>NC_091487.1:1260130-1575163 GCF_947461875.1 Haliaeetus albicilla
GCAATGCCTAATTTGTTAGAGGTCATCAGTGCTTTGATAATGAAGCTACAATCCTTTTAAAAATAGATTTTAAAACAGTTCAGCCTAACCTTGCTGATAAACTCTGAACTGAGCAAGAGTTGAAGTTAACGATTCTTTTAAAAGCAGATTTTTCTGCATGCACTTTAAATTATCTCTGCCATCCCCACACAGATCTTTGGTAGCATTAATGAACTTCAGAACTGGTTTGCTGTGTCAAACTACAAGCAGTAGGAAAAACTATTTGAAAGTGATAAAGGAGAAAACATGGTAGATATCTTACTGTCAATATCAAAGGCATTAAATCAAGTTCAAAGGGGATCATTAAAATTTATGCAGCCTAAAATGCAAATCAGGGTACATGTAACTACTAAACTATAAACTTTTATAATGGTTTAAGGTAGATTCCATAAAAATCTATGCTTGTAAAATGTATGTATCTTTTCTGCCTTTGTTGGATGCTTCCTCATTTGATAATTCTGAGTATTTCCTCTTGTGTCAGAGGGACAATAATTTTAACTAATAGATCTTCCAAGAGTTCTAGCTTAAAGATGGAGTTTCAGGAAGACCTAAGGTGAAAAAAAGCTTTCAACAAATTTCAGAAAGAAAGTAAACGTTTTTTTTTCCTTAGTTACTTTGAAACATTCACTTTGCTTTTGGAGAACTGAAACATCAGTGAAATTTAAGATTTCACCCTTCCCTTCTCAGTATTGAACACCATCTTCTCTTCAACCTTTGAAAGTAAAAGTCTGGGTTTTGTTCAGCTGCTGCGTGGCATAAATCCCCCATTCCCATGATTCAGAAGCTATACCCTGACCAAACATCTGCAACACCTCAGGACGTCATACTGCCTACTGCCAACTTCTGCAAGCACGATCCCATGCTTTAAAAACCTCTGAAGAAAACTCCACAAGGTTCCTCAGGTGTGAGCCATATATGCCACCACCCTAGAAATTCACCAGGAAAAATTATTCTGACCTTTCCTGGTCTGTAATACTTTCCAGGTCTCCTATTATTACTGCTGTTTTATAATTCTGCCATACCCTTTTTTCCTTTTTGCAGTCTAGTTCCCCAAATTAGATGCAGCATGCTAAGATTAACTACATCAGAGCCACCTAATGATATTCAAATCCTCAGAGAACTCTTCTATTAATACCTCCCAGAATAAGATTTCTTTTTTTTGGCACTCACTTGCTAGGATCTATATTCTCCAATTGTTTCTATCACCCTGCTGAGGTGAGTTGAAGACAGACTGGACCACCTGCAGCAAGGTATGAAACTTCTGCCCTTGCATCAGGTAGGAACTTAGAATGGGAAATGTCCTCCTAAATAATTTAATACAGTTGTATGACCCTTCCCATAAACACTAGGAAAGCTTCACCTGGGGGTTTTTTTGGCCTCATAAAACCACACAGGATATCTGTAGCTGACCATGAGATCCCCACAGACACAGGGGAAGAATTCAGGTCTTCCTAGGTCAGGCCAAGCCTGGTGGGACTCCAGGCCAACCCTTGGGGCCATCTTTTTCCCATCAACGGGCTCCATTCTCCTTCCAAATACCACAGTTATGACCACTGACTGCAGAGTACTGTTGGGTGCAAGCACATAGGCTATTCCCCCAATGCAGGGCTTGACACAAGTCCCTTGCCCCAGGATGTAAATTTGCCACTTTTTTGTGAAATAGCGCTGCCTCTGTAGGGTTGATTACAGCCCATAGGGGCCAGCAGATGTTCCCTTCCCTATAGGAGGGCTCTGCGATTGTGCCTTGAATGCCGGACCATATGTTTCTCTCAGCTGCAGAGAGGCATCTCTATGCAATTATCAGGAAGGGAGGCATAAGCTCCATGCACAGATTTAAAAAAAGGAAGGAAATAAAAAAATAAGGGAAGCACTCAGGAGAAGCTCAGCGAGAGGCCCACGTACTGCCAGGAAGGAGGTAGCATTCCAAGCCATCTACGAGCAGTTAGCAATATGGTATCCTCCAGCAGCACAGACTAGCATTCAGGAACACTGCTGGACAATTTTTCTGGCAAATAGTCTCATTTGTTAATTTTTCGTAAACAACTTAATGAGCAAAATGAGGGGAAAAATGCTTTTTGAAATGAAACATATTTCCCAAAAATATCTTCAAGTGCGAGATGACCATAGCCTAAGCAGAAGTGACCCAGGAACATTGAAGCTTTCCCTCCCACTCACCATTAAATGGCAACGCCACATTTGCAATTTAGTACAATGCCTCAGTAAATCTCTCTGTAACCAAGGAGCGGTTTGGGGTTTTTTTTCTGCTGAGACCTGTGAGTCTCAAATGGTTGATCTTCTGCACGGGCCCAGGAGGATGACACAGGCAGCAAGCCCAGGGCTGTACGAAGTGGTGATTTTTTCTTGGAATAAGTGTCCTTCCAAACAGGTCTTTTAGTCCTTTTCTTACAAAAAGGAGATCCAGTGGATCTACTACACTCTGCTATAGCAGTGGGTACAGTGAGGTTTTTTTCCTTGCTTTTTCTTATTTTATCCAATTGCTCTGTCAAATTTTCTGTAAAGGGAGTACTCTGTAGTTGAATGGGTAAGAATACACAGCAATAGTCCATCTAATTCAGGCACGTTTTTTCTTTTTTTCCACCTGCTATGAAGGCAAAAGGGAGGCCAGTCTGTTGTATTTTATTTTCAGCTGGACACAGAGTGGCAGAGACCTTACCTGTATGCCAGCACCCACTGCTTTTTTCATATGGGTGACCAGAGCTACGAAAACCTCAGAAATCACCAGGAGGAGTCCAAAGGCTTTTAATTCAATTTTAGAGATATCCTACCCCACATAATCTCTTCAGGCAACTATACAGTGAGACATCTTCCCACTTGGCCTGGGGAACTAGTATTTCTCTCAGATTAAATCTAACATTACCTAGCCATCCCAAAACTATGGAACTACAAGTGTTGTGAAGTTGCAGGAAAGCACTCAGCACCCAGTGCTGCACCCAGCGGTTCTTCATGAGAGTTGGGACAGTTGCTAATTCCTGGGCTTTGCCATGTGGGACAAACTGACCTGCCTCCGGCTTGCAAATCGGCCAAGAGGAGAGGGCTATAGCAAGGGGAGCGTGGTCTGCTTTGTGGCTGTTTCTAGGACCAGCGGTATCACAGCTATGTCCTGCCTGCACAGAAGCAGCCCAGACCTCATTCAGTTTGGCTCAGAGTGGGTTTCACACACTCATCACTTTGGGCAGGAGCAGAGGAGGCCAGGTAAAATAGAGGAGATAAATCAAAGCTGACAGAGTCAGTGTGGGGAATGCCCTGGGAGCTGATATCAATGGGTTGGTGCCAAGGTCTCCATCACAAGGAGGGCATCTCAGCACACCACGCCGGTGTTCACCTGTCTCATGAGAACGGTAACAGCATTATACAGCTACACGCATCCTGCCCGTGTCAAGCTCTGATATATAAATAACTGAACTGGGATCAGCTCTGCTTAACCAGTTTAAAAGAGAGTCATTCAAAGCAGACTTCTGCCCAAAGGGCAGCAAGCATTGAGGGTTATGCAGAAGATCAAGCTCCCTGTTAGAGTAGCTCTTTCTGTGCTTTTAATCTGAAAAGCTAATATAGGAATTGAAATCTATACAGCGTCAACTTCTAAAAAAAAGCGTTAAATCTAAAAGCAAAATAAAACTCCCTGACTCCGTCTGCTTGGCAAGACAGCTAGCCTGTCCTCAAAATTCGTGCATACATCTGAACTGGCTTATTCTCTGAAAATATTATATATACAGAAGTCACTTGATCCTCTTAAGTGTTACATGACTGTGGTGCTTCAGTTTCAAAAACATTGTGCAAAAAGCAGTTTTCACCTTCAAAAAAATTCTGTAGCACGTTCTCCGTATGCATGTCTTTCTCTTTATGCATCTATATATACACACACGCCCATCACAGTATGTGCTTGGATGTTTCTATAACCAGACTACAGAAAACAGTTAAATCTATTTTAATTGAACATATTAGACAAAACCACAAGCAATCTGCATACTGTATTCACTTATAGCCAACAAAAAGAACCATCCTGTTCTCTTTCTGAGTGTATAATGGAAAGATTAAGTATGCTCAATTCAAATTCTTAACCTGTTTTGTAGCTTTTAAAAAATAAAAATTCATCTATGCCCATTGGCAGTCTGCTACTAAACCTTTGCAAAAAATTCTTTAATAACAGCATTTAAAAGATATTTTTCATGATACCCATATTCTGTTTTTTCATTCCTTTTCTAACCTCTTCTGTTCCAGATTTAAGCAGTTCCCTAATGAACTTGAAAATTAACACATAGATCCAGTCACTAGTTTGTCTGGAGCATTGCAGTAATTCTGCTGATTTAATGTCTACAATTCTATGTAATAAATGCCAGAGAGACCTGCAAGGGAAACTATTTTTCAGGCAGCTCCTGCAGTCTCTACTAAGTTGCAGGAGTGGTTCATTCTGCCTGGCCAGGCAAAGCATTTCAAGTGGACAGCAAATGACTAAAGTGATGGAGGAAAGAAAGAGGAGCTGCACGCATCGATTTCTTCTCTGAACTTCTGCTGTATAGAAATACAAAAACTCATTGATCCCTGAGACCAGGAAATAGCCCCATAGATCCTTAAAACTAGAAGAGACTATGGTGAGATGTTCCTGCACAGTGACCTGGTGTAACCCCACCGCCACCCCAGCAACTCTCTCGTATTATATGGGCCACAGAGTGTACCTGGAAGGTTTAACTTTCATAAAAGTAGTTGCACTTAACAGATGCTTTAGAGTTTTGCTAATTGATAGGAAAAAGCCGCCAACAGCGGTTGTGTATCCCAGCCTACATGCAAAAGGAAAGCATGGAAATTTGCCATTTTCCTCCCAGGCGGGCTGGCCCCCGAGCCCCCAGGCAAACAGGAGATGAACCCACAAACTTCCAAAACACCGCATCCCCCAGTGTGTTTGGGAAAGGCTGAGCAGACAGTATTTCCCCTGTTATACACCATTCATTTTCCCTACTTTTGTATGACATTATGGATACTATTGCTGCCCAGAAATGGGAAAATACTGAGGAAGTGAAACGCTGCTTGAGCTGAAGAACAAAAGCAGCATAGGAAGAAACGTAAAACTGAAAAAGAAAATTCTCTCAGCTCTAGTCTAAAAACCCATCCACCAGGTAGAAGCTGTTAAGGGGAAGATTTAAAGGTGCAACGTTTCACAATATAAAGCAATGGCTCTTGGAAGAGGACAGAGCCACCTCCACCACCACAGGGCAGGAGCCGAGCTCACCTGCACCAGCCGAGTCCGATGGAGCCAGGGCTGCCCCACGGGCAGGGGGTCCTCGGGGCTGCCCCTCACAGAGCACCTCAGCAGAGTTAAAACTCTGCCCATCATCGACAGATAAAGCTGTAGGAAAGGGCCCTGCTGCAAGCATGATGATGATGCCACCGCCAATACGCACCAGGCTGCTGCCTCCCTGCTTTAAGCCCCAACTGCTCAGCTCCAGGGGCTGCCCCCAGCCCCCCCAGGGAAGTAAATAACCCCAGCAATTGGGCACAGCTGTGTGATGCTGCTTTCAGCCCAGCTTCTGGGCTGCTTGGGTTCATCAGAGCTTGCAGCCTGGGTTTGGGTCAGGTCAGTCTGCTTTACAATGTACCACATCATACACGCTCGGGTCTGTGAGCTTGTGTGCATATGTGTATGCATACATGCACGCACCATGCATGCCCATAGTGCCTTTGCAATATTGTAGCCTCCCCCTGTCTGGCTTTCTCTCACCTCTTTCTTCTCACAGCTGCCAGCCCAGCAGCTACTGCTGAGTTCATGGCATTTTTTCTGAAGATAACTGAACTATTCTATTAATTTTACTTGTCCTTTCTCTTCCTCCCTGCCCTAAAAAGAGAGGTTATTTCTCTTGGTGTTCTTCCCAAATCAATAAATTTATTCAGCCCATCTGCTCTGTCTTCAGCATGCACTCCTTTAATTTGCAACTATTTGTTAAAATACCAGAAATGTAATTATTCCAAAAATGCCACAGGTGTGTGAGATACTTAAGGTAAAAAAATAAAAATCAATCAAGGCAATGTTTGAATAGTTTAAAATCAAAGTTTACCTTGTTAACCTGAAAAAAAAGGCGTGGAGAAGAGGACTGGCAAGGTTAAGCGAAGGTCTAACAGATGGTGGTGGCACAGAGGAACTCAGACGTTCGAGACTGCAGTGAAGAGGCAGAGGGCAGATGAGATCTTCAAAGCAGACTTGGGGGGGCAGGCTCAGCCAAGAAGAATATTTTCCAATTAAACCTGCGAGTATACAGTGGCAACACCTGTGTGCAGAGCCACCAATATTTAGGGGACAAACACCCAACCGACCGGAGGTGTGCCGGTGGGTGGCTGTGCTGCTCCCCACGGGGGAAGCATGGATGCTGGATGGCTGTCGGGGACAAGCCCTCCAGGGACAGCCACGGTGTCGTGGGTGGGATGCAGCCCCTCTGCGGGCGAGCGGTGCTGCTCGAGGGAGCGCGCAGCCCAGCAGAGCAGGAGAGTCCCGTTTCGGGGCGGGCAGGACAGCCTGGCAGTGCTTGGACAGCCCCAAGCTGTTGCAAAGCTTTCAGCTTGTCTGTGCTTGGTGCCGGAGACGAGGTGGGGGAGCTCATCTTCTCTGCACAGACCATCCCAAAGTAACCTCAGCAAGGGGCCAGAAAGAGCTTCTCCAAATTCCTCTTGGGATCCTGAACTTAAAATTTTTCTCACTGAAATGCTAAAGCATCATGAAATACAAAAGAGTTCATTAAACTTGTGCATTATCTCTTGCAGAACTTTAATTTTCCATGGCCAGAGGACTGCTGACTTATTACAACCTCCTCTGATGTTTCTGATTGTACAGGCGCTGTAAATAAACATTTACATCTCATTGAGTATGAAAAGGAGCGTGCGCTAACATGTCGATAAGAGGTACGAGCGCTGCATGGCGGCTGTGGGGAGCTCTGGGGCTCGTCTCCTCTCCCTCCCCCCTTCCACGAACACTCCTATCTTCCAAACCCTGACCACTGATTTCCCGTCTCTGGAAACCGTGTTGTCCCGGCTGCTGCTCCATGTTTCCGTGCTCGTGCCTGTGGCAGCTGAGCATCTGAAAAACCGTGAAGTTTGCACCAACCCAGAAAGCTGAAGAGGAGTTAAACACGGGCACTGGGGCAGAGGGAAAATCTTTATCACAGTATTTTGTAGTTTTGCACTTTCTGAGCCATTAGCCCAGAGCAGTATGACCGATTTGTGCCCCTGCTCCTTCCTTTAGTCCCGAGCTCTGCCTGTTTCTCAAAGGACTCTTGATTCACATTGATGCAGACGTTATTTTTATAGACATGCTTCTGGCATTATGAGCAAACATAACATGGAGTGCAGATTGATTTTAATGCTGATTTTTCTGTTTTGTTCAGTTTGGTTTCCTTTTTCTCTGAGCTAAGCTGCTATCTCTTCTCCCATCTAAACAACTGGATTTATTTCAGACTTGGTTTCTCTTTCAACATACATATTTTTATGAACAGAGTTTTCATTCCCCAGGCACTTCTGCTGGGGAGAAGACTTCATATTCCCTAGGAAATACACTTTTAAAATCAATACTTGAAAATTCCTACACAAATATGTGGGAGGCAGGCATAAAAGGTAACCTTAGTCATCTGCCAAAAACTTAATATGGATTAGAAAGAGGAAAAACCTGAAGCAGAAAGAGAAGTTCAGCTCTCCGTTCCCACCACAGTGGAAAGCCGCAGGACGGGAGGTTCAACACGAGCTGCCCCCCAGGAGCAGAGGACACAGGGAAGCATCCCGGGATGCTTTCCCAGCCAGAGCCAGGCCAGGTCATCGGGCCCCCCACTTCGTTACTGTCTTGTGCCATGGGCCGGTGGAGACCCAGAGCAGGCGTCCGGGCATCCTCCATCAGGGCTCGTCAGATCCCATTTGTATGTCAGTCCTGGCGTGGGAGTTACAGGTCATTACTGCTGGGTTACCTGTAGAACTGCACGTAGGATGCAACATAAAAAAATAATAGTTCCATTAATTGCAATTCTTTTCATAGCTTAAAAAGATTGTGTGTTGTATTTCAGAGGTAGAAAACTACAGTTCTCTAATTAAAATATTTTTGTTTATGAGATGGAGGCTTACTTTGCTTTTGTCTCCATGCTGCAGAAGCCTGCACAACCGGTTACTCTGCACCTGAGAAATTACCTGAACAGGGTAGAAACGATAAAGCGTGCACACAGCGGCTCTGGGCAGGGGCCGAGAGAGACCAAGACCGCCAAAGCTTGGGACCCCCTGTTAGGAGGAATGGGAGACAGGCACCAGGGCACTCACAGGGACGTGCTGCAGAGCAGAGCCCCGCGGTGCGGCGGTCCGACGGGTGATGCTCATCCCCAGCAGGCCAGTCTCACCAGTACTCCCAGCATGCGGGATGACACCCTGAGCTGTGGCCGGTCCCACCACCCAAAGCTGGGCTGAGAAGAGCTCAGGCTCACGGGGCATTGCGGGAGGTGGGGGGGTCCCCGCCTGGCACCGTGCCATGGAAAGTGGGGATGATGAGCACCTGAAAGATGCCTCAGCATCGCGTTTCTGCTGTATTAACACCTCGTGGGGGTACAAAAACAAGTAGGTGTTTGCCCACCCCAAGGAACAGGAAATCTGGGGGTTTATACTGGAGGGCGTTCGGATTGTGCTCTTCACTGCAGCTCTCATGGGGATCAACTTCCCAAATCTGCATCCTAATTTTCTTCATGACCTTCCACACTTATTCGTGAGTACAGTATCTGTGCGTTTATTTTAAAGGGATTACTGCAGCTAACCACAAACAGGCATTTAGCAGCATTTAGCCCTTCTATACAAAAGGCTAAATTACACGTTAAGTGTAGAAGTATAAATGAAAACTGCAAACTAATTTCAGCAAAGCACTGAGGCTGGGCTCATGCATAATTAAATACCCGAATTCCAAAGTGAGAATGTTCTTAATGCAAAATTAAAGGTCCCATTTTAATAATGCCATCAATATTTTGAAGCTTTGGGGCTTGGTATTTCGATGCCATTCAGCAAGAGAAATAGCTGTTTGTCTCAAAGAGAGTTTCAATTCACTGGCTCTTTTTCTCTGTGATAGATTCACATCAATATTTATGTTCTACTGTTGTGTGTTAACGTAAATGGCCCGGCTCTCTCGTACACAGGCATAAACGAGGGGCTCGCTAGCCTGCCTCCCTGCTTTCATCCCTGGTACCCAAGCGGTGCATCTGGGCCTCAGGAGGACGGATGAGCCTGCCGAGGAGGCAGCGTCCCACCCTGGGGGGGATGCGGGGGCTCAGCATCCCGCGGGGGCTCAGCATCCCGCGGGCGCAGCACCCTGCCCGGCGGGACAGGAGGGAGCGACAGCCTGCCCCAGCGCCTTACATCTCTGACCGGCCACAATGCACTGATCAATTTTAATGCCAAATTCATCCAGTTTCCAACAATGTTTACCAATATGGGTTATTTTTAAAATAAATTTCAACAACTGCATACTGCTGCCCTCCCCTTTTCTTTGCTGCAAATGATTAAAACCAGTTATCTTCCGTAGTGTTGTTTCCATGGTTTTCCAACATTATGCGGCTTTTACGTAAAAAAAGATAATGGCTTGATATGCTGCTCATTATGTTCTTGATATCTGTTTTTTGCAGCAGATCTGAAAGCCCTTTCTTCGCCTCCTTCTGGTCTTTACTATTACCATTCTTTATTTTAATGCTCAGTTAATTTTACTCATGCAGTTTGACCTCAGCCGAGAGAAGTGGTCAGCAGCTTATGGGGAAATGAAGAAAAGGGACAAGAAGGAAGCTGAATGCTCCCTGGGTTTTCTTTTAGCTCCGTTTCCAGTTTTCGCTGCTGGAGCCTGGCAGTCCGTCATAAAACGCCAGTCAGACTTATCGTAATGTATTAACTCTTATTCACCATTAAAGCCCCCAAATCTTCTCACGTTATGGCAGTTGCAGGGGAAAGATGCACTTCAGAAACCTATTTCAAAACTTGTGAAGGATTTGGGAGGCTTAACGGAGCGGCTGTCTGGGGTGTAAGGCCTGGGGAGAACAGTGTCATCTCCCGTAAGGGCTGGCGCGGGGCAGGCCCCCGCACTGTCCCCCCCAGGCTCCCTGCCCGCAACGGGGCTGGGCACCACAGCATCTCCCGAGAAAACCAGCGCCCAGCACCGGCACGGTTTTAAAACTTCGTACAAGGATAAAAATCTACATATAAATAATATATATAAATATATTGTCTATACATAATTATTTATATATAAATATATAGTTTATAAAAATATATTTATATATTATATATAAAATGTTATTTTATATATATAATGTTATATAATAAATAGTGTAAATAATAGATAATGGCAATATATACACAAATGTTGTATACAAATAATAAACAGAAATAGTACCTATGAATAATATTGTATACATTATGTTACATTTATCTATAATACATATATACTTCTTTTTCTTGAAAATGTTTATTCGAATATGTGCCTCTCTTTCTCGGGATATATGTTTCTTCTTACCATATTTCTATTTCTTTATATCTAAATATAAATATATAAATATGTAATATATAAAAGTTTAAAGTATAGAATGCATAATACACATAATAATGCAAAGCCATTATTCATATATTACTGTATATTTATATATAGTGTGTTTTTTATATATTACATGTGTTATATAAAACTGTTAGATACTATATATATGATTATATATATGTAAAAAGCAATGCAGACTCAGGCTGGCGTTATCTACATTAAATATATAAATTTATATTGCTGAAAGTATTTTGTTTTCTCCTGAAAAAAAAAAGACTTGTATTCATTCCATTCAGAAAACTCCATTTTTCAAAAAATTGACATACATAAAATATTTTCTCTTTGAAACATTAAACAGGATTTCACTATCAATGTGGCAATTCAATGAACCGTTACTGACACACTCAGATGAACACCGAATTGACATTTTATTGGATTTATTCGATAGCCTGAAAAACTTTGAAGACTTTGCTGTTAAAAAAATAAAAACATTTTATTGTGATCAAAGAAAAACATTCCAATATTGCCAATGTGGGGTTTTTTCACTTTGTGCATTCCATGCGAATTTGAGAAATTTCAACTTTACTGTCAGTTCAACAGGAAAAAAAGAAGTATCAGATCTATATCTGTAGATATAGATATGTAACTTATCATTACATCTATAATCTATGTAGGTATAGATTAGAGATATAGATATAGAGATGGATACAGATAAATATAGATATGGGTACGGCTATGGCTATGGATATAGATATAATTGGACATAGATATAGGTTAGATACAGATAGAGATAATATACATGTGTTTAGCTATAGTTACGGATACGCACATGTAGATATACACACACGTACATATACCTTGGAATATCTCCCCGGGTACACATTCTCGACCCAGGCAACTGAATCCGAGGATGTTTAGGAAACATCCCAGAAAACAGCCCCCACCCCCAGGCGGTGACCGGGGCTCGCGGCTCGTTGCCACTGCAGCCTGGTCGTTTGCCAACCTCTGCGTTGCTTCGCGACATCAAAACACGCGGGCTTTACGTGAACTGCACAGAAACCATCTTATCCTTGTTTCTCCAACCAGGCGCGAATCCGGCTTGAAGTGCCGGCGGCACGGGCCGGTATTTTTGAGCGAACTGCCAACGAACGCAACTTCAACTCCAGCCAATTCGTTTTCGATTTATTGTGCCCCAGGTCTGCCAGCGTCGCGCTGGCTGTTGCGCCGGGCACCGGCTGTGCTCAGGTTTGCCGATGAGCGGTGTTCCAGCCGCGACTTCTCCTTTTTTTTAAGAAAGAACCACAGAAACAAGTTATTTCCATCGCCGCGCTGAGAAAGTGAATTACTTCCAAGCCGAGTTAAAACTCACACCACCTAAGGTTTTATATTATATAAATAGATATCTAAGTATCTGCTAACATGAATAAATGATTACGTAGCAGAATGCATTTATTGCTCCTTGCAATTTACAGACAAAAAAATAGCCTTTATTTTTCACGGCGACAACTGCAGTGCGATGCCAGCTTTCCTCTCAGATCACGGAGGTGTTTTCAACTTCTCCCAATTTAAATAATCCATTAGCCAACTTGTACTGCTTCTGCCCTTTGCTGGCAGCTGGATTTTTATGGGCCTCTTAAAGCATCCTGTGTTTGTTGCCTAATTGGACTCGGTCCCCAAGGACACGCGATATACACTGCGGTAGGAGCGACGCGCGTTGAGGCTGCTCGTGGGGGACGCTGGAGTGGGCAAGCAGCAAGATGATGCTGTAATTTGTCAATTTAATCATCAGAAGGTCCGTGCGAGCATAAGCTATTCCTGCTACAGCTTAATGGGTTTTGACTGCATTTCTGCAAGACCGTACACTTCCGAACGGTATTTCACTGGCATTAGACCTTTCCCTGTTAAAACACCCTGTTGTTGCGGAGGGAACAGGCAGCGGGGAAGCCGAGGACGATGGATGGGGCAGAGGAGGTTTGGGGCAGAGGACGACCAGGGCAATGGGGCTTGGACCACTCCAGAGGGGTGAATGCATGAAGATCTCATTAATATGAGCAAATGAAAGTAATTAGCCTGTCTTTCCTATTTCTTTTGGTCTAAAACAAGCCTGGATTCATGATGAAGATGTTGGGTGACTATTGCAATTGCGGATGAAGTAAAACTAGAGAGACACGGTGCTACTGCTGGGTTTACATCTTTGCAACCCAAATCCAAGGGCAGAAAAGAAAAAGGACATATTTTTATTACTTTGGCAGCGTTACAGACACCATAATTAAGCCAAATCATTCCCGGGACATGGGAGTCGTGACCCATACAGCACATCAAGTCAGTGTTACAGAATTTGCCAGTCACTGGTGAAAAGCTCTAGCAAAGCACCAGCGAGGATGGGCTGCTGGAGGGTGAGGACCATTACAAGCTGCGAGTGCTCGTGGGTTCGAGGAAGGCAGTCTGCTCTGCAAAGGGCAAGCGGAAGGAGTGGTGCTGGGACAGAACTGGGAACGAACAAGGCTGATGTCTATGGGGAAATTATAAAGAGTAGCGTGGATAAAGCAGAATCAACCTGGGTATGGGTCTGGCTGTGGAAGAGTTATACAAGCATTTTAATGAGGAGCCTGTTGCTGCTGCAGACTGCTCCCAGGTCCCAGGGTCAGGGCTGGATACCTGGAGGAATAAGTACAGTGTTGTTAGAGCAAAAAACACCTCAGACAATCGCTTCATCATGGAAAATCTGCAATTTCAAATGGCAAATTGGCAAACTAACGGAATCAGTCAGAATCATAAGTTTAAGAACTAGAAAAAGGACAAGAAATGGAATTGCAGAACTGCCTGCCCCTCCATCTCCCGCCTGGAGAAAGGACTGGCGAGCAAGGCTCCGGATTTCCCTGCCAGAGCAGTGATTGCTGACATAGAGGTAGATGGAGCTTGGGATGTGTTGCAGTGCTACCCCAGCGGGAGAGCTTCCCTTAGCAAATGTTTTCTCTGTGCAGGCAAGGAAAATGAGGTAGATCCCGCAGATCCGGGCATCAATAAAACCTATGATACAGTACCAGACTCAAAATTGTTACATACAGAAGATGGGATTAATAAAAAAACTTTATTTGGGGGTAACGAGTGTTTGCATGAAAAATAATAGCAGGTGATGCTGGGAGAGGGCAAGTGTGCTGAAGAACTGCCTTAAGATTGGCAGCATTACCAGCTTTATGCTTTTCCAGAAAGAGCAGGGAAGCATCAGTGTTGTTTGATATCAGGGTTGGAAAGTGTTACCAGTGGGGAAGAGAGTCTGACCCTCTAAAATTAATGTGGGGACTGGACCATGTGTAATAACTTTCCTCTAAATTGGACCATTTTTATTTATTTATCTATCTATCCATTTATTTTGCTAGGATTTGGTTTACTGTGTCATAGGGCAGATTTTTTGTTTTGTTTTGTTTTTTATTGATCAGAGATCGTACTCAAAGCTTCACATTTTATACTGATGTGGAGAAACACCATGAAAAAAAGTGCCTGTCTGCTTCCATGATGACCAGCAGCATCCTTCCCTGACAGCTCGTCAGACTCAAGCTCAGGCTTTGCCTGGCTGGGCAACTGCATCTAACTAAGCAAAATACACAAGCGTTGGTACTGCCGGTCTTAGCCCCTTACTTGCTTCTGCTTTATACCTCAGCAAACAATGAAAAGAATAAGTAAGTTGATTGCCATATTATAAAACTCCAGGCATGCATTTTTGTTAACACAAATCCCTGTTTTTGGCTAAAGACACCATGTCTCTAATACACCCCGGTGAGAAAGGGAGAATTTGTACACAGAGAAATGTTTATACGTATTTGCCCCCCTGAACAGTGACTCATTGAACCTCATGAGCGATCTGAACAGGCCTCGGTCTCCTGAACACACAATTTTCCCCGAGTTCAACACTGTTTCTAGGAGCTATCTGCGCTTGCATAGACACTACTCTGGGATGGGTCTAGTTTCTGCGTTAGGGAGGACAGGCTTTCTTCCCTGCTGGAAACAGCGCAGAGAGTGATGTGCAAACCTACACGTTTTGCAGATGGACACCAAAATGCTCTCAGTCTCAGGATGGGAATTGCCTCCACTTAGAAGGTTGTCTCAGGAGCAACCCAAAAATGAACCAAGGCTTCAAGTGGAGCACCCAAGGCCAGCTTTGGGGAGCAGGTTAGCTTTTGGTCTCTCACAGAGAACAAATTCCCAGCTTTCGTTGCAAATACTTCACCCAAGCGAGAGCAGTTAGGAGGAAATGATGAGGAAATGAGACTGAGACCGAGAGCTGTCAGCCTAAGTGCAAACTGTCTTCTACAAGCAGAATGAGTTTTTCCTTCCTTCTTGCCATGGGCTCAGCTGTTCAGCCACCAAAAAAAAAAACCAAAGAAAAAAAAGGAGGGGAATTATGAAAGGAATTGCCTATAAATGGTATTTTCCTCCCAGCTGCTCGTCAAATTGTGGACAACATATACTTTGAAGCAAAAGCGCCTGCATCATTTTTTATTCTACCTAATATTACTGGGGATGGTCTCCTCACCCGTAAAGACTTCAAACCATCTTAAGTCCTAATAAACTCTCAGCTTCAACAGTATCTTGTTGCAGTGAGGCCCATCAATAAAACCACAGATGATAACGGTGCACTGTGTAATGCATCCTTCCTTTCATCTACTTTACACATTTCATTGCACAACTGCTTTTTGTTCCTTTGCATTTCATTGCAGACGGCGCCTTTGTCACGGGTTTCTGAGCTGGAGAAACCCAGAGATCTCTGTTTGGACACAACTGAAATTAATGATACATGAAGGAGCACAGTGAGAAAACAAAAAATGTGATGACAAAAGAAAGGCTATTTTAAAACATGTGATGAAAAAACTACCCAGGTACAATCTTTAACAAGCCTTTAAGCCTGGAAAATGCTTCTCCTGCCCCCCACTGTGGCTCCTTCCCTGCTTTCTCCTAATAAGCAGAGTTTTGCTTTGCTTATTTTCCCCTCCCTTTTCCAGGGACAAAAACATGCATGAAAAAAATCTTTGAATTAGGTGTTAGAAGAACAAATTCTGCATCACAGATAGGTGCTGAAAGGCGACAGCCTATTTCACTGTACACCAGCGTTACTAACACACGAAGCGGCCTCGGAAGATTTTCCCCCTTGTCTCTGCTCAGATGTCAAAGCTGTGTCACCTGGTGATGTCTCACCTGAACAAATCAACCAGGGGCTGTCTTCTGCTGGCAAATAGGAGCTGGAAGTGTTCCTCTTTGCCATTGGCTTTCTTTTATCTTTTTTTACTTCAATATTTATGAATTTTGCAGTGAGACTCAAAATAAACTTCCGAGTCTCAGCTCAGCAGCGGGCAGTACAATGACCGGTCCTATTGAAAGGCCAGAGACTGAAAAATAAACATCCAAAGTCCTGAGCAGGATGCATTTAACCAGTAGGGACAGAAATGTATCAGAAAGAAATGGTGAGCATGCAGCTTGTTCCTCCATGCAGTCAGCTGGTAGGTATATATATGAAAATGAATTAAATGTGCCTTGCTGTCACCTCACTTGCCACCTCATGTGCTACGAGAAGATGCTGGCGTGCCCTCCGTGCACGCACAGACCTGCAGCCCCGTGGCCCTTTGCCTGCCGAGGTACCTGGGCCATTACGGCCGCTTCCCTGCGCTGTCCTTTCCCTGGCAGCTCACTGCGTGCGTGAGAAAAAAGCACAGAACAGCAATATGTGAGCATCCTTCTCTGACGCTGTCAAAAATATTTATTTATTTAATTGATAAGAGCAGCTGTCTGTTAGTGGAAATAACAATATATGCTTTAAAATAAGCACACATTATTTATCCAATGGTGTATATTATTTTCAGACAAATAATACCATTCAAAAGGCTGTCTAAATATGTACTTGGGAAGAGTTGTTGTTCCAGGCACCTGGATGAAGCAATAGACATTTTAAAAGAAACTTTCACAAAGGATATTTTTTTTAGACAAATACTAATAAAAGGAAGTACCACCAAAGAGCATTCAGCTTAATAAGAATTTAGCAACAAACCTGAACAGCACCAGCCAGAGTTCAAGGGGAATATCACTATTGTGTCAGCTGTATCTTTGCTTTTTTTTAAAAAAAAAATTACTAATTTTAGCATCCTGAGACAAGTTTTTGTGGACCTGAGATGGGTGCTCTCATGTCAAGCTGTGGCCAGAGTCCCCACACCCCCAAGTGCTCCCCAGGGTGGGCCGTGGGATGGGGGAGCACCCTGAGGTGGGCATCATGGGCACATCTTCCCTTCCTGCTGATGTGGTTTTGGGTGTTGTTGGGTGAAGTGAGCAGCTGTACCAGACCAATTTCTCCACCCACCTGCACCAAAACGTGCTGAGGTTAGCTCGGGGTTGGGTCTGGCACGGCTCTGCCGCAGCCGCTTTGATTTCGCCCTGCGATGAGCTGGGGCCAGTCCTTCCCAGCCCCAGCCTGGCTGGGATGTGTTTAGCCAGGCAGCTCTCATGGCAGTTTTAATTTTAAACATGACAAGGAGTGGAATACCGTTCCCCTGTTTCAACAGCCTCCAAATTATTCCCAGGGCTGAATCTCAAAACTATTAATGTAGCAGCCTGCCATTACCTAACAGGTTTTCCAGCATAATTACTGTTTCTTTAGCAACACGTTCCCCAGCAGAGATGCATGATCAGAAAACAAGATAACGCATTCATCAGTAAGAAAATAATTTCTGGGGGAGTTCAAAGAAGGTGTTTGTGGTGAGGATGAAAATATACACTAATCCCCCAAAATGCAGGCTTTAGCAGCCCCTTATAAAAGCCCCTAGTAATTAGCTCACACTTCTGCAATTTCTAGTTGATAAAGCTACTGTTTAGAAGAGAAATAGAATGGAATGGAATGGAGTGGAATGGAATGGAATGGAATAGAATAGAATAGAATAGAATAGAACAGAACAGAACAGAATATTTTTGCTATGGCATGAGAAGGAAGAGCTGGGTCCCCCAAGCAGGCACCACCACACATCCCAGAGCTGCCCACAAGTGGGATTATTAGCCCCAAAGCCAAACTTCTTCCCCTTCTAAGCCAGCTACGGTTAGCCCATCTGCTCTTGCAAGCAGGCACAGCGGCTTTCACCAAAAATGCTGCATCCCCCCAGTGTTCTTAAGGCTCAAAAACTCTGCATACAGAAAAAGCTCTAAAGTATATACCACTGAATAAATTTTTCAGTGGCTGCTATTCATCGAATGGCAGGGCTTATAAAACACTCCCTATGTCTCCGGCTTCTCAGCTTTACCATTATTTCTACTGAGGAGAAGGAAAAGTGAAGACGGACTGAAGACACACAGGGGATGTGGAGAAAAAATATCCCTGTGCTCTGCCTGCAGTCCCTGGGTTTCAGGCAGGAGGGAGCGGTACGGTTAGAGGCAAGGTCACGTTCCCAGAGCACATACAGCCACTCACAGCCTTCAGTGATTTGAAAACCCCATAAATCCACAGTAATTGATCGGTCTTATTGGGATGTTTAAAAACTTTAAAGGAAAAGCAAACAAGAGAGATGAGATTTGATCCTCAAACCAACAGGGTACTTGCATCCATCAAGTCAATCTTAAATGACTGAAAAAAAATCAAGGCCCTGGTCTATAGCTGATAATCTTTTTCCACTCTGAGGTCGAGTGATGCTCTAAGAGAGAGTTGCCAAAGGAACAGGCCTGGGTACCGAAGGACAGCGCAGACTGTGTGCAGTCACGTACCCTTCGCTGGGCGGAGGCGTGAGCAAATTTCTGGCATCTAAAAGTGCCAGTTTGGAGAGAAAAAAACCGCTGTGACTCCAGCTGGCATTCAAGCTGTGCGCAGGCTTCTTCCCGCTGCATCCCATCCCGCCCCATCCCTGCAGCTGCCTGCGCCATCCCGCAGCCCCAGTGGCAGGCGGGCGGGCAGGCTTCGGGTGAAGGAGGTTCAGCGTCTCCTCGGTGCCAGGTCTCCAAGTGCCTGACATGGAAGCCCTTTGCTTTACAGAGCCTGTTGTTCCCCAGCTCCGCCAGCACTGCAGGAAGATGATGCTGAGAGCTGCTGCAGCAAAGCCTCACCCAAACCTGCTTTTTTTTTTGCAAGAATAGGTCCCCCAGGTCTCCGGAGGGCTGGCTCGTCTAGCATGTAGGTTGCTAGAAAGCACTTAGGGGGCAAAATCTCCTATGGCTGCTGTGGTGCTTGACTGTTTTGCTTTGCTCCAGCTTCTTTTTCCCCCTAGTTATCCATTTCACTTGAAGGCGGTGTATATCTGCAAGGAAACTCTTCTGGAAGCGCGCTCTTCCCCCGGGGGGGTGGCGTGAGAAAAGAGGCAACGTGCAGCTCACCCAGCCTGCCTGCAGGTCTGGGGTCCTTGGCCGGCCCTGGCTGGTGGAAAGAGGGACCACAGCAGGGGACAGCAGTCACTTTGCTCCCCAGAACAAAAGCCGAGACGTTCCTGCCTCCCGTCACCTCTCCTCTGCCACTCAGCTCCGGCGACACGCGGCTGCTCCAAGGGGAGGCAGGGAAGGTCGGGGCATCGCCTTCAGAGGCACCCCGAGGGACCCTGAGGCTCAGGGAATAGTGACCTGCGGCTCCTTACTTTGCCGATTGAATTGAATAATCACTTCAAGAAAAAAATTACTAACACCCACAGGTCTTAAAGCACCTGAAGATGAGCGATCATGTCATTAACCAATGTGCAGTGCACAGACGCAATCGGCACGAAGATCAGCGTGTTCCTCATCCATACCCACCCTCGCCACTTATGTCTGCCACCATAGATTTTATGATGGCATAAAAAGCCTGAATTTCCAACTGGAGTATTTCCCCCTGGGATTAAACTATCCAACTGGTGCAATATAAATTTGAGGCCATAAAAATCTGCTTCAAGTTTACAACAGTTAAGAAATAAAAGGCTATAAAAGCACATTATGTTTGAATAAATGGATAGGTGAAACATTCCTCTGTGGTAAGAAGAGCCCCTAATCTGGGGAGAAGCTGTGCCGTGCTGAGCAGAGGGAGCAGAGCTGCACCCCAGGCGAGGTGGACGTGGCTTTGCCGTCTTGCTGTGCCCACTGCAGCCCTGGCACGGGGCGATGTGCAAGTCACGGTGAATCTGCCCCTGGCCCTACAAGTAATTTCTGGAGCTAAATACCTCTTCATGATTAAGCACACTGGAATTTTCTTAAAAGATCAGCATTTACGGCAAGCTGGTAAGTCTCAACTTCATTGCTTCACATACATGCAAGCAACAGGAGTAGTTAATAAGGAAGAAACAAAGTGCCGTGGCCATCCCTGTGATAAAGCCTGTTTGCAGTTGTACTTTGCGCTTGTGACTTTTCCCAGCACTCATCCTTTATGTACCATTTTACTAAACAAATCTCTGTTTAAACGGTACAAAGCTTTAAACGTTGTCCAGATAACAAACTACTCGCTAGCACCTGCAGAAAGCTGCCGTTTCCCTTTGCGACGGGGTGCGGGAACATGGACAGATGAGCCAGAGCCGGCTCACCATAACCACCGGCGCGAGGCGCGGACGTGTAACCGAGTGCCCCACATCGCACAGCTCAGGCAAACCCTTATTAAGCTTCTCCCGTACTTTGTAATTAAGGAAGTTTCCTTATCTGCCTGTTAAGCCCTCAAGCACCCACCAGAGCCTTGCACAACGTGAGCTGGCGAGCCGCCGGTGGCTGTTCCCTGCCCGTGCCGGGGTCTCTCCGAGCATCCCCTCAGCAGCCCCTGGTGCCTGCACGGACCATCCCGCGCTCCGGGACAGGGTAGCACCAGGAGAGCGGGGGAAAAACGGCCCCCTGGCTCCTGTTCAGTCTAACCTACCGCTTCTGCCCACAGATTTCCACGGGAGGAACAACCACCGCCTCGAATCCAGATTTTGAGGCTTCCTTGGGTCTGAATGAAAGAGAAGGCAAGCAAACAAGAACTCCTCCAGAAACGTCCTCACAAACCCCACGCCTTTAACAAAACAGCAGGACAGGGATCGAAGGGAGATGATTAATGACGAGGAGAAGAATGGAGGTTTCGGAGGTCCTGGAAAGGCGGATGACATCTGTACCCCCAGCAGGCAGGGGTCTGCAGAGATTTTGGGAGCCAGAGGCTGTACCCAGACTTCCAGGTCTGATGGCCACCGATGCACCCGTTGCCCAGGAATTTGTCCATTCCCTCCCTGCCTTTAAAGCATTGGTCTCCACAACATCCCATGCAGGTGAGCTTGCATTATAGCTCAGCACTGTGTGAGAAATACCCCAAGGAGGGGAATAATTATTTCCTGCTGTTCCCTTTCAGTCAGCTCCTCAGTCGCTGTCCTGGGCACTGCCACAGCCTCCAGCAACAAGCAGGGATGAGCTCTTCCCTGCTGAGCCGCTCCGGAGGGATTTCAGACCAGCCTTGTCTTCCCTCTCCCTATTCTCTTTTCCAACAGGAGCAGATCTGCACCTCTTCAAAGCTCAGCCTTCAGCCAAGGTTGGCTCTGCTGTCCCTCACTGCCCAGGCTTTACTTCTCCTGGAGATGTGGTGAACAGAATCATTCCCGGTGTTACAGATGTGCCAGCACTGCTGGCTCACAGGGAAATGGTTTATTTTTCTATGCAGGAAAAATCACTTTTCTGCATAATATTAGCCAGAGCCCATCATTGCAGATGTACAATGAAGGTTATTTTTCTCTCCTGGGCACCACTGTTTATTGTTAAATGAAATTTCATCAGCCATTTTATTTCACAGTTATTCAGTATCATAAGAGCCTTGTGCAACACTTAACATTCAGCTGTAATTTTGATTAACCTGAATAATTTTGCATTTGATCTGTGCAAGCACCACAAAAAGCAGTTATGTTTTCATTGCAGCAAAAAAAAAAATCAGTAGATTATTGACAATTAGGCTGAAGACTTTATAAATATGTATGACCTGTGTATGTATATGTATGTATGCACACACATATGTATAATATATATTAACTAAATATGCATGGTTTATTTGTGTATTACACAAACATTTTGAAAAGACGCAATCATTTGAGATTCCACATTTAACGGGTCGCATGCTTCACGCGTTTGCCCCATGTGCTCCTACCACGGCCCCTGCTCTCGGGGGGCTGCAGCCGCAGAGCAGTGCAGTAGCTGGTTTCCCTCGTCACCTCTCGGTGATGCTGTCGTCTCCTGCTGAGCCAGGCTCTCCCTTCCTTCCCCTTTCTAGGGCAGAATAGAGATACTTTAGGCAGGAGGAGCAGGGAGAAGAGGACATGTGCCATCTCACACTGCTCCCGTGTGCCACAGCAATGTCCTGGTCCCCCCGCGACGCTCTGGATTGCTGCAGATAGTGGTGTACTAGGAATAAAGGAGGCAGCACAAAGAATGATTAATGCACCTTTTCTCCAATAATTGAGAATAATTAATCATGGAAACAACCTACCACAACTGGCTGGATCTCCTCCTGCTTGTATTCTTCCAGCGGGACCCATACCTGCAAGATTACACTGTCTGAGAGAGAGGTTGGGTGCCCGGCGTGGGGCTCGGGCTGAGCTGCTGCCCTGGCGCAAACCTCTCCCAGCCCCAGGCGTGTGCCTGGTACCACACCGTGAGCTGGACATCCCAGTGCTGTCGAGCTCCCCATGGACCAACACACTCGCTGGGCTGCTGGGTACACCAGAAAGGGTGAGGAGGCTTCACCGGGAGAAGAGGAGAAGCTTCTACAGCTGCAGAGAGGAGAACAGGTGAATTATAAATGCAGGAAAAAAGGAAGATGTAAGAAAAATCACTGAGCAGTCTCATAAATTAGATATGCCATAGCCATGGCGGGGAGTCCAAAGAGAAACGTGCTGGGAAAAACTATTGGCAGGAGAGGTTAAAAAAGGGGGCATTTCTGATCAACCCTAGCTGGGGAGCAGGACCGAGAAGCATGAGACTTAGTGGCCACCAAGCAGGCTCGCATGGCCAGCACTGTACCCCACAACAGAAGTATCTGGCCACACCACGTACATGAACTAACCCTTTTCCTAGCACACCCGAAGGCTGAGTGCCCACGGCGATACTAATGCAATTCCTTGGGAGCATATCCCAAACATTGCATTTCAGCAGAGGATGTTATTTCTCTGTGAAGCTTGCTCACACTTTTAGGGCGTTTTTACTACAAAGCAGCTGCATGAAAGCAGGCTGGTGCGTGAGCTCAGGGTACGGGACTCGTTGTCAGACCACAAAGCGCTTCGGGGAAGTGAACTGGTCATTGGCAAGGGGGTAGCTGGGAGTCAGTGGTCCAGGCATCCCTCCGGGGTGTAAGCATCCCCCCTCTGCCCTCCTACCCCATCCTCCTGCTGCCACACAAGAACCAAAGCACAAGCAGGCTGAATGTGAAATAATGGCAGAGAAATGTGAAATAAAGCATGCTGTGACCACACAGAACATACACGCCTGGTTTTCCTTCCGATTAGAAATACACTGAATCGTAACTGTGAGACCTTCTACCTTTCCTGGGGAATTGAGTAGTGACCGCAGAGGGTATTCCAGCCTTACGGAAGGCAGCGTGCCCGGGGGTTCACTTCAGATGCTCAGGAGACTGCAGTATTATTACTTATGCTCATTATAGCTCATGCTCAGTGAGTAACGTGGAAGACGGATGAAATTGGCCTTCATCAGCCAGTGATGAAAGGCTTTTCATTCTAGCCAGTCTGACTCATGGCCCTGTAGCAGCTCTTGCCCATGGTGATTTTATGCACTGATGAAGGATGGGGGAATTTCACAAAAAACCAGAAGCAGAGCTGGAAAGAGATAGAAGAGGCTAATAAATATATTTCAAATTAGTTTTCATTTTCCTGGTTTTTAGATTAACATTAGTATTTATTCTTCCTTTTCTGCATCATAAAATAGTAGACTTTAATAACAAGATAAAATTTCAACCTTCATTTTCTGCCCTTCTATTTTAGTACTAACAGAGGTGTGGGATAAAGAAGGGGAACAAAAGATAGGAAAGTGATGACTGCAGTGATAAAAAATGGAGCACAAGAAAATCCCTGTGTTCATACGAGAAGTTCCAGTAAAAGGATAATATCTTTCTCTAGGTAAGGAAGAACCTGAGAGAGCCATGGGGTTAGCTTAAGGCCTATACTAGTCTTTAAATTTACACTAGCCCAACAAAAAGCTTTTATCCTACTTATCCTAGACATTAATCTTGTGTGGCTGGAAGGTAGGGTATAGAGGGTGTCAAAATAATATATAGGTATATAGGTGGAGCATATAGGGTCTCTTTCTGTAATTCTAATAATTTTTTTAAAACGTACCAAATCCAGCATGAGAGTCAAGCTTAGCAGTTATCCTATGCAAGGTGGAAGAGCCATGGTTATGAAGTAAACTGTACCTTTTAAGTGACTTTTCTTTAAAAAGAGTTTATAATACTGTGAACTTGAAGCCCAGGTTCAATGATGTATTGCAGCTAAACAAGGGCAGGTGTTTCCAAACCTGGTTACAACAAATGAAGCAGCAGTGAACCAGAAGACCTCTTGCCCTGCTGTGGAAATACGTGTATGCGCAACTCCACTGAAATAGTTATCTGCATTAATTTGTTCAGTTAAAGCCAAATGGATGCCGTATCGCCAGTAATAAACCTGGGCTGTGATAACTGCATTCACCGGTTCACTCCAATTTATAATAATTTCTCATATCTGGAAATTACCCAAAATTTCTCCTTTCCCTTTATTGATAGCAGTGACTGCAGAACTGGAGGAGTCCCAAGAGGCCATTGTACACCACCTCGTTCAAAAATGATAGATGCATTCACTGTGCCTTTTTCTCTGTTGAAATTAAAATTAATACACTGAACAATGATGTAACAAACTGCTTGGCATAATTGATTTCCCCAGCAGAGTTATCGTTTCATTGCAAATTCACAAGAGGCTGCCATAAACAATACTAGAGAGATTTAAAATGCTCACTATTAATAGCTCCTTAGATCTCTAGCATATATTCTGAAGGGTATTTAAAAAGCCATTACAATAATGTTACCATGATATATCGAAAAGCAAACAGACTCACTCTGGCACCGTTGGGGAGGGTGTGAAGGGGGGGTCAGATATCTGCCCCAGTGCCCGGCGTGGGGGCCGCTCGCCTCAGCAGACAGGGAACCGCGGGGCCAGCATCCGAGCATCCGAGCGGGATGCCCTCGCTCCGCAGGGGACCGCCTGCCCCTCCAGAGTTGTCGTCTTCAATTACGTGGCAAAATTGCGTGGCACGGCTCCAGGACACGTTGCACCTGAGCCGCATTTTGCGTGGCAGCCCTGCTCCTCGCGAGCCGAAGCTGCTCATTAACGCAGGGCACCTTGTGTCAGCCCATCCGCCGAGTTTGCAAAGACTGTCATGAGTAAGAAGTTTCTATTGCTTTACCTTTTGGGAAGGATGCCAGCGTTTCATCATTAAGGTGCCTCACATCATTACACCGTGAAAAACAACATATGGCACAATGTACCTAAATGTCGAAAAACAGGCGATCTACTGAAAGAAAAAAATAAGGAAGACAGACTCCTCCAAACAATGTGTACAATACCTCGGCTGTGGCTGCAAAACCTGCCAGGAGCTACCGCCTGTGCTGAGTTTTCTCATTCTTGTGCCAAATACCGCAGACTCGGGACACGCTGTGCCCAGACCTGGCAGGGGTGATGTCCAGGGGCTTCCCAGGGAGCGGGGCAGAGTCTTGCCATACCCAGGCAGAAAGCACTGGGCACCACTCCTTCCATCAAGGCACAGGGAAGTGCCAGAGCCTCGGAGCTGAGAGTGCACTTTAATGCTTTTATATCCCACCTCATCCATTTTCTGGTACCACACTTGGGTCTTTTTACCTCTTTCCAAAGGCGACGTTACCTGAAACGCAGTGAGCTCGCAGTGATGGTGCTGCCAGTGCATCGCAGGAAAACTCTATATACCACCCTCCATGGAGGATTTCTTATTTTCCTTGGAAAATGTGGCCAGATGAGCGATAGATCACAGTCCTTAAGCATACTGATTTTTAGTTGTACCTGGAGATGCACGCTTGAGAATTTTTTTGTGCTTTTGGTATATTTTAATCTAGTTCGTTTGCCCCTCCCAGTAGCACAAGGGAATGGTCCTTTCATGGCTTACACATGCGAGTCTAGCAAAATGCTTTCCTTTACAAAGAAATGACAGTCTTCCCTGGAAGATATTATGTGTTATAAGAGAGCTCTGTGAAAATACCAGCTCTGTGCTTAGCAGAAGTCAGAAAAGCCAAAGTAGTATTTTAAAAAGCTAGGAAAGGAGTGGAAAAGAAAGCCAGAAAACATTAATAGGCCACCGTACAAAGCTGTGGTGCCCCTGTCCATTGAATATGGCATTAGAGCCTGGTCACTGTCCCTCAACTGCAAAAGGGTGCAGTAGACCTGAAAAGCCACAGGGGATGACCAGAAGTACAGGACACCTTTTCCAGCTGGCAGTAAACAGACTAAACCCTTAGCTCTGGTTCCAGACGTGCTCCTGTGGGCTGGGTGCCCTGTGCCAGCCCCAGGAGAGCAGGGGTCGCTCTGGGGACCACTCGAACCCATCAGTGTCTTCTCCCTGTCTTCACCCAGCGTTCAGCAAGGATAGTCGATGGAGATACATCCCTGCCCTGATGTCCTTGAATCAGTCAAATCGCATGAGTTTTGATGTTGACTTCAGTGGTACCATGCCAATAAGCAAGGTTTGATCTATCTTCTGGAGGCTGAATCTAAGCCTTTTCCTTAAAGAAGAAATATCAAGCCAGAGGGATGATTTATAATACTAAATGCACTGATATTATCCTGCCCAAAGCAATATCCTACAGAGAAAGAGGACAACGGATGGCAATCGTTTGTTCATGTGTCACTGGGCATTAGAAACAAGTCAGCATTAAAAATAAATCCAATTCATTTGCTCTGGGCTTATCTTTGAAAAATATGTTCATTCATCCATGATTTAAGTGCATTTGAGATCAGCCAGAGGAAGTCAATGACTTTGTAGTCTGTAATATAATGTATAGTAAAACTTCCAATTACTAGTTGCCAAGAAAGCAGTAGCTGAAGTTGTATATTGCATATGCTTATCCGTGACATGCAGCAGTAAAATTAACCAAGGAAATCAATTCTGCACCTAAAGGACAAGACGTTGCTTACAGCAAGCACCTACAAGGCACGTGGGAAGCGCCCGGAGAGCAGGCAGGAGGCAGGCAGGAGTGGGAGCCCTGCCCGTGCTGGGCTGCGGCACGGTGAACCCAGCCAAGAGGCACAGACCCAGTCCTACCACGAGGGACAGCAGCCCCGGGCCACCACTCTGAGGGATGCAGAAATAAATAAATAGACAAATAAATAAATAAATAAATACTACTGAAGACAGAAACAAGCAGCTCAGCTGCAGAGAAACTATGGCTTGAGTGCACTGGCTGCATTGCCTCATCTCTCCAAGACTTGGTTTAGCTCCGGTACTAATGCAAGCAGGTTAACAGGAATTTTACAGAACTTATAAAAGTGGCAGCCTGCAAAAACAGGTCAGCAGAGCTGAAGGAACCGGGCACCATTTCCAATGACAGCCTGTGCAAGGGAGAGCCCAAGAGCTGGGATGGCTGGCTGGCTGTGCAAGGAAAGAGGCACACAGCAAACCAGGGACCACCTTGTTGACCGCGGAGACCTGGGTAACAGCTCCATGTGGGCAGTGTGCTACAGGCGACTTCTGGCAAAAAGCAAATATTTGTGTGCTGTGTACTTCTATTTCTAGAAAGATATCATCTTAGCAAAACAGATTTTGTCTGATACTGAATCCCCAATCCTTGGCAGAGAGCAAATACTGCTGAAAAGTAATGGGAACGCAGAGACAATAATATAGCGCATACATCAGTGTTGGAAGGGGTGTCCCTATAAATCACCCTTTCATTTGACATGGTTAATTTATTATTTACTTTCACACTGCAAAGAAGTAGCACGCCTTACCACACCGAACATTTGCCCTGGAAAGAACCATTGCACATTACCACACCGACTGCCGTGCCACCACCGGCAAGGCTTCGAAGCCACTAGTCAGAGAGGAGTGGGAAAAAAAACCCAGAACAACTGTTCTGTGGATTTGAGGTTTGGTTTTAAAAAGGCATCATCAAAAATGCCTCTCTCCCCAGTTGTCTCTGTTTTATTCACACCTACACCTTCTACAGAGCCCCAGGTACCAGCAGTGTGCCAGGGTGGGAACATGGCCAAGCCCTACGCCAGAGACCACCAGCCCAGGGAGGCTCTCACAGAGCACGTTTTGCTGTAAGAAAGGTCTGAAACCAGACAAACGTTCATACAGAAATGAGGGTGTCTTCCTGCAGGTCTCCCTGATCCTCGACGACACTACCCAGCCTTGCCCTGCTCCGCAACTGGAAACACTGAGGGGCTCGCTGGAGCACTCGGCAGACAGCTCTCATGGTCAGGGCTCGTTATAGCAACCAGTCTAGGACTTTCGAAAGAAAAAATGAAGCACCCTTGATTACAGTCTAATCACACACTAGTTCCTCTCCAGCCAGCTCTTGAAAATGTTTTCCCCTGGAGCTGATCAATGAGCGACAGATTTTGTAGTCCAGCTGTAGCAACTCAGATATAAGAGAGGAGATGTTGGAGATAAATAAATCAAGTTCTCCAAAGCATGTTACATAAGGATGAGGAAGCCATGGCACAAGATATCAGTCTGAGAAGAACACTGACTAATGAAGTTACATTGATTAATCTGATTAAATATTTCATTAGGGTAGTAATGGTAAATTACCAGCTTCTTATAGCAATTCCACCTTGAGTATAACATAGCCTGAAGGCCAGTTCCCAGCACAGCCAGATTGTGATGAGATTTTAACTTCCATTTATTTATGGGATACTGAGTAAGATGCCTACCAGGAGAGCTGGAATAAATGGAAGCAGGAGAACAATTAATTCTTTTCTGAGCCATTTCTTTTTCAAATAAATAGTATTTATGTCACCAAAAAAGCATTATAAATTAAAAGAAAACATAGAATTTGGGGCCAGTTCAGGCAGAGCTGTGGAATCCTTATGTCATGAGAGGATACTGAGTGAAAGGCAAAGCAAAAGAGATAGTCAAGAAGCATAGCTTCTACACTGCCTTTTCAAAGGATGAAAGAGACTTACGTGTCAAACTGCCGATGCGGCAGATCGAAGCCCTCTTGAACCATCAATAGGTCATCCTCTCTGCAGATTTCTTGATAGCAGCCATGCAGACAGCAGAGCACCATCTTTTCTCCTGTCCATCAGCCCAGCTCTTGGAGGTGGGAATTTGAAGGGATATCGCTCCTGGGGAGACGCCTCCATCTCCAGCTGTGCATGGCCCTTCCCTCCCAGCAAGCTGCAGGGGTGGCCGCAGAAACACTGCTCTGATGCCCTCTCGCATCAAGCACTGGGGGATGTGAGAGACTTTTTTCAAGGCATTGAGGCTAATCTTCACCTTCTTCTGAAGAGGCACAGGCAAAGCTGCCGAGGTGTGTTATTATTGACTCTCCAGATGCTTGGAGACGTCGTTCTGTAACTGCATTTATCCCAGTTGCATTCATGTTAATTTGGATAATCAGTTCATTGGTCTCAGAGCACCACAGCTCTTTTCTTTTCTTGCAAGCATTCAAACAAGAAGCAGAGCACATACAAGACAGCGCTCACTCTGTAAATGCCAAAAATACCAAAATAACCTGGAAAGTTATATACAACTTCTGGAGGTTTTGCCCCACAGATGTGCAAATGCAGCTGTTACAGCTTGCCTAGGAGGAAGAGTTGGATGCCTGGGCACCCAAAGCAGTTGACTCCTGTCACATCTGGCCTTACTCAAGAGGCAGCTATGAGCTGTATGCAGTGGGACTGATGGAAGGTTTGCACCATGCCTCTTACGCATGGAGCAGCAGAAAACGTGAGGTCCAGAGGAAGACGCATTCTTGCTGGAGAATGCCTTCTGGCCACCAAAAGGAGGGGAGATGGTTGTATAGCTCATGGACAGGAAATAATTCTTTGCTTCAACTCAATGTTTTAAATGACTCCTTGTATACCAGAAGTGTGTAAATGTCTCTACATAGAATTGTGGAGGGTAGCCAAAATGTCTCCTACATGCAGGGAGAATAGGCCTTTCAGGGTGAAAGATTAAATTAGACTAGACACCCCCCAAAGACAAGAGTGGAGGGCTAAACATCTCTGCCAGGTGCAGAAAGAGGGTCTCCCTTTCATGTATCTCCATCTGTTTTGAGGGAATTTGGACATTTTGGGACCGTTGGGTAAGGCACATCAGAACCAGCTGACTCCAGTGGCCCCTAGCTTTTCTCCTTTGCTTCTCCAGGTGTCTTCCCAGAGGCTTTCCCACCACAGCCCAATGCCTCTACCTCCCTCTGTCCTCTCTGTTCATCAACATTTTATAGTGATTTTTCCCCAGAATGGCACATAAGTGAAACTTTCCCCAAAAGCGTGCAGCATGAAAGCTCATTAGAACAAGTCTTATTCAAAGAAGACAGAAACTGATGGAAATTAAAAGAAGAAACACTTAAACCTACAGTAAGAGAGGGGACCAAAGTGCTCATGTGCTCACTACAGGTCTCCCTGCACTCATCCCAGACTATCCCAAGCGCAAGCCTGTCCCACAGAGCACTTCTGCCATGCGCTGCTCTGCAGAGGTGCCAAGATTTGCTCATGAAGCCCTGGCCTGGGAGTCAGGTCAAACTGGTCACATCAGCCAGGGGCTCCCCCCAGTCTGGCATACTGGTTTGATTTGCAGGACTTGGTCTCACATTCTGTTTGCAATAAATTTAGCTGTTTTAACTGAAAGACCAACAACTGAACAAGAAGGGGTGGTACACCAGGCATGGCAGAAGAGAAAACACAAGCAAGATTATCCTATGTTTTTTTGGCTGTCCTGTTTTCAGTTAAATACTGAAAATATCTGTATAATTCCTCTTTCTCTGCGTAGTACCATGTGCTATACATAGCACTGTGTCATGCAAACACCCCCCGCCCCCCACTGAATCCAGACCCACCTCTTCCCACAACCTTCTTTCAGTGGTACGTCTGTCAGAGTGGGAGCAGTCCTAAACCAGCTGCCCCCATTCCACCAATCTTCTTTTCATTTTTAGTTTAAGCAATAGTATGGTTGAATTTTTTTTCTAACACACAGTTTAATGGAATTAATCCTGTTGCAGGTTCCTTGTTTCAAGTGCATGTTGAATGCTAATCCAAATGGGAACTGACATGAACATAAAACAGAGTAAAATGATTTAAAGTTGAGTTACCCGTTATTCAATAACAACTACTCCCTTGAAGTTTGGTGTGATAAGAAGGCTGAAGAGAAAGGAAATTTTAGTGATTTTTTGTTTCCATCTAGAAAGGTCAGAGTGAGCTGGCCTTTGGGAAAGGTCAGTGTGGGCCCAGGAGCTACCCAAAGCACTCCAATGCAAGCAGGCAGGCAGCTTTTGAAGGCTGTGACTAGCAGCAGGGTGATTTATGGCCCCTTGCTTCCCTCAACCTCACACATCAGAGAATTGGCCCCAAGGGAAAATAACCCGACCTAAATAAAGGACTGTTCCCCAGAGCGAGCTCCGTCCCCGGCGCAGCAGGGGGGCAGCAGGCTGGGCCAAGAGGAGGGAAACGCCAGTCAAGGAGATGGGTCAGCCCCTGCAGCAGGATGGTGCCCTGCCCCAGACCAACTTGCAGCCCTTGTCCCACTGCTTGTAACTTCAGAGACTGGCACATCCCTACCAAAGAAACTGTGAGCCAAGAGGATGCTACAGTGCCAGGAGAGTCACAAAAATCGACTTACCAGGAATGGTTGACAGGAGAAGACAGCAATTCCGTGCGGAGAAGGAAAGCTGTCGGCATAACGCCGCATCGCGACAGACTGGGTCTGTCCAGGAGACAGTGGCCACTCAGTCAATTTAGCCAAGGAAACAGAACGTCTCCCTTCAAGATTCCCAGCATTTTGCCAAGGTCTGTTGCCGTACCTTGGGTCTTCCACTCTTTTGGCGTCTCTGTGGTCTGACGCCATCAATCAGCTACAGCCAGTCCGGCATGGTTTTACCCTGGTTTCACTCCTGCTCTCCAAATCAGACCAGAAAGGTCTGTGTGATGAGGTAATATGCACTGCTGGGACATCCTAATAGGTGCCACAGGCACATTGCCAAGTTAGCGTAAAACGTGAGTCCTTGTTTCTTTTGACTGGGTGTTAAACTGACTGGGAAAGGTCAATTGGAGATAAGAGATGGCTAATAATGCATAGCTCTCATCTGGTACTTATTATTTCATATATAGAGCTCAAATTGCTTTGCAAAGGTGACCAAGCATTATTTCTTAACCTTTCCATGTGCTAGAGAGCCCATTTCCCTCGTGTAGATTACTGAAGATGATCTGAGCACAGTGATTAAGGCAGCTGTATCATGAAAAAGCATTTCAATATTACTGATGCTTGGAGAATCAGACAGGACTTTGTATTAGAAGAGGTAAAGAAATGAAAACCATTATTGTTCCATTATAGACATCTGAAAACAGAGCTTCAGACACACATGAAAGTCCAAAGTTTCAAAGTAATCCTTAGTGCAGGAGTTAAGAAGTCAGAGTCTGACCCTACTGCACCCATGCACCCATGTACCCGCCTATCAGTGTAAGCACCGAGGACAAGCAGTGCTGTGAGAAAAGCCATGAAGGTGGAGCCTCAGGTGGCTCATCTGGGCTTCTCCACGTACAAAGACATAAATCCGGTAGGCTTTTGGAAGCGTGGGTCTTGGTAACTTGCTCTGAGCATTCATTGGTATCAGAAAATCATTGCTCAGGCTCCTATCGCAAACCAGGCATCCATCTCAGTGACACCGGCCCTACCAGCTGCAATTGTGAGCCATCAAATGCCTGTGCTTATGGGTCTGTTTCCTGGGCATGGGTGAGAGGAGGTTAAATGGCAGTAGGAGCAGGGGGGACCATGAAGAGGAAATATTCACGGCATCAGTCTGCTGGGAGAGGAGACGGTGGGGACGAGCAAGAAGTTGGTTTCAGGGGCTGGAGAAGATGCACCTCGAGCTCCTAAGGGCACAAAAGGAAGACGATGAACAGAGGTCACTGAAGGCCTAAATCATGGCTTAAATTTACATATCCATCCCTCAAGGAAGCCACATCCATATGCATTACAATTCCTGAAGACATTCAGACTCGGAGCTGTTCTACTGTCACGTCTCACCACCACAGACTTTATTCAGGGAATGTGCAGCTTGACCTTGTCCTGCCCTCACCCCCGGCACCCTGCTCCTGCCAGTGGCTGCGGTGGCATTACTACATGCACCTGCCGTACAATTACCTGGCATTTAACACCAGCTAAATAGTGTCAACAAAAATAACAAAGGCGACATCGTGTACGTGATGCAATTCAAACCATCTCCAGCACTATTCACCCGTCCATGGGTCAAGGCTGCCTCCGCGAGCAGCAGACAAACTTGCCAGGGCTCTGGCGGTGCTGATCCCGTGGCCAGCATGGCTCGGGACTCTTGCAGAGCCGGGGATGCCTTGCTCCAGTGCTGCATCCTTCCCCTGCTGCGATACTGATCCCAGCGCGGTGGGGAACCTGACCTCATGTCCTGCATTTTGGTGCAAACTCCAGTAAATGAGATGTCTCCCAAGACAGAAAGCAGGCTGTGCTGCTTAAAGATTCATGAGCGATCCACCAGCAGCACCTGACCTCCCCACAGCCTGGGAAAACATCCCTTTTACCTGCCTCCCTCCAGAGAGTCCCTCAGGGACCAATAAGCCAAACAAGCCAGAGAGATGTGGAATTACCTCCCAGCCCTGACAGCCGCTCCTGTGCTGGCTGGTTTCCCTGTACTCACTGCTTTAATTGCACTGCCCAGCACTGGCTGCAAACTTCTCTGCCATGGCTGAAGCCAAATTAGTCATATTTTCAAAAAGGAGCATACCTTTGCTTTTTTTCCTCCCCCTTACTTTCCTCAAACCTACTTTCCTTTCATTTTGGTAGTTTTCCCCACTTTGTTTCTTCCCATTTGATGCCCCGTATGACTCTCCCTCTGCCCTGCTCTAGCTCTAATCACAACGTGAACCATTTCAACTCACCAACCCAGCAGCTGAATGCTGGGGTTTTGCCAGGTGGGTTTTCCGTGGCTGTTGCAACCCAGAGAGCTTCAAAGCAACCGACCAAGAAGCGGCAGCCTGCGCCCAGCAGCACGCTCATGTCTGTGCCCTTCGCTGCACATCATTTACACAGTTTGGATTTTTCTTAAGTGGGTTCACCTCTTTTATTTGTACTTTGAAGACAAAGCCTGATTCTATTTTCTTAAAAGTATGAGTTCCACCCCCCCGCCATCATCTCAGACCACGGTCTTTTGTGTAAAGCTACAGTAGCCGAAGGGGAGGGGAACAGAGAAAACCCGTGAAGCACAGGAGCCGAGTACACGGTGCAAGAGGCACAAAGGAGATGGGCACCAGCCCTGAGAGGTGCATCCTCGTGTACCCTGTTTGCACGTTTCTGGTAGAGAGGAGCACAGCGATACCCGCCCGAGAGGAGTATGTGCCAATGCTTTCCCCAGCTGCACCCTGCTCTGGGGACGTGGTCCGGGGACCCTCTTACTGGAGGGACCCCTGGCATCGCTGGTACCCGGGACATGGGCTGCCTCCTGCCTTGGTCCCCAGGGTCTCCCCTCCATTCATTGTCTACAGATCAAGCCACCCCAAGGACCACACAAAGAAATTGCACTGCACTTGTACCAGAGTATGGAGAACACGGATGCCACCAAAGCTCCATGAGACCCAGCCTGGAGGACAGGGGTGGAAATAGGCTCCCACAACATCAGCATGACCAGCAGCAAGGGGGATCCTGTTTGAGGTACTACAATGTCCAAAGGTCTGGGCTCCAGCAGAAGAGAGCCAGGTCCCTGCAGAAAACCAACACCGCTAACCTGTTCTCAAGTGTGAGTCAGAGGTGCCTTCAGAGCAGGTCCAGACACTGGTAAAAGAAAAACTGCAAAACCCGTGAAGCTCAGCAGAAAGAGCCATGAGCTGCAAAAGGAAATATTTTTGAGGCAGCACAGGGAAAACAGCCTGTATGCGCACGACTCGAATGTTAGTAGCAATTGCAGGGTCTTTGTAAGCAGTTTTGTTAACACGGAGACAGTTTAGCTTTAGAAATGTGGAGTCTTTTCACCTAACGCACTGAATAGGAAAATAATTTGTCACAGAAATTAGATTTTCACATACAGCAATACAGACAGTTATTAGAATATACATAAATGCGAAACAATCACTTTGAAGGTTTAAATAAAGCTGATAATAGTGAGCAAAATACATTTTATACAGGCCTTTATTACACTCTGAGTAGCCTGCAATTGCTTTGTTTTCAAGCCTGTTGTACAAACAAGGGGATGGTTTTTCTTCCCTTGGAAAATGTTCCTAAGGTGTAGTTGCTGGAGCTACCCTTCATCAAATGAATCAAAGCACCGGGTTAAGCTAAAAAGTACAAAAATTCAAGTTCTTTGAGTATAAAAACCATACAAAATGTGAACAAAATCATTCTCTCAGCACTACTTTTTTCTGCTCCAGAGTTTTGTGCTGAAGGGATATTCAGCTACGTGAATCTGCAGCTTCCCCTTAAAATTAATCTCTTGTTGAAATATGAGCACTATAAGCTCCTTTACAGGGCGTTAAGGTTTCAGACAGAAGCACGCAACATGAGGCAATGCCAACATCAGTCTGCAAGAGCTGCAGCGGGTTCCTTGTGGCCGTTGCTCAGGACAGGGCAGAACTGGGTGGTCCCCACGAGCTGTGGGACCCCCTGCCCCACGGCAGGGCAGGGGACACTCCCGGGGTCCCCATGACCAGCAATGACAGGCGAAAAACAGAAACAAGTTATAGATCCTCCAAAAATTCAAATTTTGTGGCTTCGAGCCATAAGATTTGGAATAAGTTTTGTAATCGCTAGAGGAATGATTTTCTGGAAGAGCCTTCCCAGCAGGCAGAGGCAGCAGAGCCCCTGGTGAAGCTGCGTGGGGTGGGGGACAGGCATGTGCCTCGTCACCGCCTGGGAGCTGGCTCCATTTTCCAGCCCAAGGGTCCCAGGAGATGCAATCTGAACTTGCGAACAACCAGTCCTCACGCTAATTATTTCAAAGTGCCGATAAACATGCTAGACCCCTATCACGAGTGGGTTGTGCTAGCTCACACAAGTGACCTGCTCCAGGAGGGGAGTCCCTGGGATAGTCCTGTGTCATACGCGAGGCCACGCTCTCCTCCAGCAGGAAAGCTGCAGCTGATTTGCCACCAGGATCAGTTTTGTACTGCGGAAGCACTGCTTTTTACTGCCACGAAAACTGAGCTGGCAGCACGAGAAAAAAACCAAAACACAACATTAGCTGCTAGAAAGGCTTTTGCATTCCTTATTTTCTGTCAATTTTTTTTCTTACGAATAATCCTCAGAGGGCCACAGAACCAGTCGCATAACAGAAATATATTCATAAATCATCAATTCATCAGCTGACACGGGAGAAAAAAATATGTCCATCTATTTGCGAACATTATTCAAACCAGCTTGAGCAGAGACTCGGGATGTCACCGCTGCCGGAGCGGCTGTCAGCGGCTGTGCCGGCAGAGGAGCCGTGCCGCGATCCCCAGCCCCTTTTTCTTTCCTGCAGCGGAATCTCACCACGAGTACCACGGGGTCTGCACTTCTGCAAACGAGCAAAGCATAATGAGCACTTTGGCTTGTGCTAACTGAAGTTTAGCATGGTCATGCCCAGCCTGTTCAGTCCATTTTCTATTAATTCCCAGGTTTGCCCCTGCCTTCCTCGCCATGCACCGGGAACAGGCTGCTGCAATTTGGGGCTCCTGGACAGCTTGAGAGGGCGTGCGACCCCACAGAGACTCCAAACCGAGTGCAATCCCTGCAACTGAACATTTCTGATCACAGGGGCAGCGCTGCAGACAAAGGCTGGAGCATCATCTACCTGTACCATCCCTCCTGGACCCGGTGCAGCGCCCTGTGCCCTGCCGTGCTTTCGGTCCTCCTCAGCTGAACGGAGAAGTTATCGGTGGGAAAAGGTGTTGGCACAGTGAGTGCACGGAGCTGTGGACCTACCAGCAATGGGGACAGTACGGTCACGTAGGACAGAGCCCGTCTGGAGGGGCACACGATGGCATATGCAGTGTTCCCTCACTTGCCCTTACTTCTTCCCAGGGAAGAAGTTAATTGCAAACTGAGGTTTAACAGCCCCCTTGGCTACTGAAAGCCATGTTAAAGCAGGTCAGTTTGATGCTCCAGATTATTGCAGGGTTGACAAAAGTCTGCAGATGTGGTATCAACCTCTACTTCTGTTTTCCAGCTCAGGGATCAGAATGGATTAAACCAGGGAGCAAGGAGGCCTGGACACCATCCCCTCTGCAGAAAGGGGGTTCTTTCTTGATTCCTCTCTTGGTTTCCCACATGCTGATTTTCAGCCCACAGCCTTTTCAAGGACCCATCATCCTTTCAGCTGTCCGTGTTCTCCGGCAGCAGAAACGTGCTCAGGCTACACCTGACTTGCTGCAGCCAGTCCTACCTACCGAAACCTCAGGAGCAATTGGGACCACGGGCTGCATCCAGGCTGAACGCAGGCACTGCTCCCTTCTCCAGCAGGAATCATCTGGGTTTGCACCAAAATAGCTGGCAGCGGCTGCTGGGGGAAAGAGGATCAGGGTCCTGCTGGGGACCATCGGCAGGCTGTACGGCACGCAGACACCCGAACGGCACCTCGCTTCTCCAGCAAAGCACAGGCTCCTCCTAAACATTACATACGTTGAGCTGTTAAAAAAGGCCAAACGCAAAGAAATGCAGAACCAGGCTGACTGGTTTTGAAAAAAGGAAGTCACAGGTTTGAATAGTGTTTTAAGTGAATACACATGATGATTGCACTTTCACAAATGCTGCATGTTTAAATGGGAAGACAGTAGCAGCATTTATGTGGGTCTGGGACTTTTTCTAGCTCTCAGTCATTACTTATGTGATGCTACTATTCATGGTGCTTCTTTGCAATGCCACCACTACTTCTGGCCTTGCTGCTTCAGAAGACACGTGCCACCTGCCTCTTGCTTTATTTTCATTGTAAAATTCCAGGAGTTTAGGCAATCCCTATGAAAAAAACCCTCCCCCCAGCTCTGCCACATCCAAAGTAGTTGGAGCAGATGCCTTGTCAAGGTTGAATTCTCCAAAAGCAGCTGCTTACAGTCTGAGACATCACTTTGGAAGAAAAGCTGTCATTAGCAAGACACTTGCAAAACTCTCTCCTCTTTCATTTTGTGCATGTAGGCATTGCGGAAGGTGGGGGCAAGGGGTCTGGAGGAGACCTTTCTTTTCCAGAGTCAGATACTTGTTTTGCTTCCTCAAAAGAAGAATAAAAAGAACTGCACTTCCAAAAAAGTCTGCCAAAAGCTCATTACAGTAATTACACTACTCTTGACAGAGACTGAAGCTGGCTGCTTCCAAGAAAGCCAAGTATCATACATTTTGCAACAGTAATCTGTTAAGAGGTTTATTTCTCATCCTAGATAATGATTTCTAATGCACAGCATTAGAATGGGTAGCCCTTGTAATTATAAAGCCATCATAAAGTCTGCAGTATCCAACTTACCCTGGCTACACGCTGATATGCACCGATACGAGGCTGCCGTAGTTTTTGGCTTTCTCACACGATGTCTCCCTGGTGAGCTCCGTAAGTTGACAGCACCGAGCACATACATTGCAGATTTCCTCCGGTTTAAATATCCCCCTTCCCTCGCAACACAGAGCAGCACGAGGCGACGTGGCCTTTTCTTCCCCCTGCCACTGCCTTTGGGAGTCTGTGCAAGACATCATTACCCATACACAGTACCTGAAGGCGAAAAAAATCCCCAACTTAGAAGCAAATTAGAAAATTTGCTATGGCTGTGTGACGGAGAGCATCCACGGGGCAGGCCTCCATCGCTGTGACCTCAGGGTGGCATTCAGCATCTGCCAGGCGATGGGCAGGAGAGCAGCCCTAAAAGACATGGGGGAAGAGACGTGGGCAATTTCAGCCCCACACTGTACCGCTGTCTCCTACAGCCTTCCAAACAATACTGCTGTCCGGATCTCAAAGGCATTAAAGAGCTATTATCATCATAACAATCTTCAGCTTCCCCGCTCATTTTAAAGCGGAATGATGATTTTCTTAAATGAGAGAGCCCATCTCAGGAGGGGGGAGAAGCGGGACGCCCAGCGCCCATGCCACGGTCCATCATTAGGGGCTGCTGCAGTCCAGGACAGGGCTGTGGGAGCAGTGGGCTAGGCTGGGCAGTGCCCGAGTCTGCCTGAATATTTCTAAGCAAAACCATTTCAGAGCAAAGAACCTGCTAGCAGTGCCCAGCAGCGGTGCCTCTCTGCAGAAAGCTGTCAGTGCCAGGTTTGACTAGGATGTGTGCTAAGTTCTCCGCTGTTTTCCTTTCCTGTCCTATCTCCGGGTAAAACACAGTTGTAACAGTCACGGAAGGTGTTTTCAAAGTGTGGCACAACCCACGACAAACACTCTCACCACGATCCAGGTTGCCAACGTCCTTGAGATATTAGGAGATGAAAAAGATTCCTTTCCCTTTCTGTTTCACAATTCAGTCAGCCCCTATGGCAATCAATTCTTTCAAAAAGAATAAGAGTTTTTAACTTGCAAACCAATTTACTATGTTTTAATAACCATGAGTTTCCAGTGATTGGAAGCCCGCTGCTGTTAGGAAAGAGAACAGCAGTAAATGCCATTCAGATAAGCTATTTATAAATGGCACGCTTCAATTAAAAAAAATAAAATTAATATTACAACTATTTCATTTACAGCAGGTGGTGCTGCAATTTTTCTCTGCAGAAAATGAGATGCCCCTGTGCAGCACAGAAACAGAAGCAAATGCCTTGGCACAACAGACCTCACCACGCTTAATTGCAGTTTTGCGCAGACCACAAAAGGTTAATGACTGCCAAAAGTGGTAAGAGCAAAATAAGTACAGCCCATTATCAAGGTGGAGCATTTATGTAGATTTTTAATAGCTAGAATAAAAAATAAAGCCAACAGTGACATCATCTCTTGCTGTCTTGATCTGAGCAAGCTGCACCATCCGCAGAGAACCTTGCCTGTGCACGGCACTGCCTCGGCTGGTCACGGCTTTCCTCCTGCGGCATCGCCTTCGCTTCTCTCCGTGGGAAAAAGCCCCTTCCCGTCCTGCTCGGCTGTGTGGAAATCAGTCCCTCAGCAGCAGCGTTTGTTTCTGCAACACCAGCAGAGCCAACCTCCAGCAGCAGGTACTGATGCCACCAGAGCCATGCCCAGGACGGGGCTGGGAGGGCACGGCTGCAGGCACGAGGCTCTCCAAGCACCCGCGGTGCTCCTGCAAGAGTTACCTTGCACCAGAGCATGGATGCTTGTCCCTCCCACCTCGCAGGCAAATCGCTCAGCAAAACTGTTATGCCATCGCTCCCAGCTGCGAGTCCTTCACCCCCAACACCTTCTACCAGGAGAGCAGGAATCGGGAGGACATCACTGAGGCAGGACATGGGGATGCTCTCACCTGATGAAACTGCACCTGCCTGGAGAGGACCACCAGCAGGTCCTGTCGCCAGGCTCCCCCTTAACCTGGATCAGATTTTAGACTAGTTTTGGGGCAGACAGAGTGCTGGCCCTCCACTGTCGCCTCCCTCCGGAATCAGGTCTATGCAGAGCATCGAGCCCACCTGAGGACAAGGCAGAACTGGACATGGCTTTTTCAAGATTTTAGGGTTTTTTCTTCTCCTTTTCACATTAGAAGAAAGTGTTTAGAATGCCAGAAAACCCAGTCCAGGAATGATCTGAGCGTCAAACTTCACTGCATCGCAGAGGAAAAGCACATACTCAATGCGACTTCAATCACACATTTAGTAGGGAAAGGTCTCCTTGCACGCATCCACAGCTAATCAAAACGCTGGAAGAGAGGAGGGAAGACAGAGAAAATGCTACCACCAAGTGGAGGTAAGCATGCAGGTGAAGCCATGACAGCAGGGGAAGGTAGAGCAACACAGTTCCTGTAAATCCCTGTAACTGCTTCCCATGATTTATTCAGGAAGAAGAGCACCACATTATATTTTCTGGTTATCTTCAATATGGAATAAAAAAAGTTCACTTCGGGGGATTTTTCCCTCTGACTTGCTGATATTTGTACGTTCAGCAGCAGTATGCTGAAGCTCAGGATTACACAAGAGGCACTATGCATGCATGTACATACACAGAGGATGGATGGATGGATTTACGAAACAGTTGGTATGGAGAAGCATTTGTCTGCCGCAAGGTATTTTCCTGTTAGTTTGCCAGATGTCAGCTTGCTGCTTCAGTGTGCTGGCTCCTCTGCCTGGACATTTCCAATGCAAGACATATTACATATTATTTCACAAGGAGATAGCAGGCTTTCCCATTGCAGACTGGGTAAGTAGCAGAAACGTCCTGTGGCAGTGGAAATGCAGCACAGAGGAGCACAGCCCTGGGGTCTTGCTGGAGCCTCCAAGCCCACAGTAGGGATTCCTAACTCGTACTCAGAAGATTAATTTATTTTCCAAAGCTCACCTATAATTTGAGCACTCACACATTTAATAACAGATTCTTTCAAATATTTTTTATTTCCTAGATTGCCAAATACAGATGGAGTCAAAAGGATGCGATCTAAAAATGGCATTGCTATTCCTCAAATAAGAGTTTATAGGAACCTGGACTATGTGGGTGATCGAACCAACAGTGCTCAGATTATTATTTTTTTCCTTGTGACTATTCTTCCACCCCAAGCATTTCATGCAGTCCTAAGAACTAAGAGTAATATTGGCTGCAGCAGCAATGTTTGAGAGACCCCTCACCCAGGGCGGTGGATCCTGACAGCCCAACAGCTGAGCTAGAGGAGCAGAGAGGGCAGAGTGCCCCAAGGTGGTTCAATAAATTGACTGTGGAGTTCATCACTGAACTGCCACTGTGAAGCAACACCAATTCTGAACAAAAAAGAGGTTGCATGCTAGATGTTGCAAGCCAGAGTTTTCAAAGACCTCACCTACCACTTACACAATTAAATGAGCTGTTGAGATTTTTCAAAGCGCACCTATTCTGCATCACTGAAGATTATAACAGATAAACACTTTAGGCATCTTTCCAACCTGTTTTATCAGACATTGCTCTAAAAAACAGTGGTTAGGAAATCTGAGGTGTGACCCAAGACCCAGATCTAAAAGGAGAAACCATTAGAGACTGCAGAGAAGAATGTCAGTGAAGGCTGCCAGACCAGAAGAGGTCCAAAGCTGAACCAGTGGACAGGCAACGTGCTCGAGTTTGGAGGTGAAGAGGATGGAGATGGAGCAGGGCTGTTTGCATCCAAGCCAACTTACGCTCACCCAGACCTGGGGGACCCATTTGCTGTGGGGCAGGAGGAGCTGGGAGGGAGGCTGGGCTCCCCACGGGGCTCCTTCTGCATCTCCTTCACTGCAAAGGTCTCCGGATTTCTCTCTGCCTAAATAATTCTGACAAAATGTCTGTCACTATGGCAACAAGGGAAAACAAATTGATTCGAGAGGTGTCTGATATTCGTAATGCATAGAAATTATTGTCGCTATGGCAACACGATTTACAAATGAATTGGAATATTTAGGAAACAATTAGCAATCGAAACTCTGCGGAAGTGAGGTGAGTCTTAGCCGGCTCTGAGCATCGCCAGCCCTGTGGAGGCTTCTCACCTGCCCAGCTTCAAAGCCCTTGGGCACCGAGCTCCAAGAGGTTTAAGCTCAGTGGCCTTCTCCGAATGGGTGACTCAGGAATTTGTCATGGACTTCAGAGGAAAACACCAAACCATGCAGACCGAAGTGACACCACTGCGGGTGGCAGCTCTGCTGCCCAGGCACGATCCCCTGGGGGGTTACCACCCACTCAGGCGTTCCAGCTCTACTGGTTTGGGGCTTGAGCAAAACCTACTTTGTTCTTCAGCTTAAGCAGCAAAACGGCATGGCTGGAGGGGACCAAAGGAATGATGTGAAGTGCATACCCCAGCCATCCCTCCCCTGGGGACATGCATAAGCAGTGCAGAAGAGCCTGCCGGGACAGCGATGCAGCACCTCCATCTCTTGGAAGAGCAGGTTGGACTCCTGCCTGAAAGCCTTCACGGAGGGAGCAAAGAGCATCATCCAGGACCTGACGTGTTGTACACCCTGGACCAAGCTGCGCTGACATGCACTCATCTCTGGGCAAGGACCTCTAGCCTGGCAGCAGCCGGTGGGCTCCAAGCAGAGTGCTCGTGACCTTGCGTAAGCCCCACACACTTTCTGAAGGCCAGCACTTGCTCTGTCCCTACCCACACCCAGATAAATGCAACGACCTTTTTCCTTGTCCTCTCCTTTGGGAGCCAGTTCTGTTCATCCAGAAGTTCTGCTTTCCCCAGCACAAGGGTCGTGTCCTAAAGGATGGCTTGTTCAAAAGCATACATGACTTACACAGGGGGACAGGGCCAATTCCAACTGATCTGGTTCGCCTCGAAGCTGGAGAATCCCTTGGATGCCAAGAAACACGTCTCACCGGGGGGATTAATCATTTTTATCTGTGTTTGTCTGTATCCATGTAGGAGGTGTATGTCACAGCAGAATGTAGTCAGAGAGGAGTTGGACAATGAACATTTATTTTCATTAAAAAGACAATTAGGTTCAAAAGGCAGTTAGGTAAATTCACTGAAGAGTGACCCATCAAGAACTTTTAAAGACAAGAATATCACCTGACTCTGGAAGACCCTGAGCTATAGATATATGGATGCTGGGACTGTCTACCAGTGAAGCATCACTGCCCTCCATCCCAGTCCTCATACTCTTCCTTCAGCATCTGCTATGGGCTGCTGCTGAAGCGGCGTTCAGCCCAGGTGGGTCTTTGGCCAGACCTGGTACGAACCCTGCTTTCATGATGCTGATGGAGACCTACAGCAAACTCCCCTGTATTTGAATTACAGATCTGCAGTACAGCAACAGCTATGAAACAAAATCCCTTCCCAGACCCCGGCTGTCATTGAGCAGCTGACGTGTGGAAGATGCAGCTACAAGGATTCGCGCCGCCGTTTGTTTCCTTTCATTTCACCTTTACCTCCTATCTCCTCTCAACAAGGCAGGTCAGCTGGCAAATAACTTTTTCACGCTATTCCTACAACAGCCTAATGAAAAGCTTTACCTGCTAAAAGTAGGGACCTTTACCACAAGCAAAACACAGCAAAATGACCAGTGTTGTTCTTGCTTTCATAGAAGGCAGCAAGAAGAGCACTTAGCAGAATTGACAACAGTAAATGCATTTAAACGCATTTATAAACACTGCCTCAGAAAGCACTTTGGGGATTTGGGAATCTAATAATTGGAGAGAATCCACATAGCAATTAGTCAGTGCTGCTGACACTGAGTGACAGGACATTGTCCCCACCTGAGTAGTAAGTAGTGATTTTATAAAAAAATTCTGGTTTCTGACCCTTCAGGTATTCAATCAACCCAATTCATATGACATCTCATAGGTATATTTACAAGGAGCAGAGCATCTCCCCTGTTCCCCAGGAGGAGCTCCTCCTATGTAGAGGGCTCTGCAGAAGCCCCCTCTGCCAGCACCTTTCCCAGGGAGACCTGGAGGTCCTGCCCCAGCACTGGGAATGTGCCAGGGTGGCTCAGAAAGCTCTGCTTCAGCAAAGCCATTTTGGTCGATGTGACATGGTTGGAAATAAGGATTAACCACAAGTCCCCAGCTCGAGACAAACACCCAACTCAGAAGAATAAGACCTATTAGCTAGATCTGCAAGAGGGACGTTGATATAAACCAGAGATCACCATTAATTCTAATTTGCGATACTGGTCTGGGAAAGACCTGACCCACAAAGGATTTCCATGGATATACGGATCAGTAGTCTTACACCATTATATCAGGTTAAATTACAAATAAAGAACCTTTTTTAGATTATTAACTCGGTCTTATAAGCAGCTCTATCTGAAAATAGGGGACCCAATGCCACACAGAAAAACTGAAAGCAATTTTTGTAGGAGAACATGATATAAAATAAAACTAAACTGACATGACTAAGATAAGAGTCCCCGATATGAACTTTTTATGCATCAGTAAGCAAACAGGACTCTCCTTCATATAATTAAGATTTCTGCATTTATAATCTTCTACACTATCTTTTCCTTAACTGTAAGAAATTTAAAAGAAAGCTTCAGGCTTATAGAAGCAGAGAAAACATACAGGGTTTTATTCATAGGAACAGCAGGAAAGCTGATAATCCCACTTTAATTTCCAGTACCTCATATCCCTAAAACTCCCTTTCAAGTTCAGTTTCTCTTCCCAGACCTTGAGCAGACCTTCCACAGCCACACAATTTTTCATCTGAAAGTTAAATTTCTTCCTTTGCAAGAAAAATAAAACTTAATTTTAACATTCAAAAGTTACAGCTATCAATGGCCCAAAGAAACCCTCTGGCAATATTTAAACAGAAAATAGCCATTCAATCATGGCACAAACATTTCGGTCCTATTATCAAATTGTGCACATATACATACATAATCATACCTATTAGAGCAACCAGTTTATATCAAGCAACTCAGTGACTCTAGTCTGCCTCCTCGCTGAATTTCCATGGTCATGGGAAAACGTATTTTTAACAAGAATTTACTGATTTTTGTGCTGTAGATGAGTATTTGAAATGTATGCTTTGCTATCTAGCTGGCAGTAAGTTATGTGGTACTTGCTGGAATGATTGGATAAACTGATAAACTCTTTTGACATAAGTAGTTGTGCATACACATTTAGAAACCTATTTTCACAATTTTTTCACATAGCTGTATCATTTGTTTTCTGAGTGAAATTTATTGTTGCATGCAAAACCTATTGCTGAAGCAGTTAGAGATGGCTTGGGGTGAATTTAAATATCAGAGTGAGTAGATAAAAAACTTCTACATTCATAAAAATTGGCAAACCCAGAGTGATCACAGATTATATTATCCAGGAAGATAGATTAAAATATTCTAATACAGTTACAGCTTGGCATTCATTTAATAGAAATTAATAACTGTTTCTGCTCATCGACAGACTTAAGGACAATGCTGCTTTATCAAACTGGTTAAGTGAAACAGCAGATGACTTCCCATGCAATGAGGTTCACACAAAATAGCATGGATCCAGGAATTCCCATAGCTGTTGTGTCAGAGAGGCAAATGTGTGTCTACGCAGAAGAAACATAACAGGAATTCAGAGAAGTGGGACACTCAGAGCCCAGAGCTACCCGAGTAGGTATCTCAGGCACTGGGGGTACATGATCTCAGGTAGAAGACACTGTTCAACTCCCATCCACACACAACCAGGCTGCAAGAAAAAAATCCCCAATTCAATGTGAATATGTAAGCTCCAGGCTATATAACTAAATATTAACGTTTCCTTTGTATTTGGTGCGCTGCAGCAGGATAGCATTCCTCTTCAAAACATCCACCCTCAGGATGTTCTGCACTGGGACATCTCCCTCCACAGAAAAATGTTGCAGATGAGTAAGAGATTAACAAATGAAAAAGCATCTCTTGGTGGTGAAGAGCAGCTGGCTTTAACCCCAAGGACAACACAAGCATCATGATGTGAGGAATGCTGAGCAAAAATCTAGTGCTAAAACCAAAACACGAGATGTCAGATCTGAGACAAGGTGCCGGTCCTGAAACCACCCTGCCCTTGATCCTTGCAGGCAATTAAACCTTTGATAAATTTCCCTGGGTAAATTCTGACTTACCCTCTGCAACACTCTTGCAGTGAAAGGGAGGAGGCAAAAAGATCTGTGGATCTTCCCAGACACATCTGAATGGGTTACCAGATCCTCTATGCTGAAGTCAGCGTGACCTCCTTGGTCCTCTGGGCTGTGAAGAAATCAATAATAAATTAATATAAATTGCAGGACTTGTCCTAGTCCTCCCACATGTAATTTATCTATCTAAAATAGTTCAACTTCTCTGCTAAGGCATTTAATACTTTTGAAATGCAACCAGGCAGCAAATGGATCTGCTGTAGGTTACACCACTTGTGGGCTTTGTTTATGTAGACCATATTGGCAGCGTCAGTCTCCACCTGAATACAAAGCCGCTGACACAAAGCTCACTTCCCAGCCCGCTCCCGTTTCCGAGACGTTTGCATGTTAACAAGCCTTCTTAGCAGACGAAACGCCTGGAGGCATGGAAGATCTGAGCATGTGCCCATCTCACTGTGCTGGCACCTGCCTTGCTGCTGCCCTGACAGGAGGCGCAACTTGGAAGGGGATTTTGCTGCAGATGTTTGCTGGATCCGAAACACCACTGGGGGAAAACAAGACCTTGGTCTGTCCCAGAACCAGTATAAGTTGCCTGCATTTCTCAGAAAGCAGTGGGGGCTTCAGGTGCAGTATTTTCTTACCCATCCACAAAGACGCCTTGAGTTTTCCACTACTAAAATTCCCCGTATGCAGAGCAGTGAGAGCTGTAGCAGATTCTCCTGAGATGGTTTCTAGGAAAGGGTTGCAAAGACAGCAGACAGAGAGGCCTGGGCAGTTGTAGTGCCAGGACTGTAAAGCACATGTTATAGCTTGGCACGCCTCTGCAACTAAAAAACTTGACGAAATGGCTGCTGAGAGGGGAATTAAATTATGGGAGAGCAGACTGACATCTCCCAGTGCTGTTTGGAGCTCATCAAAATGCAGACTGGATTACAAGCAGCAATCGACGCCGTTGCAGGCAACAAGCCATGCATCTGGAGACTGTGCATCGACAGGACACGTCATCAGGGTTTCCTACTATCAAATTATCTAAAGGTGTTTTTGTGGTTTTCCTGGTCAAATCGGAGATGCACACATCAAACTAAAGAGATATAGATATATGCTGAAAGAGTACAATTGTTTCTTTCTCTGAGCATCCTCTCTTGTGTATTCCTTGCTAATCCTACTACTAGACAAATAAGCTATCTGAGGATGCTTTAAGTATTAACTAAACCGTGTGTGAGAGAAGAAAACCTGTCCTTGACACCAGGATCTGGCAGAGTCACTTGCTGAGCAGGACCCCAGCAGGGATGCACCAAGGAAACCCACCTGGCTCCAGGTGGCTGGGTTTGAAGAGAGGCAAGGGAAGATGGAGGGGTAGATGCAGAGTCTGTCACCAAGAGGAGGACTTGGCACAAACCGCAGTGGTACTTGGAGCTCACTTGACGCCTCCTTGCAGAGGTTGGTGGAAGCCCTAAAATTGACTTCCCAGAGAGTCTTCAACCTTGGACAGAGAAGAAAATGGTCTCTGACAGGTCCTTGGGGCAGGAAGATGTGAAGGTGAAAAAAAGGACTCGAGTCAGGTTTCAGGAGCGCTTGTTGGGCTTGGACCTCTGCCTGCAGTGAGGTTAAGGAAACCGAAGGAGAAGACACCCTCCTGTCAGAGGAGGCACTGATCCCATGGCCAAAAGGGCAAGATCAAAGCGGGAGAAAGGAGAATATCCTTTGGCCATGCCACTGCACCAGAGGAGAGCAGCTGTGACTTGTACCAGTGCAGGTCCTACTTGGTGGGGCAGGCAGGCTAAGAGGTGGGAGAAGACCTATCTCAAGGTGAGGCAGACCTTGAGGAAGAAGTGCAACTCCCTTTAGTCAACAAGACATGGAGGAAGATGACACATGGATTTCGCTTTCATGACTGGATCCTCTCATAACAGGACACTCCAGACTACTTAGGGCTGGGGGATCACACAGCAGGAGGAAACTGTGATGCAGAAGCTGCTTTATTCTGCTGCCCCACAAAGAAAAAGTCCTTCTCTAGCACTGTAGTCATGACTGAAAGGCTTACCTGCTTCCAGAAGGAGTTTGAATTGAACACGTAGATGGATCCCCAAAAATCAAGATTTCCCAGATCTTAGTCAGAAAAATTGGACAGCCTTGCAAACAATAGCAAACACAGCCTCTCATTCTTCTTGCTGCATTCCTGAGAATTAAAGCCCCTGCTAAGTGTGCATTTATGGGTATATATGTTCCTCCCCAATGCAATAAATTCTTGTATACTCTTCAGATGAAAGAATATGTCTCTTGAAAGAGACAGAGTTTGAAGATCATCTGCTTTGAGGAATTCATTAAAGGAGAAGAGGAGCAGGAAAAAACAAAATACAAACAAAAAGAGGAATTGAAACATCTAAAAGGGTATCAAAGCAACTCGGGTCTAGAAGCAAGGCTTGAGAAGGGATTCGAGCTGGAGGTGAAAGCTCCTATCGAGCTAGATGCAGAGAAACTGGAAAGGGGAGACTTGGCGTGTGCTTTATGCACAGAAAGGTGGGAGATAAGGGCTCCCTAAGGGGTATTAGTGGGGCTAAAGGTGTCTGAGTTTGTCTTGCATAGGACTCACTTTACTTTGGACTTCCTAAGACAGGACTTCAGTGCACCCCAGTGCACTTGTTTTGTTACAGCAGGGTCTGCTCCGAGCGGGAGGTTGTAGCATCAACGACACGCTGTTCTAGGAACATCCAGCAGCCTTTTATTGATGCCCAGTTCTGCTTTATCTGATGATGTGCAAACAACAGAACTTCCAACCTGAATAAGTGATTCTCTGTGCTTTGCAGAGGTTACATATCCTTTTATTAAATGGAGTTTCCTGTAAACCACAAAATCTTAGGTAAAGCTTATTCAATCTGTATACGTTTCAGTCATGGTCTAATGTTTTCCTGTGGTCTTTCTGATTATGTTCAGAATTACCTTCCCAGCCTGGTTGTTGAAATGCTTCAACCTTTCTATCAGTGTCTGTCAATTCCATGATAAAATGCCACATAAAGGTCCCTGGTGAGCAGGGGTCATTTCAGGTGCTGCACTGAGTGACCAGTAGATATCTCACAGATGGGGATGAAGCTCAGTTTTCCGAAAGATCTTGATATTTGTTTTCATCCTTAATTAGAATGAAACATAAAAAGATACAAATTCCTCTAAGAGTCATATCTGAAAAAGTGTTATTTTGTGAGAGACAAATCAAAACTTTTTATTTCAGTAAAATGTGTTTATTAAAAAAGACACAAAGAATATTTATAAATATCATGTTCCAAAGATGTCGAAACAGAAAACTGATCCTGACTCAATTTTTCTGCTAGTTTCCTTTCAAACTGGAATCTGCCTAGTTTTCTTTCAGGATTTTTTAGAAATGCATATTCAAATAAAATATGATTCCACTGTTTTTTCCAGAATTGTTGACTGTCAAATTATCCTACAATCAGATGGAGACCCAATGATTCTTCTTTCCTTCTCTTATGTTCACAGCTGACTAATCATGCTGAAATTATTTCAAAAAGTCACAGAGTTATTGTGACCAAAACTAAGAAGCAAGGTTTGCTTTTGCTATTATTAAAATCAAAGTATTTTGTTTTCAATTCAAAAACCTCCTACCAGTTTGTTACATTCATGATCCTTTGATCTTGCAAAACAGCAGGATGAACCCTTAGTACAAGTGTTGCTTTGGAGGAAGCGCTGAATTGCTCTTTTATCGTTTTCTTTCTGTATTCATTTAAATCCGTATGTGGTCACATATCCATGTAGGATACATAATTCCATTTATCCAGTTTTCATCTCTCCCCTATTAAGAAGAAGTCATTATCAGCAGGCTCTCAGGGATTTTACAAGTATCTTATAAAAATGACGGGTGTTATTACAACTGTCATTCCCCTGACTAATGTCAAAAAATCTGCAACATTCAATCCATACACGTCCAAGTCCAACAGCGAACACATACTTTTACTGCCTTACAATATCACATACGTTTACTGCCTCTACCCAATTAATAAAAACAAATGCTCCTTCCTTGTGAAAGGTACCTCGTTCTGGTTAGTTCAGCTGCACAAAGTCAGTTAAGTCCCCAGCTCCAGCCCAACCTCTCCTCCTCACATCATTATAAAAAAACCTGTAGATGTTCAGCAAGCTGCAATACCAATGTGCTTTCCACAGCACTGCTTCCTCTATCCTTTCTAATAGCTCCATGAATCTATCAGACATTCATTTCATTAAGAAAAAGACCACAAGGCTATATTACTTCTTTTTTTTTTTCCTGCAAATAATAACAATATATTGTATGCTAGGAGCACAGTGATTTAACATTAGAAACAGTTATGAAATGTAGTTGAAGAACAGCTTGAGAAGAACCTTTAATTCAACAATTCACTTCTTTACTCACTTTATAAAAACTGGGGTTTGGGGAGTTTGGGTTTTTTTTAGAGAAGGGTGCATAGATATATAAAGGCTTTGGCAATTTTACAAGGTGTATTACTAACTGCATCACAACTTCCTTAGGAAACATTCAAACTTGATTTACAAGACCTATGCAGCACTGAGGACTGAGATTGGCTTTGTGGATGCCTGGACATGGCTTCTTCACTCTTCACAGGAAGATGCCACACGTGGACCGACAGCCCTTCTTACAGTACATAGCCAACCTTGCCAAAGGTCTATTTACAAAAACTTAACTGACTAATTTTATGATTCATTAAACCCTAATGACTCCAGAGGCACTCTGTCTTCCCCACATGGAGTGACAGATGCTCATCCATGCAAAACACGTGTTTAAAATCCATGGATATCACATTCATCCCAGCAAGGAGCCCCGGCACTGACACTCGCTGTGACACCCAGGGACAGCCCCAGACTAAGACCCCGGCATCAGCACCCAAAGCCATTGGGAGCAAATCATTACAATTTAACTGTACTATTTTTTTTTCAGTAACTAACAGAGCTAAATTAATAAGTATTAGACTCCTAAGATGCTAATTATACTAACATCGTGTTCTTGGCTTTATTTATACAGGTGTGCATCCTCTTTGCCTGAAACCAAGACTTTCTTATGCATGTGAATGGAAATAAAAATACTGGTTTGTCTTCCAAAGGAGCCATCAGTTTCTTGTTGAGACTAGAGGGAAGAATTAAATCCCTTCATCAACTTCAGAGACATGAGTGAAATCTGGAAATCTTATTCTGTAAGACACTTTCTTGCCTTTATGTTTATGATGGACCTTGTTACCAGATATGTATATTTGCTGCTGCCTTTTCATGGCAAACTGTTTAAAAGACAGGCTGGAAAAGACAGCAAGAGAAACAGATAATGGGATACACCCTGGATGTTTTTCTAACCTCTTAAAGGTTCAAAATCACTCAAATCCAGAGGAGATTTTTCCATTTAATGTTACCTGAACCAGCTCATTTCCCCCTGCTTTACTTTAGGGGCTTCCTTTTTATCCTCACTAAACAGTTCAGTTAAAATTTAATTGGATTGGTGACACAAGAACAAGTCAAAACACCTACAGAAGAACAAGTCCATTCTTTTCTAGTGCTGCACACCTGCACATCCTAAATCCAGAACTGGATTATTAGGTCTAGCAGGGAGGTTTTCATAGTGATCATGCATTTAATCTTAATGATATTCTATAATCGTGATTCTAAATTAATTTATATTGAAGATATTTACAGTAAATAATTGTGAAATACTACTTTTTTATTGCTATTCCCAGATTATAACTTTCATAAGAATTTTTTTGAATACATCTCAGGGACTACTTTGCTGAAATCTGCACGTAAGTCTACCTGATGCTGTCTAAATGTTTAATATACAGAAGAACAGAGGTTGGTACCATTAATACAGGCTACAGGAAAGCAAGGTTAAAGCTCCTCCCTGCTTTAGTCATCCCTTCCCAGGCCAGACTCCAGCACAGCCATTTGGTGTCAGAGTCCATCTGTTCCTGTCAGGGTCTGAGTGCTGAGCAGGGGGACGGGAGCCACCAGTCCCTCTGTTGTCTGGGGAATCTTCTGCAACGCCAAAAGCCTTCAAGCTCCTGGTTCGTGGGAAAGGTTAGATTTCAACCTCTCTATGTTCCTATTCCAAAGGCATAGGGAAGAAAATCCTTAGATTAAAGAAACCCTCAACTTTTCAAATATTTCTATGTGCAACAGAATTCCAGTTTTTAAATGTTCATCACATCCCTGGAGACTGTTATCGTACTAAAGTGTTCAAATAGATACCGAACACTTACAGCACACAACTGCTCAAGCCATTAACTTAACCATTTTTCTCATCCCACTTAGGGAACCTCTAGTGCAAGGGAAGAAGGAACAAATTATAAAAAGGGAGAAGCAGCCCTCTAGATTTTACAAGAAACCCTCAAGTTATCAGACCAGTAGGTTTTACCAACTACGCGGTGAAATTCTCTGTGATGGTCAGACACCCCAGCAGCCGGCACAAGCAGACCACGTCCTTACAAGCTGCAGAAAGTTGAGCTCCGCGCCTGTCGCACGTGTAGACGTTGCAGTCCCACGGAGCTAAAGATGGAAACCCTGCTCCTCTGTGCTGTGAACCCTCGTCCCTGCTTCTGTGGGATGGACACCCAGCACCGATCTCGGTGTCCAGCTGAAGCCACATTCCCCTCCACAGCTCCGGGACGGGCACTGCTCCCCCCAGGGTCAGCTCAGCCACGGCCCGGGCAGCTCTGCCGGCTGCTCTTCAAAGGGGAAAGGACAATTCCCACCTCCGAGATTTAATTCTGGGAAACCAGCCCTGAGATCCCATCGCCCGCAGTAAATCTGTGAGAGAGGCTGCCCCTTCTCCTACCCAGCGCTGTCCTTCTGCCACGACGTGCCCCTGAATCATCCCATGAGGATTTGGACGCCAGACGGGCTCTTACCTTGCCAGAGTTTCTACATCTGAAGTTAAAGGAAACGATTTGTATTTTAGACATATGGTATTTTTTAATATCTTGGACTGAGCATAGACTATGGCATCAGGGAGCCAGCATAATGTTTTATCTGTGGAACGATTAGGGTATGAAAGCACACGCTGCACAAAGGAGATGTGCTCTTGTCTCATCTACTTTTTTTTTTTTTTAAATTTTCAATTCAGAAAAGGCTTTGAAAAAGAATTCCTAGCAAAGCAAAACACCCAAGAGGCATGCAAATCTGAACTGAGATACAGCTGCCACTGGATTTCACTCCACAGCTATCCCAATTCCAATTTATTACAAAACTGGATGTATAAAGATTATGACAGAGAAGGCACTGCAGATAAAGATTTAAAATTTGCTTGCTAAATACATGTTTAGCTATAGTGAAAATGTGATTTGGTCTTGCTAGGATAGTTATGGTCCTGAACTAACATTGACTACTAATTAGAAAAGCACTGCAGGACATTATTATAATGAGTAGTTTTCCAAATCTGAAGTGTTCCGGATTGTTTCTATTAGGAGAAAAATTGAGGGCATCAAATGTATCTTTGAAAATGTCCTTAAACAAACCAGATTCCACCAAAGGGTAAAAATTAAATGAAAAAATCCTGTTTGCCTTCAATTCCAAGTCACTGTCAACTAGCCAACTTTTAGATTTCCCTTCAGTTTTGTTGCCATGCATATGATGTCCCTGATGCTTACCCGCAGCTCATCCTGCATCGCTGCCCTGGGAGCCCAGGGGTGGGTGTCCCAGTATCTCCAAGCCAAACACCCTCCCTTGCACCCGCCAGGATGAGGGGCTGCCTGGGTACCCTCTCTGTGTGCCAAGGGGGGCATGGAAGGGACCCCCCACATTACACCCTGCACTCCAGCAAAGCTCCAACTCCAGAGGTTTCATTCCTGCACAGCTCCAGTGTCATTTTCATCTCTCCCATCCTTTTGCTCTGACAAAACTTCTCCTCCTGCACTTTTGGCCCAGACCTGCTGCTGCCGTTACTGTTGGACAAGGGAACTAGGAGTGGAAAACTAGTTTCATGGCATATTCAAACAGGTAAGCCCATACTCCTTATCGAGCAATAAAAAAATAACCTGAGCTATCACCTGCACACATACACCTAAATCTTTGTGAAACACAACTCATTGCATAAGGGATTTTTGACAGTCAGAAGTAATTCCTCTGCTGTTTGAGCAGCTGACCCAATATTCATAACTAACTCCAACTTCCCCTGAGCTACAGGCACCGATTTCTCTAAACATCACTGTCTGACGATATTAAAACAGATGGTTATTACCGGATAGCTACAGGGAGACTTGTGGGTCACTGCGCACACCCAGCTCTGCAGGCACCACCAGTTCCCATGCCCAGGGGAGCCCATCTGGCTCCTCCAGCCCCAGTTTGCCCCACCAGACCTGGACCCCCACCTTCTGCTGCGATGCTCCTCCTTGGACAACACCACTGGTTTCCAAACCAGTTGGATACCATGGTGGTTTGTGGTGTGTGCATGGGACACCAGGTGCTGAGAGAGGTCCTTAGCTCCTGGGGGTGATGGGCAGCAGAAAAGCACATGGGCATCACAGGTGTCCCCCAAGGATGGTACCAACAGCAGTGGTCTCCAGCCTGGCTTAGTGTTTTGGGGACACGTAAGAGGCAGGATGCCATGAGCTGCTTCCCCTTGCTTCTGTTGACCAACAGGTTGGAAACTAGAAAGCAAAGAGACAGGAAAGGGGACAGACAGATAATGTGACTGCATGGCAAAATGTTAAAAAAACAAAGCAAACCAAACCAAACCAAAATGAAGCCACCCCAGATCTGTGTATCTAGAAGCATGAACCTCTGTCCTTTTTAGAATTTGGAACTGCTCTGATCATGTCTGTATTGGCAGAAGATTTTTTTTTTTTAATGCTTTAGGGTTTGGAGAGCCTACAGGCGCCTGCAAATCGTGCATCACGGTAGGGACTTTCTTTCAATGGTCAGGAGACCATTCAATGAGCAGCACAGCTCCTGCCTCTGCCTCCTGCCCGCAGCATCTCTGAGCGCCTTGGGCAAGCCCAGGGGAACAGGGGCTGGGGGTCCCCCCAGCACCCATCTGGGCATCATGTCACCATCTCTTGTACCTGCGAGATAAATGAGCAGGGCCCAGAGGGCATTGTCTTACCTCCTTTTATTATCTCTGCAGCTCCAATTTGCAAACATTTCCCACAAATTACATTTAAAATGTATGAAATGTCACTGCTCGTGCATTTAACTGTCTCAGAGTGACTCGGTGACAGATGGGATGCGTAACACTGAATTAGACGTGTTGACCAAAAGCATTAATCGCTTTTTGCTGCTAATAAATAGGGCCTGTATTCACATGTGGAAGTTATTTAAAGTTCATAGATTTCCAGCAGCATTTGCTAAGCTTGGTCTGACAATTTTCTGTGAGTACAATATTTATGCACCAGACTCTGTTTTGATTAGAAGCAGCGCTCGCTGTTATATACCAGACAATTACGCCATTAAGACAACCCATGCAGATAACGAGTATTACTCCAAAATGGCAGCAACAAGCTGCTGGTGGGAGCCGTGGCCGTGGCCGGTCCTCGGCTGGAGCATGCTCCACCGCCGTGCCCAGCAGGACCGCACCGTCCTCAGCAAGTCCAACAGCCATTTTCCTCTTGCTTCATTACTCCAGGACAAATATCCTCAGTGCTACAAAGCTGCATCTTTTATTATGGAAATCATCCCGTGCATCCAAGGCCTGGTTTTCCTGGGCAAGGAAAATAGAAATACTTGGCAGACCTTCCTACGTGCGACAAAAAGCTGTCACAAGTGTAAGAGGAAATATGGTCCCACCTCAGCTGTGTCTGATATGAGCCAGAAAACCATGAGAAACACATTGCAGCCCACTGAAAGAACAGTCCTTGTTCCTATCTGAAATATTTATCTGCACACTACAGTCTGGGTTCCTCATGACCAGTGTGTTTATGAGAGGCTGAGCAGGGCCAATTTTATGGATGGAGAAAGGAGACAGAGAGCGAGACTGTCTCACCCAGCCATGCACAGGACTGCCGTAAGAAATGGCCTCAGGTTTCCTGAGGCCCAAAATAAGGTCCTGGCTCCCGGACTGCTCTTTCTGTTTGAATAAATGTACACACACATGAAGGCACGCAATTAGCTTGACATTTGTCATCACGAGCTGCTCCACCAGGGACCCTGGCAGCACCCAGCGCCCACCTTGGGTCCATCTCCTATTAAAGCAGCTTGTGGAGCCCTGCAAAAAAAAAAATATTTTTTTAACAGGTTGTCCAGAGAGGTGGTAGATGCCCCATCCCTGGGAACATCCAAGGTCAGGTTGGATGGGGCTCTGAGCAACCTGGTCTAGTGGAAGATGTCCCTGCCCATGGCAGGGGGGTTAGACAAGATGACCTTTAAAGGTCCCTTTCAACCCAAACTATTCTGTAATTCTACGATCTGAGCTCTTCGTGGCCATTTGAGTGAATGGCTCTCCTGTGCTTGGCGTTGTGGCTGGACCCTGCTCCAGGGACGGGCAGTAACTCACCTATCCCTTCGGCGAGGAGACTGGCAACTGTGTGAACTACCCATTGCTAATGCGGTCAGATTGCCCCTCAGTCCTCATCATTTTTAAGTACTTAATTCACTCACTTCCCACAAGAAGTTATTAGCAGCATGTAGAGTTAATTATCCTCCATGGTTGCATTTGATGAGTTTTTAATCGCATGCAATTTTGGCATGGCAGCATTTAGCATTGTGCTGCACCGCACAGCTCTGCACAACCCATTGCCCATAGTCATCCATTTTCAAGCTACAAAAAAATCATCTCATCTTGACTTATTTCCACCCATTTCACTAACAATGAGCAGTTATTACTGAAATAAAACATTAACATTAAACTATTTTGCCTACAGTATCTCCCCCCATTGAGTCTGTTTTCCATTTTTTAATTGAATGAAAACTATTAAAGTTGCTGTTCTTCAGTTCAAAACTGAAATTACTTTAATAAAATCAGTAAGTTGGTGACCTAAGGCTGATAACTCAAGTGATGGGCAGTCACCTGAAGGGGAAGGAGGCACGTTCTCCTCTCCCGCCCCAAACTGTGGCCACTCCAGGTGGAAGGCATGTATTCACTGGAAGGTCTTATCACTAGTGTGTGAACAAAGCAGCAGAATCAGCTCACCATTCTGCTTAGCAAACTTTACAACAGCCAAAAACTGGTTTTGCTTGCAGGAGCAGCCCATCGGGCACACGGCACTGTGGCTCACCAGCACCGGACCTGCAGGGACACCAGCAGCTGTGGGGACTTTTTTGCAACAGAAACGTGATGTCTTTGCAGGCCCCTGCTTCTTTGCCTGAGAGCACGTATTTCCCTACGCTGAGAGAAAGAAATGGGCAAAACAGAATAGTTGTCTACCAGACCTCAGAGACTGCTTCATGGTTTTGTGCTTTACACCTTCAGGGAGCAGAAAACTTTGTTTTTCTAAAAGAGATTATTTTCTATGAACATAGCAGATGTTGTGACCAGGTATATACGGCAGCTGGACAGAGCAGCTGCTTGCACCGAGCTCAGCACCGCACTCCTGCAGCCAGGAGGTTTTGAGGACTAAGGACCAGCTGCCATTAAAATGCGAAGCACGGGAGCAGCCTGCAGTCTTCTCGCTGCCTCTCCCCAGATCCAGGGAGAGTTCACAAAATCAGTATTTTGAAACTATCCTTCTTGCAAATCAGGCTTTTTTCTTTCAGATTTAAAACTGTGAATATTTACTTTGCAAGTCACAGTCCCCTGACTGCTCTAGCAGTTTTTATTCTCCCTTGGGAATTTCCTCTGTGATCAAGTGAGCCAAATCAAATCCCCGTGTATCACACAGGGAGCAAAAGACTCGGAGAGTCACAGCCATGCAATTTGCATTACCTTTTTGCTTATGTAAGAGATTGACAGCCTGAACTAGGCCAGTGTTTCACCCACAAGTGCAGGAGGTGCTGCCGGGAGGAAGGTGACCCGAGGAGAATCGGGGTCCAGCTCCCCAGTGCCGCCCACGCAACGCTGCTGGGAGGCATCATCCTTGTACTGCCCCACACTTTTTACAGCATCACACCACATGAAGAGTGATGAGCAGCATCGAACCAGGCAGAGTGTGTTGCATGCAAAAATATTAAGCCTGGCATAGAACTGCTTCCATTAAATAAAACCTCCGCATCACGTGGGTGCTTTAACCGGCTGCTTGCTACAAAAATGGTCTTGCATTGCAGCCAGCTCCCTCTCGCTCACCTGTGTCCAGCAGTGCCCTGAGATGGGGCCGAGACAGCAATTTCCCGAAGACAGCAGCACCACCAGGAACAGCTCTCTAGCAGACGTCCTCAAAATAATGACATTGTCAGCAGGTATCAGGAGGCAGAGGAGAAAAGTGCTTTGGAAATGGAGAGAGAGCACCTCAGCAAAATTAACTGAGATGCTCATGGCCATCCACAGCCCCAAGTCTCAGAGGAAGCCCCAGTGTCCTCTGTACGAAACCAGCGCTGAAGATCAGACAGGACGGATGGGACATGCTGCTTTTACCCGCCTGAGCCTGCCACCAGCTCGGGGACGGGGCAGCCAGGCCACTGCAGACCACTGTCCTGTCCCCACAGCCATCAGTGCCACCTCTGCACCCCTCGAACCGATGGCAGCCTGGAGAGGGCGTGACGGCAGGATTTAACACCCTGATTTCGTTTTCGGCGAGGGCTTGTGCCTGAGGAAATCATCGTGGAGGTGCTAAGGACATCCTGGGACACTTGCCAGCCTGCTTAAAGGGGGAATTACTGAAAGAAATGTCAGAGTCCCTCATCCATGTGTAGCACCCCTAGAGACGTTGGCTGGCCCCAGCAGGACCTGCTGAAGAGTCCCCAAAGATAAAACATTCAGTGCAGTCTTGCTGACATTGCTTTGTGCTGGTTTGGTTTTTTTTGTTAATCAAAATTCTTGCAAACACTTTGAAAACTGAGCTCCAGAAATGAGGCTGCTTTTGGTACAGGTGCTGTCCAAAGATTTAAATCTCAAAGGTGTATGCATTGAGTGAAAACATTCACATACATAAATTTCTCTTCCTCTACACACAGTTAGTAGGAATGGCCATAAAAAGGTGTTTCTTTTCCAGTACTGAGCTGCACAAAAGTTCTTTAGGCAAAACTTGAAATGCCTTAGCAACACCTGATTCACACCTAGATGCCAATGCAGCCACTGTACAGATTCACATGCAGCATCACATCCCTAATCAGGCTCAGAGTCACATCCCTGATCGGACTCTTTGCTGTTTCCCTGATGAAGACCAAATAATCTTTTCCAGAATGAACTGGGATTCTGAACTTCCAGTGATATCAAGCCTTGTTTACACTTCTACAGTGATCAAAAACCACTTAAAAAATATTTCAAACTACCTAACAGACAAATAACACACATGCTACTTGTGGCTACAAATCAGCTCTCCATTATTCCCACATTTCTAATACCGCTTTCTGAAATTTATGTCCATTCTTAAAATCTCTTTTTGACCTTTACCATTTTCCATTCTTTTCTTTCTGCCAAAAACTATTTCACACTTCATTTTACATGACCCCTTGTATGATAGTATTTGCTGGATGATTTTTGCAAATGTGACCATAAGAGTTTTCACCAGATGGTGATGGAGAGGAGGAAGCAACATGTTTAAACCAAAGTTATAGGCTAGTCTAGGTGGGAAAGGACCTTTGGAGAACATCTAGGCTAACCCTGCTCAAAGCAGAGCTAACTTTCCACTATGCTTTGGGCAGCCTTACAGTTCCTAAGGCACCTCCTGACTTGCAGGGTCAATGCCGCTAGATGGAAAGCCACCTCCTCACCGCAAGTGACAGAGCAAGGATGGGACCACCTCGGTCCGTAGCTCCTGTATGTCAGCCACCAGTATGCCCCAGCATCTCCAGCGGTGTCACCTATCTTCCAGCTGATGGATTTAACTCCATTAGAAAATATGACTCAAGAAACAGAGGTAAAAAGAGAACGTAGGACATCATTGTCTTAAAAGGACACTTTCAGTAAACATATCTATTATTACTCAAAGAAAAAAGTGTCTTTAATAAGAACTCAATTCATATAACATGTATATGCCCCGATTGCAGATGCAGCAAAATTACCCCGCACAAATGTCTGTGAAGAAATGTGTAATCTGTTGCTGACCCAGCCACACAAGCAGCATCATTTCAGGAGGTTTTGTATGGATGCAAACAAGGAACGCTGCTGAGAACAGCTCAGGTCCAGGCTGCCACCAGCAACCTGCAGCTCAGCCTTCTCCTGCCTGGAGCAGAGCAAGCAGGGAGAGGAGATGGCTGTGCACCCGACAGCAGCCTGGGACCTGCTTTGCAGGATTAGACCCTTGCCCCACCTGCCAGCCCACTTTCCAAACTGCAGGTCAGGGTGGGTGAGAGCAGACACCTGTTCCTGTGCTCCATCCCTCGATCCCTCCTGGCTGATGATCCTCTTGGAGGACCAGAGCGCATCAACCCCAGCCAGAGCATCAGGGGAGCAGGATGCTCTGACTGCAGCTTCTCCTGCGGGACAGGAGCTGCGCTGGGCAATGCCTCAGAGGTGTTCTACCCAAACCTACGTGGACTGCATGAATTACTTGGGGGCAGACAGAATAATATCTGCCTTTCCTGTCGTCTGATGAACATGCTAACCCTGCACTACAGCCCGGGCTGGTAACTCCATCCTATTACCTGCCCAGAGCCACCCAAGCAACCCTTTGTGACTTACACACACATGAGCTGTAAGGGTCAGAACACTGATATCCTTTAAGAGGAGCTCCATAAATATGCAAAAAGTCTCTGTTTTGCTCTGTTATATGTAACAGGGACTGCCAGGACCCTGGTGTGGTTAATGCAGAAGTTAGCCTGAGGCTGTGTTTCCCAAACACGTGGGTACCTGTTCCAGAGACATGCAACTCAGACACAGCTCCAGAGTGGCTTTGTGTTTTCAAGTAAAAATTGTTTACAAAACATTAGTCAATAATTAAAGGGTTTGCACAATTCTGAGGTGATCAGAGCTGTGTCTTCAGTACTTCACATGCTCTGATGTAAGGTGAGCATATACAATCTGCTGCCTCTGTCTCCCTGCCCAGCCAAGCTTCTCCCTTCTCAGCCTTCATCCCCCTCGGATCTGCAGATACCCAGAACTGGTTTGAAATAAGCTGAAAGTACCAAAAAAGTTTCATATACCAATCAAATTACTAGAAGAATGTGCTTCACCAGATAGACTAAGGGCAGCAAATGGGAAACACTACACCTTTGGGAAGCAGCAGAAACATGTGTTCAAACAGACTCGCTGTTATCAACAATACATGGGGAATTATCTCTCTTAACGTAGAAGCACATGCGTATCTGCCCACAATTATAAATACTGAAATATAGCAGTAATCTACAGCCATAAGGTGAGATTTCCATCTTTATATGATATGAAAAATGTGCCAGACACAGGTTTGCCCATAAACAAAATTGCTTTTTTCAGCTCTCCCTTTAATGTGAAATATCAATCTTTTTGTGGTTTTTATTACTCAGAATTTAGCTTTTGTTTTTGACAGATGGCTCACATTCAGTCTGAAGTACAACTGTATATCATCCCCATTATATACACATCTGAATTTCAGAACATATATTTTAAAAAGACAGTAATAAATGGCAAAAAAACTGGTGAAGTGAGGCCAGTCAGAGAGAGCCCACTTGACTGTGGATTTAAAAGTGAAAAGGTTTGTCAGCTCACAGCCTCTTACTATGCTTTGTGTCCATATTACAATGTCTGCTCTTTTGGCAACCAGACGCTACCCCATTACAGCACAACAAAACTGAAGAGAAACAGTATTTAAAACCAGGTTGCAAGTACTGAGCCCAGGTGGGGGGAAATTGCACAAATTTAAAAGGTCACTGATTTTCTTCAATTTTTGTCAGCTTGACTGAAGTTTTCCAAATGTCACTTACATCCCTATTTCACAGATTTCTGTGGTACAGGAGGAGAGGTGCCAGTACAGCCTGACCACCCCATCACACCAGCCTCCAACCAGCATCTCCTTCAGCACGCCCCTGCGCCCTGGGTCAGCGTGCCATCGTCTTCCTGTGAGCCCAACCTGCCTTACCCTTCCTGTATTAATCCCCACCTTCCCCATAATTTTACATTTAACGCTTTTGAAACAATTTACTGAAACACAGCTCTATTTAATCTATTGTGCTTTTGAAACTGGGAAGAAGTTATCTCATGAAAAGATACTTGTTAATCAGATTTTCCATCCCATTTAATTTATCTGCCTCCTCAGTTACTCTTCCCTCCTTACACCACCCACTACGGAGGTCAGATGCTCGACTCAGCGTCTGCCTGGATCTTGCTTTCCTCCCAGGACCTGCAGGTGATTTGTTTCCTACACCTGGTCATACTCCTCTGTACCATTTACCCCATTTCAGAACTTCGATATCTGTCAAATCAGTAGTGTACGTTCTGCTCTGCACCTGCAGATGTGCTCGGGCCAGTCCACGACAGACACTGGCCGACGTGCAGATCTGCCTTAACCCTAAGGCAATAGAGGCGTCACATCATTGCCACGCATGACAAAATTAGTGACTAACCCCCATTTGAAAGATTTTACCAGTGTCCTACCCTCCAACAGCAAAGAATTCTGCCATTTAAGAAATGCCGCGCAAGAGAGCTTTGTCAACACCGACGGGGCTCTGCCGCGCGAGAGGAGGCAGCAGGCTGTGCAGAACGGCGGCTGCGCGGGGGCATCTTGGCAGCGTGCACCGGGGCCGACATAAATCATTGTCTTGAGTTTTATTGCTCTGAGGACAGGCAAAATAAGGAATGTAAATTTGCCAAGCTCAGTCAATAAAATTATTGATTTGAGAGGATAGACAGAAATCGGAGATGTAACTGCCAGATCTAGTCTTGTCACGTTTGTTCAGTAACGCACAGTGAAAACCCTTCCTCGTTCATTGCAACACTCCAGAAATCCCTATTCTGACACTATTTTCTGCTGCTGCAATGAGATGTAATCAACTTTTATTATCAAATCAGAGCGACCTCTATAATCAGTCACAGAATTTACGATTTCCCAGGTACCTGCACAAAAATAGTAAGTATATCTAAGGCTATATTTAAAATAACAAAACAAATAGCTTTAAAAAAAATTGGCATTTAAAACCTTTACATTCCTCATGCAACCTGAGGCAGCTACAGCGGAGAAAGTAAGTATTCAGAACATAAATGTCTATGATGAATCCATCAAGAATGATTCATCCTTTTTTTCTATTCAGAACTAAGTTTCAGTTCTCTAAATTAAAATAAAATAGCACCCATTTCATACATTACAAGCCACTTGTCTTTTCATAATAGCAGAGTTGTATGTGCAGGTCACTTTTACATTTTTAACTTGCCTGCTTTGTGTTAATTATCAGGGTGGAATGCCTGACACCCTGTGCACCTAGCACGGTCTTCTAAATTTCAGTAAGCATTTCCCACAGCGGATAGCCAGCTAGCACCTCTCCGAACACACGGAAGATGTGCGGAGCACATAAGAGATGGTTATTCTGGATGCCAGTTCGTGCACTGACAGACGGGGCAGTGCTGGCCCACCTGAGCCCCCACGAAGGGCGATGCAAGGCAGGGTACCACGTCCCTGCCTGCCAGAGTTACCTGGCCAAGATGAGACAGGAGTCTCCATAATTTACAATTTTCAAAGAAAAATGAAGGACTTGAGGTCCAGGTGAGGGAAAAACCCCACATATTTATGCTGGCACAATGAGCAGGATTTGAGAAATTCACTCTCCAAACAAGTTGCCCAAGTGCCCATATTGGAGCCAGCACCCAAAATCCAGCCCCGTGGACAGCCCCGTGCCTTACCCCATCGAGGCCAGGCGATTAAGTCTGAGATTGAGCGTCTAATTGAACAGGTTTATCGAGACGCATCTGTAATAACAAAACCCACTACTTTATGCCAACTTCCTTTAGCTTTTCTTCAGACACTATTTTTAAGCATTTTCTTGATCCTTGAGGACAAAGGAATATTCTTTGGCAAAAGAGGTATGTAAAGAAAAATAGGTACCTAATGCACATAAGGGAAACCTGCAGGTATGTAAAGAAAACACATAAGGGAAACCTGCAGGGCAGCAGGTAGCACCCACCGCCGAGCTGACGTTCTGGGGAGAAGGGTACGTGCCGGCACGATCAGAAGTAGCTCCGGTGTGGGCACACAGCCCTTCCCAGCGGTGCAGACACAGCTCTGGGCTGGGTTGGGGTCTTCAGCCGATCTCCTCAAAACCTCTCTAAAATGGGTAAAACACAGGTGAGCCTCAGCCCCAGCAGCGATTCCTCCCAGGTACCTGAACGACGGACGGGGCACGGATGAACGCCTTAGGCGATTACATAAAATAATTTGAGGTTTTCTGCGACAAGGAAAGCTGTGCGTTCCGGAGGAGCTCTGGTTAGGTGCGAGCAGCAGCGTGAGCCCAGGTCTCTCGCTCACCGCCGCACGTCTGATATCCGCGCTGCCAGACCTCTCCCTGCAGGGACGCAGGGCAGGCACTGCCGGATCCCCCGGGCTGGTGCAGCGCCCGCGGGCAGGCACCACTGCTCCTCCTGCAGCCTTGTCTTCCTTCTCTCCATCATCCCAGCCCACCGGCACCGACCTCGGCCAGGGGGAACCTCGGCAGCCCATGGTTTGGGATGGGACAGGCTGGCCGTGTTACAGATACACGACGCATCCCCCAGCCTACAGCGCTTGTGGGATCTGTTCTCCAGATGCATCAAAATAACACGAATTACTTTGACAGCTTTTCTCTAACTCACGCTGTTAGAATAAAGTCTTTAAAAATCCATTTAGTATTTCTGCAGCTTTTGTCGCACAGGTTTAGTGTGCATGCAGGGATATTTATTTTCCCATATATAATTTACGTTATTCTCTAACCTGTTTAATTTATTTAGCAGTTGTCTGAAATTTAATGCAGACAGTAATTTCCAGGCTGTCCCATTCTTCATTTTCTGAATGCATACACCATGGTTGCTTTATCTTTGCCCTTTGGCACACACATAGGTTTTCATTAAAAAGTGGAAATTATAATACTCTAAAAGTAATCCGCCTTAATACCCCAAGACTCTGCTATCGCTTCCTTTCCCATGCCCTTAGCACTTAGCCTAAAATTAAGGACCTCAGATTTTAGCACACGCATCACAGCTATTTGGTTAAACCATGGAAAAGTTATTTGGTTAATCCCTGGAAATCAGCTGGTGATGGACTTTGTGAATGCCTCGGTGATGTGGGTGTAGAAATCCAGGGGCTCAGGGAGCCGCACACACATCTCCAGGTGTGCAGCGGGCACGGGGAGAGCTGCGAAGCCCTCGGGGCAGCAAATGCAAACCCTGGCAGAGGGAGGAGTGCTGCAAAACCAGTCGCAGACCAAGACTCCTCCTGAATGAAGTCCTGTACCCGGCAACGAGCACATTTCTTCAGTCTGATTTCAGGTTAAATGAGATACACCCAGGGAGCCCTGCAAAGGGGTCTACAGATCCGTGATTCTGCCTGTAAGCCTCAATTTTAAGAAACATCCCTGCATACAGAAGAACTGGAATTTGTGCTCCAGATCTTACAGCATTTGGTCTGTCTTACCTTTATTTTATCTGAGGGTTAAGCATCCTTCTGCTGGCAGCCAGCTTCCAGCACTGCCATCTTCTGCATCTGCCTCGGACAAAACCAAGACCAGAAACCCACCCCTGCAACCGGCTTTCAGCACTGATTTCATCTGCAGGCTTCGAGACTCTTCCCCCACCCCATGTCCCAAGGTGTGCAGCGTTCCCAGTTACCTGGCTTTCTCCCCTCTGCTTCCATGGTGCTGGTGCTGGCTGGTAATCAGCTATCACGCTCTTTCAAACCCTGCACCTTCAGAGCTTTGTTCGCAATACCTAGCAGTTATTTAAATTAATGCCACTTGTAAGACGTGCCTATCCTGAGCTCCAGACTTTTTAAATTTCATACAATGGTAATTTAGCAAAGCAGAAACCCAGCTGGGACAGGAGGGTTTCCCTTCCGTCCGCAGCAGAGGAGGCAGGATACAGCCCCATGGGGCAGAGGTGGACCCAAGGACAGGGTACTCCGCTTGGGGGGGCAACCCCCTGGCCTCATGCTTGATTCGTTCATTATAAATTATTCACTTAATTGATCAGGTTTGTATGCATCATTTCACATGTATAAAATAGTAAATGCATTCCCAAGAAACCTCTGTTTACTATATTAAAATGTTTTGCTAATTCAAGTTATCAGGAAGGTTGGTCCGGACTAAAATCTCCCATCCTCCACAAGGTTTTACACTCAGGCTGTGTTCAGTGGAAGAGCTGTTCCACCTCCTTGTTAGGATGCTGAAGGATGCAAATCAGTCTCTTCCTAGACAGCTGACTAGTCAAGTTTCAACATACTTAAAGTTTTACAGGGAACAACAAGAAGGAAGAATGTGCATTTGTCTGAATTAATAAGCAGCTTTCCCCCTGGTGGATTTGAAGCGTGGTGGGTTTATTATTATATAGCACAGGATTATTACAGAGAAACAGATGTCAACATGCCACCGCTTGACTGAACCTGTCTTTGTTTTTCTGTAAGCGTAAGGAGGGTACAGGAGCAGTCCTCTTCCAGACTGAAACACTCCCTCTGGCCCCAAAACCCTCATGTTCACCTTGGCGCTTTGGGGTCTCGCTCGGGAGACCACAGTGTCTCACAGGGGACATGAGAAAGGTCTGCCATCATCCATGCCACTGCCTTGGCTTTCGGGGAAAGGAAAATGTCCAGGAAATGGCTCGTTCTTGGTCTTGCCTGTGAACACTGCTATGGAGAGAATTTGTGGGGTGGTTCCCTCGCACCTTCGGGTGGAAAGGGCTTGAACTTCAGTGCTGGCAATGGGAGGATGGGAGAACTGCAGATGTCTCCCGACACCGGCCACCGAGTGCCGGCAGAGACGTTGGCGAGCCGGCGTGCTCCGGGCAAAGAGCAGCCAGCCGTTTCCTAACTTCCCCAGACTGACTGGGTCTCGCTCCATCACGCACACGTGTGGCCTTCCATTCCGAATTCAACCCCTCAGTGCAAATGCAGAGACCAGAAACAGGAGAACTGATCAGTCTCCATTGAACACTTGAGATATTTCAGGCCAGGAAGGAAAATCTGAACCTACACAATGATGGAGTTGAAAACCAGAAAGGGAGAGCTCCGAGAAAGTAGGGCTTTGCCAAAAACACCTCAGTGCTTTCCATTTACTGACCTACGATTTATTGATATCTTGGCTGAAAGCAGCCTACATCTACTAAGATATAAGTCCTTTCATATGGAGATTGATTTAGTTCCACAATAAATTTGAACAAAATGCTTCCTCTGGTTCTCTCCAGCCCTCATCTCCCCAGCTGCTAGGGGAGAGGTAATTGAATTTCAGATCTACATAGTGGACGTTCAGCAAAGGCTCTAGCAGAGAGAGGAAATCATTTCTGGATAAAAATTTAAATTATGTGGTGTGATCTTGGGTTTAATGAGTGGAAAGGCCAACATACATTACACAGAAAAAAAGAAGTTCTAGATTATCGTTAACTTCAAGGGAAAAATATAGAATTGAAAAATTTATATTCAGAAATTATTTGAATGGGGTTAATTAAGCTGGCTCATGCCCTAAATCTCTTTGCAGCACCCAGCCCTGACCACTCACCCAAATTTGCACTTTCAGGCAGGAAATAACACTTTTCCATGTATAATTTTACCCAAGGTTTCCTGTTGGTTTAGCAGTCGCTTCCTTTCAATTGTTATTTAAATGCATTACCCACCTTTGAATCATTTCTTTCCTTAATGAAGGAGATGCATCTGCTTCCTTCTCAAACACTCAAACTCAATTTTTCTGTTGCACTTCCCAAATCTGTAATGTCAGCAGCTGTGGCAGCTCTCCAGCCTACAAACAAAATCAAGCAGAAATTAAGAGACGTCTCTAAGAGCAGGAGGGTTACTGCGAGGCAGCGAGGTTGGGCTCAGTGAGGGCTTTGTCTGAGGACTTCAGGACAGATTGGGATAAATCAGATTATCTGCTGTCCCAGCCTAATGAAAGAAAACATTAGGTGCTTTCTCCTCTCAGTGAGACATCAAGAGCCGAGGCTCTTTTTGAGCAGTTCAAGCTTTTGAAGCCACCAAACCAAACCTGTCTCATCTCAGTGCTGCCGGCTGCCGCAGCCCTGCTTGGCTCAGCAGCATCGAGCCTCGGGGCGAGCATCAGGGAACCGTCCTCCCCCAGCACCCCTCTCCCCATGCAGGAACGTGGTACCTGACCCCACTGCATGAGGGCAGAGCTGCTGAGAGCCACCGGCCTTCGAAGAACGCGATGGGTGAGCACGCATGGCATGAGCAACCGGAGGCTGCGGTGTCATCCTTGGGCATCACCTACTTTCACAAAAAAAAGTAAAATTTAATGTCAAATGGAAAGTTTGATCAAAAAAAGCAGCATCTTAGCTGTGCTGCAGTGACATGTGGTAAACAAAGAGAATGTGGGACCAAACACTTCTGCAGAGAGCTGAGATGTCAAAAATTTTAATTTAATTGGTAGAGGAAAAAAGCAACAGGATGCACCGCTCTATCCAAGCTCTCATGATTATTAGCAGGTAGTAACACCAGGAGAAAGACAGCTGGAGATGATTTGTTTTAGCATCATAGTTGCCTGTCCTATTACAGTTTGAAATCTTAAAACCTAACATGACATTAGTTGGGTCTTCATCAAACTGAGGAGGAGATGCTTCAGTGACATCGCCCATCCCATGGTATCACTGCCTTCAGTGCTGCAGGTAAGATGTGCCTCACTGTCTGTTTTCATACTCCCCTTTATGTTTCTTTTCCCCACTCCAACTTTTTTGCCTTTTTTTTTTTTTCCTATTTACAAACCTTTGTCTATAAGGCAATGAAATGCGAATTCATTCCCAAAACTCTGTAGCACCAAAAGCAGACAAGTGTCTATTTGAAGAGCAAACCTGGAACATATCTTCTAATTTTGAAAGGTCAGCATGATTACTTATTGCAATTGTCCTTCTTCTTCAGGAGGAAGCCAAATAACAGCTGGCTGTTATTTGAGAAATAAAGCTACAGCTATTTTAGGGGAAAATGCAGCCTCTGATGTTGCCAGCAGTCACCTTTGCCATAGCAGTCTCAGTTCAGCTTTGGGAAACAGGAGTGGACTTCAACACCAGCACAGAGGTCAAGCTGCCAGCCCATCTCAGTTAAGTTGTTTTCTTCTTCAAAAGGCAGAGATATTCCTTTTTGGAACTTTCTCCATCTACAAAGAAAAGGGAATACAGGATTCTAGACTGAAAGCTTTATTTAACCCTTTGCATTTCTGATGCTTTCACTGTTCATCTGTATTTCATAGAAGGTTTTTTTTTTTCTGTCTTTCCTATGGAATTAATCACTCTGAGGGTCTGTAGTTGAAGCATGAAACCATATGTACCTGTCCTTGTACGTGAGGATGCTGTCCTCTACTGTAAAGACCTTTCATTTTGTGGGCCAAGCTCTTTCCCAAAATTAAGACAACATAGCTTAACAGGGCTGTCAAAACAGAGACACAATAAGAAGGGAGAAGCAACAAACATGAAGAAGGCAATTTTATTCTCCACAGGGCACTACACATAGCATTTATCTCCCCAGTGCCCTCATTTCAAAGGGATGAGGGCAACCTGCATAAGGTGCAGAAAATAGCTGGAGAAGAGTTTGCTGGAGAAAGTGCCATAAATGTACAAGGCAGAGTGCACAGATGAGAAAGCCCTGGGGATTAACTGTTCTTCACTCCAAGAGAGAAAGGCAGAACAGGGAAATGGGAAATTTCAAGAGGGAGCTCAGGTATAGTTTTTACCAGTGAGGACTATTAACCCTTGCAGCAAAGTGCTGCTGCTGTTCCCACGTGCCAGGCTGGACTCCCTGGAGCTGACCCTGGGACATGGAGAGGACACCCTGCACGGTGCCGCTCCTACCTGAGCACCGGGCACTACGCTGCTCCAATGCATCTCGCCCAGGTCCAGGTGCCTGCATCATCCCCATCCCTTGGCATTCTCCAGTCACGCAGGGGAATATCACCGGATTACGTGTCAGCCAAATGCAGGTGCCCAAAGCCCACATAGGAATAAACCAGGTGAAACGTGGCTGATACCACCAGAAACTTCTGACTGAATGCCATCGTTGTGCTATAAACCTTTACGAACACCCTCTGAACACTTACGCGAATACATATAGACAAGAGTTGGGACTTAAGATTTATTAGAAAGATAATATGTTTGGTTTAGTATGCAAAATGGTTGGCAATTCTAATTATACTAATGTTATTTGCACTAGCTTACTTATTATAGATATTTTCCCAGTTCTATATTTGCCTGCAGCCACAGTTTGTCAGTTTTTGCTAATTTATCTTGAAACTACATTGACATGATGTGTATGTGTGTATTTTCAAAGATCATACAGGGACTTAATAGTATACAAACCCAGGCAACAGTGAGGGCTAACATGATAAAAACTTGATGTTTGAACTTAATATTTTATCTGCCTACCTATACTGCAACTTGTTTAGGTTTAATTCTTCTGATCTCCCAATGTATTTTATACTGCACTGTAAAATTTCTCCTATGGGAGTCTCACATAAGGATACACCAAGTTATGTGATAAACACACGTTGGCTATTCCTGGCTCTGACAAGTTCTGATTTAATAAAATATCTACATTGCAAAATGGAAAATGGAGTCTTTCTCCTTAAAAGAAGGACCAGCAGCAAAGAAAACACTGAGTCTGCTTTTCAACAGACACACAGATCTGGACAGAGATCCTTGACCAAGGAGAACAGAGGACTCATAAATCAACAAAAGTAAACAGGACAAATAAGTAAAGAACTCAAGGTAGGGTTAATCTCCTGAATCTGAACATCTACAATCCATCTTATGTTTCTTCCATGCCCATGTCTCAGTCATATTACCTTCAGGATTGACATAATTAAAACCGAAAACACATCAAGAGCAAAGGTACAAGACCGCATTGGAGGAGCCATACGGCGCAGCATTCCCCTGTCCACTGCTGACCATGGTGTTTCCTAAGGGCTGATGGAAATCAGGCATTTTCCCACCCATTTTCTACCCCGACACTGCACTCCCGTGTGATCTCGAGGAGGAACAGAGTGGGCGCTCGCCGTGTGTTCCCCGCTCTGCACCGCCAGTTTTTCCACAGCAGGTGGATGGAAAGGGCAAGATTATGGGAAGAAAGAGGAGCTGGAAAACAAAAGCTTTGTGTCTAGAAACTGCCTGGGTGCCTTCAACAGTGAAAGAAAATGACTGCTAGACCCAAATAACAGCGGCTCCCCATCTCCTCGTGCTCAGCAGCCAGTGTACACAGCAATTAACTCAGCTGGAGATGCCCCACAGTGGCCATTAGCCTGGAGAGAAGTGCTGTGGGGACAGCCCGGTAACAACACCAGCTGCCACTGGGCAAAGCACACCATGGCTGCTTGGTGGAAAACACAGATATTTCCACGTCGCTAGGAGTGTTACACGCGATTTTTGACAAAACCTTTCCCTCTGGCACCAAATTTCTGCCTTTCAGCATGCATCACAGTGCACGAGCACTGCAGCAGGACTTCAAACCACATACCTTATGAGAAATGTTCTTAACCAAATTCTTGCTATACTTCTCAAAAATTCAGTGCTACAAAGTTCCCATGACTGGAGGGTGTCATGGGAAGCAGGAGCCTGTGGCAGCCAGCCTGCTGGGGACCTCTGTGTGTGGACTCCCGTGGGATGCAAGGCTGTCGAGGTCCCTCAGCCCAGGAAGGCACCGATGGGTCTGTAAGAGGCCACATGCCGCAGTGCACGGCATCCTCTCCATACCAGCACAGATGCTTTCATGTGCTGTGGCTTGCAGTTCTGCACACCGCTGACCGGGAGGTGCGTTTTCTTCCTCTTCTTTGTCGTTGGCATCACTGAGCCTGCATGTTTTTTGGCCCAATATGAGAATTCACCGATACATTTTTACCTTTTGTCTTTCATCTTAAGCCCTTTCCTTTTTTCAGTTTGGCCACAAAATCCTGTTTGACAGTTCCTTAAATCACGTACTCGATTGTTCCCCCCATGCATTTATTTCTTCTACCTTGTAGTTCCTACTTCTACCTAAACAAGACCCTGTCTTCACTGACCAGACCAGCATCCAGCAGCCTGAATCCACAAACATCTTTACATTTTGGAGGCATTCCCTGCAGGTCAGACCACACACTCGTGTCTTCACTAATTGCCTTATCCCTAAGCCAAGCGCCCAGGGAAGCTCCCCCGCAGCGCACCATCCTCAGATATTGCTTTTTGCCCTTAACGCCGTTTCAGCTCTCCCTGGTTTATGTACTTCCCACGCTCGGTGTCAGCCCTTCAGTTGGCTACAGACCCCATTTGCAGGACCATTTGGCTCCTCATCAGTCACGCTCTTGAGTCTCTCACTACTTTATTTGCAGCTTTTCTGTTTTATAATCCGCACAGCATCTCTTTAACTTACAAAAACATCCTTTGCATGGGAGCATGCATTGCACCGGCTGAGGCTAGTAGGGAAAAAGTAGTGGTATTCTCACCTCCCCATAAGCAAACAGCTTACAGGAGACCCTGGCCAGGGTGGATCTCCCGCAGGAGGTCATCCTTTTGGTGTTTATGAAAAGTCAGGTAAGGCTCTGCATTTGGGGCACAGCCTCGTCCTTATGTTGGTTATTTTAAAAGGCACCCATCAGCCAGGGCGGTGGCAACAGCAGAATAACCTCGTGCCATAAAAGCAGACTGAGGACCGAGCGATGGGCCATGCACCCTCCCACCACGGCAGCACCGGCACCAGCTGCTGCTTTTAACTGATGCGGCTGAGAATGCAGGAGGGTGTAGTACTCGGTGTATTTTCACAGCACATATTATTAAATCTGCCAAAAAGAGAGACAGATGTAAACAGCTAAATCAAAAATATACATACTCAAAAATGATTAAGCTGGAGTGATGAGAACTGGGATGTTTTTAATTTTTTTCAAAGATATGTAAATATATTTATATACTCCATTGCCCTTTCTCCTTCCCACCAGACTTTGCAGCTCCAAGTGATGTTTGATTTTTTTTTTTTAATAATATGACTTAATACTCTAGCTCAATAGTTTGGGGTTTTTTTAAAGTCATGTAATCCTCTCAGCTTAGCTTTTTAATTAAAAAAAAAAAAGAAAGAAAGAAAGAAAATATCTGAGCTCAAATAGGTTAGCAGCTACAGTGACTCTCTGTAGAAATGGTGTTACCTTTGAAGAAGGCAGGGAATTTTTCATACCACTCGGGCGGCGTGGGGGAAGCGGAGGCCCCAGGCACGTGCTCAGCTGCCAAACCCCACAGCATCACGGCTGCTGTACCCACAGCAATGCTCCCTCTGGCTAGTTTAAATCTTGCTCATGTATAATTACAAGAGGTGCCTTTGCACCTCTAAACTGCAGATTATCTTAATCTATTTTTTACTAAAAAGCCGAGATCATTTTAGTGAAGAATATGTCAAATATAAGTTAATAGGAGGAAATGTCATATATCATTGCTCAGGGATGGCAAGCCTGCTGCTGGACTGCAGGTGGAGACCACGGCTCCTCGGGCACGTGGGGATCCTTGCTGCCTTCCAAACCCTATATATTGTACACTGAAAATAAAATTTAAAGAAAAACAGCTTCTAAAATGTGGATCTGCTTTGCTTGACCACCTTCATAACTCCAATCAACTCACAATTAAATGATCTCAGATCAGGACTACCCGTTTGCTGTCTACCCCAGATGCCAAGGGGAAAGGCCAGGCCAGCTTATGCTATTTAGTGCTATTGGGGCACTGACCAAACCCGACCAGGGATGAACACCTGTGAGGCCAGGACCAGTGACCTTGCTTAAATCCCCAGCACTCAGCACACTGACCATTAGATCCCAGTCTCACATAGCAGTGGCTAGCATCTTGGGGTGAAAGACAAACATGGGAAGGACAAGGAAAGACATACAATCTCCTTCCTTCTCCCCTCATAAACCAGAAATCCAATAGGTAGGATATCAGGTCACTAACTGGGTACAAGAAATATAGATCTATGTCCTTGTTCAACCACACCATGCAACACCAACAGCGAGGACCTTTCATGTTAAGAACCTTTTCTCCAGCCCACCTGAAAACCTTGTGGCTATTTTGTTCTCTCTTTCATAGCAAATTATTACAGTTCTTGGTTTCAATTGCTACAAAACAAAAAGCGTTGAAGTCTATAAAAGTTCAGAGACAACACATCAAGCTCAAATTAGAGATTTAATTATAAACATTTTGTGTTGCTACACTTTGGATGCACTATAAAACTTGAACTGTTTTTAAAGCTCCAATACCAGGCAGCATATTCCTGTGCCATCTGCTGCAGGGTCACTCCTATCCTTGCTGTTTGAAATAAAACCTTGGTTCCCTGGAACATCTCTTTTCTAAAGAGAAAGAATACCCTAAAGGTCTTCTGGGGAAATTCATCCACTAGCACTTTCTCTCATGTGCGGCTTCACCCAGGACCCGAGTTATAAAATACTTGCCATTAAGGAAAGTAATACTTAAAACCAAACACTCTTAATACAGTGAAATTTGAAATGTTCCTGTTAGATGAATATAATATTAAGGCTATAAAGTGCATTTGGACTTTTATAACAGCTATTATCTATGCAGACTTGAGGTCAGCAGTGACCATGTAGCATACGGGTAATGCCACAATACAAGTTATTCTGCCTAGTCTTTAGCAGTAATAAAAAAGAAAATGCATAATACTGACAATTTATTTGCTCATTTTCTTTACAACTAAAAACTCTTTGAGCAAGGCTGCTAGAATTGTGTTACCCAGAAAGTTGCAAGGCCACAAGTTCTCTATGCCTAAAAATGAGGCTGAAGAAAGTATTTCCAAATACAAGTCCCCAGCTTGCAAAGTGAAGATGCTTCGGCAGCCTCGGGGGGCTCTCTGTGGGGGTCTTCAAGCACTGTCAAACAGAGAAGACCTTACTTTTTTATTCCTTTAAATCCTTCCTATACTTTTGGGGTTCACATTTGGGTTAGAAGCAGTCAGAATAGAAAACCTGGCATGACAAGTTGAGTCAGGAGTGCTTGGTCTGACACTGCTCAAGGAAGAGAGGAAGGTCCTGAGGCTCAGCTGGCCCAGAGGCCCAAAAGTTTGGATCAAAGAAAACAGGACTGGTGTACCTACAAGGGAGAAGGTGGTCACTTAATACAGATACAGACTTAAATCTTTTCCAGTATCAGTCTTCCAGTTATCTATGTTTTATCCTCATAAGTTACATGATGTTATATTTGCAATTTTCTGATTAAAGGCAGAGTATTTCAGTTTTCTGCTCCCTAATTTTGGGTAAGACCTAGCACCTATAGACAACACTGCCTTCCTGGGGCATGTCAACAAGTCCCAGGCTTCCCACTCCAGAATGATATAGAATACACATGGTATCACTTCTCCTATTTTTCTCTTCCCACCATCAGCTGGGAATTCCAAACCTGATCCTCAGGCAGCTTTGTTTAGATAATGGAGAATTTATCCTCGAGTTCAGCTGCACAGCTGAAATTCTCTTCTCCGCTTCAGAGATGACAGAACCCTCATATGAGCAACCTGGGTCTGCTGCTGCGTGGGTCTGGGTCTCTGCCTCCCACTGCCACAGCACGACCATGTTCCCGAGCCTTCCCATGGATGCTGCTCAGCCGTGGCCACACTCCCATACTTGCTGCCCCAGGGATACCCCATGGCAGAGCTGAGCTGCAGTGCCCAGGGCAGAGGACATGCTACTCTATTACAGCAAGGTGAAAGAAGGCTGCCACGCATAGGAGACAAGTGGAGCTGAGTAAATTACAAGCTATGGGACATGCGCAGTGTCACTATATGAGCTATCTCAGCAATTATTTTTATCAGGTGGTGTGAGCTGGTCTGTCCTTCCTCCGGCACCTTGGTGGTGAGTGCACTGCAGGCAGGCGGTCACAACACTGCTCTGCGTGCCCTGGAGATTTTGCATTATTTTTGCCTGTTGCTCCCCGCCTTTGGCAGGAGAGTGAGGAGCTCTGCGTAAGGGAGGGGAAGGACCCATCAGAGGAGAGGTCAATGTTAGACAAGCTCTCCAGTTACGAGTCCCAAAGCCTCTTCCTCTTTACAAAGCCTTACTCCACAATTATCTTGGCAGTCACAGGACTGGAAAAGGCTTTTATCTTCAACAGCTCAGCTTGGCATCCTAATGAACAGCTGGATCCAGTGCTCCCATGGTAGGGCAGAGAAAAGTAACCTAAGTCCCACCTGAAAAGCACTTTAAAGGGCATTGAACACATCATTTCTGGTCCCTGAATTCTAGGAAAAGCTGTTGGATCCAGGTGAAACATGAGCATGAGTGATGGGCTCAATGATTTGTCTTCTGAACCTCTAGGAACAGCAGCAGCACCCCCTTCCTCTCGCCAAACTCAGCCCAGGTTGGCCATGAGCTGTTGGCTGCTCCTGTCTCCCAGAGGTGCTGCCAGATGGCTGGGGCTTCCACACGGAGAGTTTCACTTCATAACCCTGTAGGAACATCTCTGATCAAATACCCGTTCGAGTATTAGGTCTCCTGGGAAGGGCTCATAGTAGTAGCAATAGTCAGAAAGTGAGATGACCAGCTACACCATCCAACTCCTCTTTGGTTTTACAATATCACTGGCTCCAAAGCAATCACCCAGTCCCATGCACAGCCCCATCTCACCAGAGTCAGCAAAAGGAAAACACCCAGAAGGGCAGCCAGAGTGTCAGCATTAGCTGCACACCACTGAAACCGAGCAGCTATTTTCAGAAGTGACTTTGCAGCTCAAAGAGATCAAGTGCCACCGAGATCTGTGCTGTACCAAACCAGGCCATTACAAGAGGGGCACGCACACCCCGCACGGCCGAGCTGCTCCTGAGCCATGCTGCCCAGCAGGCAGGCACAGGGTCCAGATCTCTGCAGCAGCAACCTGCACACTTTGTGCAAGGTCACAGGGCTAAAAAGCTCTGAAAGCCCAGAGAGCTGCTGTGCTAAAGCGAATGTGCCCACGCTACCTCCAGCACACCTTTCTATTTATACCAAAAGTACTTTTTCTTCCAGCCAAGTATTTCCAAAGTGTGATGAGTAGAAAAATGCTGAAACTTTAAAAAAAAAATTTAATATGGTGTAGTTAATTATTAATAGTTCTGTATGAGCTTTATCTGTAGTCCCAAAAGTCAGCTCATTTCCCTGAGTACCAGATGATGGACTGCCAAAGTCTAATATTTTTGGATTTGCAGTGTTCTGCAATGCCTGTTTGCTCATCCTCCTTTCTGGGAAGAGGCATTTGTCCCGACAAGATCACTGACATTTGATGCAGATTTTTAGCCCTGTGTCATATTCTGATTTTTCAGTGGAAGAACCGTGTTGGCCACCTGTCCTTGTCCACTTGTAAGCACCAGCTCCAAGGAGAGGCACACGAACACTGTACCAAGGAAATTACATAAAGCAAGCTCCAGTTAAAATGCCAGAATAACTATTCACCCCCATGCATGCAGGCATTTTTTTTTTCCAGGCATTTTTTAAGTCTTGAAGTTTAAAAAAAACCCACCCCGTAGGTCTCAATGTTACTTGCTGTTTGTGTTCTTGTCATACTTTTTCCAGTCATCTTCCCTCCCCCAGGGCCCGGAGACAAGTGAAAGCTTGGATGAACTAGTTACCACCCCAGCTCCTGATATCAAAAGTCTTCTTTAAAGGCTGCTCCCTCACAGGGGATCCCTCATCCCTTCTGGGCCAGCAGCTCTAATTTGCATTGAAACAAGTGGTAGTAAAAAAAATTGCCTTAGCTGTCAGCCTGCTAGAAACACCCACCAGCAGAGTCGGAAAAAGCTGCATTCTGTCCTACTTCTGGACTTAAAAAGCAGGGGGTGAAAAACAACAGCAAGGAAAGCCTGCCCCACAACCTGGGGTGATGGTCCGGCAGAGCACACCACGGGAAAGTCCGCTCGTGGACACGCGATGGGCTTCCACAGAGCAGCGTGGCTTTGCCTCGGCAGTACGGGGGCTGCTCAGCTTCCCAAAGCCCTGGGGACCGCCGGTGCCAAAGCAGCATGACCTGTGCAGAGTCTGATGGAGGCATTTTACTCACATTATTTTAAAGCACTGAAAGAGGTGGGCCAGTGGCAGGGGCAGGGAGTTATAATTAAATCCTTGCAACAAAAGCAAAGGAACCCAACACATCACCCTGCCCAGGCTTTCCTCAGCCCACTTGCTTCTTGAAAGGAGCAGCAGGACTAGGGATTTTAGGAAAAACACAACTCAAGCCATGAGGTAGTCAACCAGGAGACAGAACCAGTCACAGGGGAGACAAGGCAGCCAGGGAAAGCTGAGCTATTGCCCATGAACCTTAGAAGTTACTGCCAATGAGACTGACACACATTTGTATCCAAGGCTGGTGGTTTAGGCAAGCTCAAAGCAAGATTTCCAATATTTGAGGGGCCAAATAAAGGCACTTAAGTCCTGGAAGGTCTGCAGACTTGAACCTCTTGACACCTGGAAGGCATGTTTGGATGGGGGTTTGGGTTTTCTTAGTTTTGAATTGTCATGATAAAAATCCTATCAGCATGGAAAACCAGGGGGTGGTACACGTGCAAGTCACAGATACATGCTGGAGCCCAATACCAGGCTTGTTGCTTCATCTTTCAACAAAATGGTTTGTTTTTTTTTCCTCACCACCAGCAGCGCTCCTGTAAGCGTCAGCAGCAATGTTGAGAGGGCACTGGGACCAGCAGGAGACCTCTGTTACCCAAGGGACTAGGATAGCTTCCATCAAGTTATTTAAGGCACCACAGAAATGGGTATTTTATTATGGAAATCTAATTGGACTTCACAAAAGGGTGCCGAGTTGCAAATAGGCTCTTGTAGCCAAGGGCTCACAAGAGCTGCCAAGAATTTCCCCAAAAGACCAAATGGATTTTTCTCCACCATCTTTTAGTCACGTACACAAAAGTGTTCAAGCCATCAGCTGGACTAGTTAGAAACAAAAAAACCCAAGAGCTTATCAGTGCAACACACCTCAGACAGAGAACAGGACAAAAACCAACTCATTCAGCCCCATATTGAGCAAGGGCTTCCAGGAGGATAAGACAGGACCACCCCAGCATGGGAGAAGGCACACAGCGCATTGCAGAGGTGGAACAGACCAGGGACAAGTCACAGGGCTTTGGGTTACTGTCCATCCTCTCAGGGGACACCAAGAGTAGGGATGCACCCCAGGGGATGATGAGCCCAGGGCTTAGGGTGACCACAGCAAAAGCAGAGCCCCCACCAACCTGATGCATCCAGCAGCAGCCCAGCCAGGGCAGGTTGGGGATGGCAAGAAGCATCCCTGAAAGCCTGGTCATCCTCAGCCAAGGCAAGGTGAACGGCCAGGTCTAGAATCCAGGGCAGCGTACAACATGGGTCTAGGGCTCAATCAGGAGACAGGGCACAGGCACACCAACAGCAAATCTCCAACCAGGGCTGAGACTCATGCTGGAGCTTAAATGGAGCTCAGCTTGTGGGGCCGCAGGGTGGTGGGGTCACAGGTGGAGCTGGTGAGGCCCCAGGTGGGGTTGGCCAGGACAATTAGGAGCTACAAGGGCCACACACACTTTGTGGTGCCCCTTGCTGGGAGGCTTGGGGTCAGCATCGCTGCCACCAGCTGCACACCTTGTGCACCAAGGTAAGCAGAAAGCTGATGTGGGGTGTTGGGGAGCAAACGCTGCTTCTTCCCTGCTCCCCTTTTTGGGGGCTTCCCAGCAGCAAACGCTCGACTCTGTCGGATTCTCCTTCCCTCCCCTCTGGGGAGCAGCTCTGGGATGCACCCAACTGATGACCGCAGGATGGGTCCCTCCTGAGGTTGAACACCCAAAACCCGTGCACAGCCCAGTGCCGCAGGCAGCCCAAGGCAGCGACGTGCCGGGGGTGAGGGGTCCCGGCCGGGCTGTCCTGCTGTCCCTTGTGCCCAGAGGGCACCGGTGCCATCAGCGGTGGGCTCGAGGAGGCAGAGGTGTTTGCAGCAGCTGTTCTTGGGGGACGCCACGATGTCTTTGTTGTAAAGAGCATCCCCAGCTCTGATGCAGTGGTAGCGTGGGGACCTGAACAACTCCCTCACGTATGGGAACAAGCCATCACCTGCTTCACTTTTTTATGAAAATGAAAAAAGAAATCAGCAGCTCTTTTATTCTCCTGAGTTAGTTTGCCAAAAGAGCATTCCTCTTGACTTTGGTCTGCTATCACAACCTTCCCCAGAACCCTTTATTTCCAGCAGTAAATAATAAACATGCAACATCCAGTCACCTTGCAGTAAAAGTCAGAAATTAAGAACTTCTCAGTGGTACTGGGAAGAAACATTTCGGAGCCAGTACTACAGCCACTTGCTGCTGTATCAACACCAAACTTCTGCTGCCTCTGGCTTGTTGCTTTTTTGAGCCTCTTGAGATGGCTGAGGGGAGGCTTGCAGGAGCAGGGCAGAACCTGGTGAGGAGATGGCAGTTGCGCTTCTGAGCCCAGAGGTCCATGCCGGGGGTGAACATGATGAGATGGGTGATGAATTATTGGTCATAAGGAGGCAGCGTGAGAAAAGAGGGTTCGAGGGACAGCCGGCACTCAATGGCAGTTGCATCCCGAAACTTCTGTGCACTGTCTCTGCGGGGGCTGCGTCCACCCCCGCAGATTTACAGCTGCTGCCATGCCGTCCCTGGAGAGGGGACCATAACCCCGCTGTCAGATTGACTGTGGCCAGTGCAGCATGACCCGCTGCTTGGCATTTCTGGTCTCGCTGGGAAAACTCATTCTCTGGCCGCTATTTGGGTCGGTGGCAAACATAATTACTCTTACTGATTAGTTAGGAGCTGCACGCACAGCTATTGTACCTCAGGTTAATATCGCCATCCATCTCCCCCGAGCCATGCGCCTCGTGGACTGTAATCTCTGAGAGGCAAAACCTGCACATCTAGAAACATGTAACGAAGTCCTCGGGCATCTTTGTAATAGTGCTGCTGTTTGCTAACCGCGACGGCAAGTGTGTTGTATTATTTATAAAAGAGGAAGAAAGCGCAGCAGAATGAGAGTGCCCACCCTCCTGCCGAGGGCCGGGATCCATCGCAGCATCGCCCAGGCTGGCGGGCAGGATCCGAAACCTGTCCAGAGCATCTGAACAAGCCTCCCCGCGCCCAGGAGTGCTGAGCATCACTGTCTCAAGGACCTGAGAAAAGCAATCCCCCGCACTTAGCCAGACCAGCTCTTCTGCAGTTTACCCTGTAAAGTCTGCAGGAGCTCAGAGCAGACTTTTTACAGGTTATGAACATTCTGGGTGTTCACCATGGGAATGGGAGCCAGCCCCCAGCTGTCCCCAGTTACTCAAATGCATTTCATATCTCCTACCTGTAGCCTCTGTATGTGACAGAATCCATACCTGGAAATGCCCAGATATATTTTGAAGCATACAGCCTAGCCACTTTCTCTGATCCTTTTGTCATGAATTATCTGCCTCATGCAGACAAAAAAGTGCATGCATGCAAATGCTTAAATTCTTTAAACTGTAACCCCATTGTATCATCAGCTTGGTAGTTTTGAATCTATATATCCACCTAAAGGCTAACCCATTTTCAAGATTAAAGAGGAAAACAAAAATAACTCAGTACCTTCCAGCTAGGAGAAAAATATATTATTCACTTCATTAATCAAAATCTAGGTCACTTACCAAATACACATACTGTTAAGGAAGACAAATTAAAATTTCTCTTAATAAAAGCCACTATTTCAGAAACTTGGTTTTATGCTGGAAAGCTGATCTGCAAAAATTTCAATACCATCAGCCAACTCCGATGCATTGCTAAGAATTAAGCCTCTTGCTGTCCTTTTAACATGGATGCAATGACAGGAAAAACCTTTTCACTGAGCATGCCCAGTACAGTGAGGCTTTCCCAGAGGTGTAACAGGGGCAAAGCCCTATGGAGTCCCCAGTGCTGCCTGTGCCAGGCTGTTAATGAAACGGGTCTACGTGGACGAGGAGGCGAGAAGCCGGCAAGGCACCCTCTTGCCTTTACCTTGGAAGAAATCTCTGCCCTCATCCTGCCCAAGGGGCTGTGGCAGAGCCTGCGGAGAGGTGACGGGGTGCACGGCTGCTGAGATGCGGCTCACTGCCACGCCAAGCCTCGGCATAACACAAACTCACTGTGTCTGCCCCAGCAAAGCCCCAATATAGGAGTTACATGCCAACAGGGGCACCAGACGGAGTTGATGCTGGTTTTTTCAATATATTCCTTGAACGGTATACACATTCAGGTCTATGAAACTGTCTAGGGCTGCAGGGACCAGGAGTGGCCACCACATGCACTTCTGTCCCTGCTCATGGAAAACATCTTTTCCCATGAAGGGCAAAACTGTGCCCGCCTATTACCCCTGAGCATCCCCCTGCCTGAGCCAAACAGCTCCCTGGCCAAGCCTGTTCAACATGCATAAAGAAACAGTTCAACATGCATAAAGTACAAAAGGTGAAGCAAAATCCAAATCAGGCTCTCTGCTGCCATCCAAGAATCCTTCTACCTGATTTTCTTTAATGAATTTGAAACACCATGCTGCAAATCTTAATTAAATTCACATTTTTCAATATTCAAGTATGTTGGCAGAAAATGTTCAGCTAGGTCCTTCCACAGGAGCACAGAGAAGCTTTTTAAGTTTTTAGGACCTGTCTTCCTATTTTCATTCTTAAAAGGCACTTTATGTTCTTCATTCTTTCAGATCTAGACTCCAGGCACTCAGGTTTTGTGACTTGTATGAGTTTTTTCCATCATAAGTGACGCAGTCTTAAAAAAAATAGCTATAATTCAAAAGTTTCTGTTTTTCACTCACTCCTTGTTTTTTGCAGCTGTCTCCTGGGTTGGCTATACTTTTAATGCAAATTTTCTGTGATTATGCAAAAATATCTAATTAGATTGATTGATATTGTCATATCAACAAAACCCAGACCTACTTTCAAATCCCCATGAAATATGTGTACCAGGCAGTATTATGATTTCAGGCTTTTTCTTTGGGGACTCTGTTTTGCATTTGTTATTGTTTCAGAAACAGTGGTTGCTCCTCACATTACCTTGCTTGGAGATCATATTTCTTTAATCAGAGCTTTCACTTGTGGTGCTAATAATCTCAAAATTTTCCAGCTGGCTTTGATGCTGCCAAGGTAAGAAGAGTGGCGTTGGGCTGCTGCGCCTGCACAAAAAGCAGCAATAACTGCGCTGCTATGAGACCCAGGTCCAGAGATGTCCGTATCCCAAGTATTCCTTGAAAATATAAATTCTGGGGATTACACGCTGAGATCAGTCCTGGTTCCTAGAGAAATAGGAGCTGGCTGGTCCCCATGTCAGATCAATGTAGCTTGTAGCTTGAAGATGAAGTTTTTTTGGGTGGAAGAAGCAGAAAGCACCAGTCTTAAAATACGAGCTCATGTGTGTCTGGTACATCCCACACACATGAAGAGCCATGAAGACAGAAGGGGAACATTTCTTCCCCAGAACCACTGGGTCTGGGAGATCTCAGGTCCCTGGTTTGGGCATCAGCAGTACCCAAGCCCTTCCCACACCCTGCCGCAGCTCCCACTGGTGCCTTCCCGGGAAGACCTTGGCATCACCTGCCCTGGGCAGCCAGCCCATGCTCGGCTGCTCTGGGCCACTCGGTATGGAGGCAGAGAGGCCGTACGAGTGAGAAAGGTCTGCACAGCCAGGTAGGGAGCACAGTGCCCGTTAATGAACTCCCCTGCTCCCGCATCCCGGTGCCATACAGACACGGCCAAGGTGTCCAACATCGCTTCCCCTGAACACCGAAACCCTCACCCCCCCAAAGAAACCCTGTTGCTGCTGTGAGTCTATTATAGGTGCACACAAACCCAGAGAAGGGGAAGAGCAGCCGGAAAAGAAGAAGGGGACCTATGAAGGCAAATCCCAACTCTCAAACAAAGGTGCTCTTCCCCAAGAAAGACCATCATGGAGAGTGTGGAGATCAGTCCCGGACGATGTCTCCGCAGGGCTGCAGCCGCTCAGTGGCTCTGCCTCCTTCTCCCAAGCCCTGAGTGAGGGTCTGCACCCCCCCAGCATCCAACACAGTCTTTGCTGCAAAGTTACTTGACATGGGATTTGGCAAGGGGCCGAGGTTTCGACTGCAGCTCAGTAAGAGCGGTGCAAGGGAGCAGCATCCCAGAGGAGAGCAGCGATGCTCTCCAGGGTCTGCCATGTTCAGCCACTCAAAACAAAGGACAACAGCCTCATCTCCCCCTCATCCTCTCCCTCCCTGGCTCTCACAAAAGGTGGGTAGCAAGCTCAGCTGGGTGATAACCTGGGAGTCGCTGAGGGGGGAACGTCTCCCTACAAAAACCCACCTGGTTAATTTGGGGGGGGGGTAAGAGGAGTACAGCAAGCTCTGCAGATTTTCAAAGCAGCTTCAAATTATAGAACCCCTGTGAAACAGAGGCTGACAGTGCGTGTGAGCCGCAGACCTCCATTCCACGGGACTCCCGAGGAGCGTGGGGATGGGAGCGTGGGCACTGGGTGATGCTGTGCCTGGAGCTGCCCGTGCCCTGCGGCTGCGCCGGGATTCCCTCCGCTGCAGGGCAGCCGCAGGAACAGGTCCTCCAAGGATTTCTCACAGCTAATTAACGGCTGCACAGGTATTAAGCAGCTAAGAATATGGACTGTTTTTAATTCTCTTTGCTCCACACCACTGAGCTTGAAGGGGGGAAAGCAACCGGTGTAATTTTTACAGCAGGAGACCTGTACCTCTTACAAGTGGGAACCAGCTGCTTCAGAGGAGGCTGGTTAAGCCCAGCCTATCACCTGGAGATACAAGAGATGGTAATGGGTTTTTTTAAGGAGTAGTAGAGTCCAACTGGACAGTGACAGAAGCGGGGAAAGGATCTCCTGCATCTTCTTACTTGTTGCACTTTAGTTCTGGGCTGCATAGTGATATGGTCTGCAACAGGACAGGTTTCATGGGCTGATACTCCAAAATCCCCACCGTCCATGGAGGACAAGCACTGGACAGAATAATAAATAACCTTGTCCCATCCACCTGCAAATAACCCCCTCACTTTGCTGGAGTCCTGCGAGTTCTCCAAGGACCCTCCTGGGACACAGGAGTTTTCTCCCCCATTCGTTGCCAGTACATTTTCTTTTTCCACCGAGTTTCTCAATGGCCATGTTTCAGCCTCCAGCTTAATTCAGCAGCGATGATATCGGCTCCCCCTTCTCCAAAATGCAAAGCACAGCTCATGCTTGGGATGTGGTGCTGCAGTCATTGGTGCTGCATTGCACAGAGGGGCAGGGACAGAAAATGACTTATTTTACCTGTGGCTCTGTGCTGACAAAAACAGCCGACCCGGCTGCTATTCCCAGCCCTGTCACCGACACCGCAGGAGAGCCCAGATACATTACTGACATCTCTGTACTGTCTCTTTCCCTCTGCAAAAGAAGGGAGAGAGATGCTAATATTAACATAACTTTTCAGAGGGGCTTGGAAACCCATGGATAGAAAGTGATTAAGTTAGCATTGCTATTAATAGATTTCCCTGCTAATTCACATAAGTGGAAAGTTTACCAAGAAATGGAGTGAGTATAATGTTTTGCAATTACCCTGCAGGTAAAGGTACATGATAGCTGGGAAAAATCTGCTTAAACAAACACCAAGCGTGCTCAGTGAGCTAGTTCACAGGAGGGTACCTACAGCTGTAACTCAATAGTTTTCTGTTCACCTAATTCTTATATTTTAACATATCAGAAATATGTATGGAGGTAAATATTTGTGTCTGACAATAAAAAGAAGTGCCCAGATTAAAAAGTGCAAAATAAGTTCTTTCCTCTCTGCTTTACTCAGAGGTGTGAGACCTGGGGACGCATGGGGACGCACGTGATGCCCGTGGGGTCTTCAGGATAAATGGGGAAGGCAGGGGACTGGCCAGTACTGACAAATGACCACTGGAGGTTAAGAGAGAAAGCTCCAATTTCCAGTGAGAATAAGAAACACAGAGGCCTAAAGAAATAAGAAGAATAAAATATTACCTAGTTTGGAAAGCTGCTAGTCACCTACCTGAGGAAATAAGAAGTATAAAGATAAATATACTGCATAAGGAAAACATCAAGCCTTTAGGAGAGCTGACATTTTTCCAGTGTGAAGCAGAAGGAAAAGCTCAAGAAAAGGAGCAGATAACTGTCCAGTTAAAAGTGTCTCTAGTTTAAACCATGTGTAAAAGTGTCTAGTTTAAACCCATGTTTCTTAGTGCTTCTTATTATTACTTCTTAAGGTACTAGTATTTTACCCCATTTCTGCTATGCCAGTGCTGGAGATCATCCAACTCTTCCTCTTAGAAGGCTGCTTCCCAGCTCATCGTTACCAGCACATTCCCTTGGCTTATTTCTGATTGTTGTACCAGCATTGCTAATGAAAATATTAAATAAAATTGGTCATCACTCTTGTCTTTCAGAAAATCCACTGGTAACTGCCTCCAGCCTATGACTGCCACTAACACCATTGTTTTTCATCTCTCTAGGAGATTATTCATCTCCTTGGTCATATTATGGCTTTTCATTATTATCCATCCTCTCCTATTTAAGCAGTAATATCCCATCTGGCACAGTGGCAACTGTTTTATTCCCTTAGTCCCTATGTTTAACATAAACCATCCTTATTGAAAATAGACATAATATATGTACTTCCTTTTGGCCAGTGTGCAAATGACCTTTAAATTCTGTCCATCCTCCCCCCTTTATTCCTTTTTACTTTTATGATCTTTTTGTTTATATGAACATTTAGTGTTTAATATCCTTTATGAGACATAGCTGAGCCTGTCCTGAGGCACTCATCAGTTCTCTCTACATTTCCTGACCTCAGAGCTGCTGGATTTGATGGTCGGTTCTTTCCTTCATTCATTGAAAACTTATCCTTAATCCCTTTCTGAGGTGGATTTGCATTTGTTACCTTGAGACCCAATTTTGCATAGTTTTGGCACTGTGGACTCAAACAAATTGGGGTTTTATCCATATTCAACTACCTGAGTTCTTCCAACCATGTCACTTCACTAATAAACTCTCTGACTTTCTCAGTGTGTCCCTTTGAAATTCAAATCTTGGTTAAGACCTTGGTCACTTCATTAACAGCATAGCTCCAGCCTGCCTTCTTAGTTCTTTCAAATACTGTATTTTAAACTGAAGTGACTTACAAGTGCTCAGTTCGGGCTTTTTCTCAAAAAAGACACCACTTCTTTACAATGTTCTTCTCCCTGCTTACCCAAACACTCAAAATACCATTATCTCCTATTGATCAACTGCCTGCCAGGTAAATAAATCATTTGACTACTATGCTCTGAAGTATTATTGACTTGCCATTATTGCGGCAACTTCTTTTGTCTTATTTATCCCTGGGAAGATAAAGTCTCTTCTACTGATTTGATTCTCATTTACTCATAGGAGAGCGATAAGTGTGTGTGCTTTCACCCGTCTCCATACCCTCCTCGAGGTTCCTCTGTTACTCCATAGAATCATTTTATCCACTTTTACTTCTTTTTTTTAACCTTGTCATCCAACCACTCACCCTCTTTTCTTCAGCCATTACCATTTGTCACTATTGTTTGATTATGCTATGTCTCTGGACCATGGACTCAGAGTAACACACCACCAACGAGAAATGTCACAAGAGGGAATGTCAAAAAATAAAATGCTTAATGCTCCTTAAATATTTTGAAAAGAATATTCTAAATGCAGGGAGCAGAGGCTGTTGGCAATGCTCCTTTGAATTAATGCTGCTTAAATATGCCAAATTTTGCTTTGATCTTATTAATTCCCATCACAAACGAAGCACAGCTTTCACTCTGTTCGTTTTTTTTTCCTGAAAAAGATCAAAATATATCTTGTGTCCAGCAATTAAACAGTTTGTTTCTGAACTCCACAAAGTTTAATATTCCACTTGAAATGCAAGGGTAGGAAGCCTATTAATAGGAAATACGTTAACCATGATATATGCAGAGCTTAAACATTGTGTGGTGATACATTAATGTGATTTTGACTTATTCAAAGGTTTCCGAAAAGTGAAAAGGCAGAACAATGTTGCCCCTAGAAGAGAGGTGACGTGCAGTTCAGAGCTTCCATCAAAATAGCCTGTAATTGATTTACAATTTTTTTTAAATTTCTGAAATTAAAATAAACCACAACAAAATAGAAAACAGAGCATTGCAATGCTGCTCCCCTTACGTGTTATTTACCTATGTTTTAATTGTGTACCAAGTGCTTTGTGCAGCTATAGGTATTGCATTATGGAAATGTTTTCATTAAAAATCCCACATGGAAAAAGCCTGTCACCTGTGCAGGTTTTCCCAGGCAGCAGCAGTGCACAAACTCAGCCTCAGACCTCAAGCTATTGCTTTCATTGGACTTTCTCTTTAGAAAATAACAAGTTGAGCCCTTTGTAGGTAGTTAGAACATAAAATTGAGGAATATTAGTTTACCTTACAGACTCAAAGCCAGAAGGGAACATTGGGTAATTTATTCCTACTCCCTTTACAGCAGTATTCAGGGGCTGTAATTTTTCTTTTTTCTGGAACCCTTTGATAAGCTGAGCTAAAGCACGCTTGCTAAAAGTGTAACCGTGCTTGATGTGAATACCGCAGGAGATGGAGCATCTACCCTTTTTATCGGTGGTTTGTCCCAACAGCTCATTCAGCGGCAGTAGGGCACTTTTAGCAAGCAAAACACCACGTTTACCCGGAGATCCTTTATCTGCCGCAATTTCTCTCGGGGATGGGGAAGGTGCTTTGTGCTTTGCACGGCTTATCCTCAAAACAGCTTTTCTCAGATGGCACTGGCACACCAGCAGTGCCTATGAGGAGGTAAGATGCTTTCTCAAAGGAGCTTGCGTGATTGTGCAGGAAAACAAATAACCGGGTATATCTCCTGCTGCTCGCCTGAAGTACCGGGCAGGAGCGTTCCCCTGGGGTACCAGACCTGCCCCGTTCCTGTTGCTCATCCTTGTGCTCCCGCACTGAACGGCTGCTGGCCAGCCCCCCTCCACAGTGGAAATGTGTCCAGTAGCTCCAGCTGCCGCCAGACCATCCTCCCCAGTTCCAGCAGGCAGCTGGGCCACCCCACAGCCCTGTCGGAGCAGCTCTGCATCTATCATAGAATCATCTGACATGCTCAACAAGGCACATTTATTCTCTAATAAAGATCAACAAAAAAACAGTATTTGCTTTCTGTTTCGGTGTTTCATCTCACGGCTGACTTTTATGGCATTCTCATAAAGCTTAAAAGCTCATCTTGTAGTGTAATCAAGCTAAAAAGTCATGTTATCACAACAATGTGATTGCTTATGCAATATGTTAGAGGCGTTTTAAAAAAACCATATGTTCAGTCTGCTATAGAAGAGCAACAGGATGTTGTAAAGTGATGCCTGTTGTTAAATCTGTCATAAACTATAATATTTTATTTAACTCCAAGTAAAACTCAGCTGACAAAAATACTTTATGGTTCCCTATTAATGTGAATAGGAGCCATGCATCATCACTAATGCAGAAAACAAATCATGTGGGCCAGCTGTTTAATAAGAAATATCTTTTGCACTGTATTTATCTTTGCCATCTAGCCCAGCAGTTTTATCTTGTGTGAAGGTTCTTCCCTCATCTTCTTTGTACTGAGTATTTGATATTGCTGCTAAATGTATTAGTTTCTGCTGAAGAGAAAAGAAATCTTTCCCTAAGTTTATCCTGGTGTCAGAATACAAACAAAATGGCTAAAACTTATGCACAAAGCCCACTGAGCAAAATTCGGCATAACCTCCCAGTGAGCACCAGCCCTCCCTTCCCTGGGCTGCCCAGAAAGAGCCGCTCTGCGGTTCAAGCCAGGAGGCATCAAACGTCCCGTCTGCTGCTCTCCCGAGCACACGGGTCCTCCGAGACTGCTCCATCTGCTGCCGACGAGACACAACAGAAAGCAGACTGATTTTAACATCAAACTTGCCTCTTTGCCTAATTACGACACAAGTTGTTTTGCAGAGGTTAAAACCTCGCCAAAAAAAAAAATCCACCCTTTCGTCTTACCCAGCTCCACCTGCCACAGGAGACAACGCATGCAGCGGTCACACGAGTGCTGCCTGTTCAGGCTTTCGGTGTGTGCTAAGGGGAATCTAAGACTCTGTGAGTTGTCAAGCCCCTGTAATGCCACAGTACTTTAAATACCGTTTTATGGCATAGAACAAAGAAAAAGCAGTAACAAGTTTGGCCAATGAAATATTTACGGATCAATAATCTCCCTACCCAAACAAGAACACAGCACTGAGGCCAAAAAACAGGCTATTTGTAAGACAGCTGTGTGTGGTGGTGCATTTCTTCCCCCTCTTTGAGCTGAGCTATGAACTTGGGAAATCCCGCTAGGACTTAGCGTGAGTGTGATGAGTTGGGTGGTTAAGTCGCCTTGACTGTACCAGGAACTCTTGCATGGCTAAGACAGGGAGCTGCGCTGACCGTACCAAGGACTCCTGTTGCCTGGCAGAGGCTGGGGACGGGAGTAGGGATAATTGTCATTTCCTGACAACCTTGGGACATATCTCAGTCGTCTCCTGACAGCCTTGGAGCATCCCGTATCTGAATCTTAAGTCATTCTCTGAGAGCCTTTCTTATCTGAATTGTAACTCATGTGAAACAGTACCAGTGCTACTGGAATCCCAGTAATTTGTTGATGACAAAAGTCAATCATCTCCCCAACCTATAAAGAGCGGTACTAGGTGAGACCCTTTGAGTTCTCCTGGACTGCAGCAGGCTGTGACCAGCATCTCCCTCTGAGCAGGATGCCTCTCAGAGCTTGTAGACTTTCCGGTTTGCAAAAATCGGAGGTCTGTTGCCAAAAGGCGACTTGGGCTGGTACTCTTCGCTCCTTGAGGCTCGACCCTTCGCCCACTGAGAAAGATGCCAAAGCATTTGACGTGAATATTTTCACTGACCTCGAGGGGCATTTAACAGGTATACATCTTTGATTCACGTATATGTGTATCTCTGAGTGTCTTTGTGCATGTGTGTGTGTACTAACCTGAATATTCTGTAGCAAGTATATTGCAAGCATTGCTTTTCAAATCTATACATAAATTACTGTCCTGAACTTCATTCAACTGCGAATGAATCTCAGGCTGCTGTTATACTTATAATCCCCCTAGATATAAACCGTTGACCAAGTCTGGGACCAGGAGTCGATCCAGCCGCACCCAGACTCTGACAGGAGTTCAGAAAGCAAGGGGGTCTTCTCTGAACCTCCTGACCCAGTGGGAGGGTCTCCCCTACCTTTTTACATTCCTGATCTCTGTAGAAATCATGATAAATCAATTCTAACCTGATTTTCCTTTGTATGTGTCTCTCTTAACCTTTTGAATTGTTGGTTTCATAGTTTTAGTTTGATTCTAACTTAATTTTCATTTGTACATTCCATCAATGTATTAATTAATAGAGTGAACCTTGCCATCAAATTCTGTGAAGCTGCACTTTCATAAACTCCTATTAAAGAGTTTTTGCTAATACCCTTGAAGGTGATTCTTTTAGTGGTCCAAACCACTCCCTTTCGTGACACTGTGACACAGTTAGTTAGGCAATAACACGTTAGTGACACCAGCTACCTGATTGATTGCTCTGCTCTTCAACCCATCCGTGGGCCACATCCACACTAATTAATTAAAGAGTGCCGGAGAGCAGCCTGAGCCCTGTCCCGCAGTGCCCAGGTTAGCTTATTGTTGGCATGCTCCCTGGCGTGGGCTGGGGCACTATTTGGGGGGCTTCACGGGCACGGGACCCCTGGGAGCCGACGTGGATGAGGCTGCCCTGTCCATCAGGGAAAGATGTTCTGGTGTACAGACGTGAGCTGTGCCACCACGCTTCCCTCCAAAGCCAAAGCGCTGGCCTTGGGCCCTTTTATTTACTAGCAGACGGAGCGAATGATTACCATGTCCTTGCTAAGCCTGGTGAGAAATAGCAGAAAATCGAGTCCATGGGACCCAGGTCAGATTAACACCACACAGCCAGCAAAGCCACCACGCCGCACCGAACAGCAGCTCCAGGCACACGCTGCCTGCCTCCTCACCTGCCTATTCCACAGCTCATGACAAAAATCAAGTGTTAGCTGGAGATACGGAACCCAGAGCCAAACACAAGTTTTCCCTTGTGCCCAGGATGGGTGGGGTTTGGCCCATTCCAGAAGAAGTTTTGGGAACCAGTGGTGGTAAATCTTTCATCTGGAGCCTACGTTTCAGCTCACCTCTGCAGGGTGTCATTTCATTTGCTTTGAAGAACGTTTTCTTATGATACAAGACCTCCTTATCTGTGCAGATTATTTATACTGCTACAAAAAATTATTCAAAAGATAAACAACTGTTGAAGATGCAAAAAAAAAATTAACAAGAGACAATCTCTTAACAATTAGATGTCTGAAGGCGCAATATTCAGAGTAGGAAAAGTGGTGATTTGCATAGCTGCTTACGTCAGCCACCATCAGAAATAGCTAAAAGAAGGGAGATGAGCACAGCACTGAGCAGGCAGGGAGAGGAGCAGCTGCCTGGCAGGATCCCGAGTGGCTCCTCTGAGCTTTCCCCAAACCAGAAAACAAAGGAGGGTACAGCCACTGCCTGACCCTTGGCATTGGGTCATTCGTCTTGCTTGAAAGATACTTCAGATGAACAGAGATACTCAATGTAAAGTTTGAAGAAGGAAAAAAACCCCATATTTAATGTGAAAAACCATCAATTATATCAGGTGTATCTAATAATGGGCCCTGAGAGCAGGCTGCAAAAATAAGGAAATTTTTACTTAGGGATCATTAGACTCAGTACTTTTACATACATGCATGCTCACATGTAAATCGATACAGAAATATAGAACTCTATTTGGAGCAGAGGAAGGGCTACATTTTCAAACTACTGTGTTTTACAAGAGCATAAATGTAAATTCCTACATCAGTGGTAGCAGAGAAACGTTTGCAATGTGGAGAGGAAACGAATGTGCACCCTGGTCTGGGCCATGTGTTAACCCAGTCTTCCCACTGGAATGTCCATTTGAAACATTAGTGTTACCAGCAGCCCAGGTCAGCAAAGAACAAACACTCCCAGAGTATTTCTGATGAAAATATGAGGGGACTCAGCATGACCCTGCAAGCTGAGACCCCCACTATAAAGTCATGGTGATGCTTCAGCTGAAACACCCAACGACAGTGGCTCTTAGAGAAGCTTGGGCAGGATTGTCCCTAGGAAAGGAGATGAGAAGAACATGGACTCTCTGTGCCACCTTTTCCCTGCAGTAAAAAAGCAGGAAATGGGAACGGAGAACATTTTATTAAGGAGCTAATTTTGCCACAAAACTCAGCTTGATGCGTGATGCGGTCAGTGACTCACAAGGATGATATACTGTGGAAAGAGGACTCACGCACATACGCAAAGAGAGGGGCAGCATCGGCAAAGCCTGTTTTGGAGCAGGAGGAGGTGGGAGGAGGATGGGCTGTGCAGGAGCAGCTGCTGGGGACAGAGAGGGATCGTTCCACCAGCCATCTTTACAGATTCCCTTTGTCTGCAGTAAGCAGAAGTGCTTCTGCTCACAAATTTTCCTGCAGCATGGAGTAGCACGAGGTTTTATTCTTCCCTTCCTGCACTCTCCTTCCTCACCCATTGGCATCCCTGGTCAGAGCTGTGCAGGTTCCTGCAGGGCCCAGAAGACCCACTAAATCCTCTGCCTGAGGCTGTGCACGCACCCAGCTGCGATTGCAGCAGCACAGCCTACCTCCTAAAGAGGAGCATGAGGGACTCGTGCTCACACACCCTGTTTCTATCCCTGACTTTCAGCCCCTTCCTTGCTACAGTTCCCCAGAAATTTTTAGCAGAGGTTGCAGCAAAGCTGACTGCTGCGGAGGGACCGAGAGCGGTGGTGCACCTCTGAGAGCTGCTTTTGGGGAGAATGAAGCTGGAAGATGCCTATGGAGCGGTGGGTGAGGTCTCTGTTGTTGGCTGAGCTGAGGATGCCAGAAATGGGGGGGACGGTGCCCTGGGGCGTGCACGGGCTGCTTGCCACTGATGGGAGGTGAAAGGGGAAGCTGATACCTACATTCATCTGTCAGAAACCACTAGGCTCAAAGAAGTCAAGCTGGCAACTTCCATCTCTCCTTGGAGACTGAAAAGGTCGCTGCACATTAGTTGCTTTGTCGTCTTCCGTGCCGCTGCGGTGGGGGGAGCATCAAACTTTATGATGTAGATGCAACTCGTGGACATTGCTAGCAAAAACTGATGGGATTCATGCACATCTGAAGTGGAAGGAGTCTAGACAAGCACTCAGAGGGCAACTCAGCATCTCTCCTCCCAGTGCTTGGTTGGCTTAGTCCTCACAGCACATGCAATTTCTCCAACCAGTATATCAGAAATAAACACAAGTTAACCCAGAAATAAACCAGGAGCTGAAAGGATTGGCTGCCTCTCAACCTCAAGGCCTGAACTTTCAACTCAAGCTGTGTAATCTGAACACAACAATGTTCATTTATTATTCTTCATGATATGATGCATAATGTCATACCAAAGTGTCTTCAGCAGGCTGTAACAGAGAAAAGCAGATGGAAGCCAGAGATGTGCTAATTAAGCTCGATAATAGAAATGTTAATTAAAAAACCCTGAAGAGGAAGGGACATTCTGTGATCTCCTGGTGCTCTCAAGTGATGCAAAAATGTCCAGCTGGAAGAAGCAAAGTCTTGTAAGAAACAGTTGGGCAGGACAGGCAGGGACAGGCTTTGCTCTGAGCTCTGACCCCAGAGCCCTCCCTGAGGAGGGAGCAAGGCAGAAGTCAGGACCCATCCCAGGGAGACAAAGCAGCTGTGAATTAGGGACACTCCGGGAAGGAAAACCATTATTGTAGCTCATCCTCATCCCTGCATCTACCTCCACCCCCCGTGCCACCAGTGCCATCCCATGACCATGCCACAGCCTGGGAACTGCTCCAAGGGCTGTGCTTTGAGGTGCTACGGGGCTTGGGGACACACACTGAACAGCAGCGTGCTCATTGATGCTCTTAACTCCACGGAATGGTTCCTCCCACTGAGACAATTTAGCTTCTGACTCTCAATTCCAGGAAAAAAAATTAAAAATAAGGTTAAAGCTGAATAAACTAGCAGGTCATTATTGTTCTAGAAATTAGATGAAGACTGTAAAGCAACAGTTCTTCTGAGCCTTTGCTGATTGCAGGAATCTGTCATTTCTCAGGTGACTAAGCACTGCTCTTGCTGAGTATGAGACTTCAAGGTATCTGACCTAAACAGAAGTCAAAGCCCTGTTATTTGGAAACTTCCTTATTGCATTTCTGCTCAGGGAGTGCAGCCGCGGTCCCATGAGTCGTTCCCATCCCAGCCACGTCCCTTCTCCTTGGATGGCAGCTTCTGCGGCTGCTCCCTGCCCACACAGTGGCCCCAGCACAGGTCACTTTGCTCACTCTTCTCAATGCTGCTCAGACAGGTCCAAACTTGCAAAAAGTGCTAAACTGTGAGCAAGGCACTGACATTATTTCAGTCCTGACACTTCATCCTATGTTCTAGTTTTCTTTTAAAGATTTGCAGGGATATTTCAGAGAAATAAAGCCAAGAAACTTTTGAGCCCACTTTGTTCTCTGGGCGCAGTCTGCCTGGTGCTGCCCTGGCACACCGCAGTCCCCGGCCAGGAGGAACCCTCAAATGCAAAAAACACCCTGTGCAGCCATCAGCCACGTTCCTCTCTCTGAATTTAGGCAAGGTACCTTTCAGGAAGAGACTTCAGTCAAACACAAACCAGTGAGTGCAACTGGGAGACACGGCTGTGCCAGGGTGATGACAGTGGGCAATACTGCAATAGGACCCACCAAGGCTGGGATCATTACAGGACCTGTCTGAATGCACCAAAAAATCCACAGCCACGCTCTCTCATTTCTGTGCTCTGGTGTTACAGATGTAGAAAGAAAGAAATATTTGTTGTGGCCTAAATCCACCAAGAGCACAGCTGCAGCCAGGCATCCCTGGGCAGGTTCGGAGGTTGGAGAAGATTGATGGTATTCGCTGGACAAATTACTCAGCTCCATGCAAGGCAACTTGGTTATCGTGCTTATTAGCTAAAGTCGAACACTGAGCTGTCTGAGAGGCATATCAATTAGCAGGGATGAGAGATATTTCAAAGATCCTCTATAATTTATCTGTGAGCTGGATTAAACGAGGGAGCAGAAATTAGCTGAGTCGGCAAGTGCCTGTATTATCTCAGTGCCTCTCCAAGACGAATATCAAAACCTTTCCTGGGCTGCTTCAAAAGGAGTTCAGCTGAAACACAACTTAACGAAACCAAATTGTCAACAGGAAGGTACTTATCAGGATAACTCTTTGATTCTCTAAAAAGCTTCTGTGAAAATTGCAGGTAATTAAAGCGGAGTGCCTTGGCCGGCGGAAAGGTCCCACTTGCACAGCTGGGAAGGAGATGCTCTGGTCAGGCTGCTCAGATGTGGGTTCCTCTGGGTGCGGAGCAGTCGGGCTCTGAGCTCTGCCTCCGTCCCGGCGGTCGCTGCAGAGTTGGTGCAGGAGCGAGGTGGACTCCTTCCACCTGAACGTCCAGCCCTGCCTCATTTCATGACTCAATGCTGCATTGACAAGGAGAAAAAATGTGCTTTTTGAATAGGAAAGCAACGGGGTAGATGTTGCAGGGGCCACAGCTCCAGCTAGATGCCCAGGTGTGGTGGGATTTCAAGCTTTATAGCCTACCTTTTCTGTGTTTTCTATTTCCTTTCTGCTGCATCTTTCTTTGAGTCACATAAGTGCACAAGAAGCTCCCTTGCTTGACCGAGGACACAGAAGCATAGATTGGAGGCAGTGTTGACCCTTCCTTGCTGCCCATCCTCTGCCTCACTTCTACTCCTGCTGCTGCTCAGCGCACCACCGCTCCTCTGCCTGCTCAGCATCACTGTCCTGGTCACCTTCTATCTCCCATCCCATTTTACTCATGCAGGTCAGAGATCGAGGAGTCACTGACATGTTCAGAGGACCATGTCCAGCTCTCCCTGCCTCACCCTTCTGCCTATACTCCTCCTTACCCTGAATTATCATCTGAGGTGCTTGATGAGTCTGTCAAGAACATGCAGTGTGTTATGTAGTGTGGGAAAAACACTTAAATTACAGTGCCCGAAGGAACACGGATAACAGAAGCCATACAACTTCCTTCAATTAATTCTCACGCAGCTTTTAAGAAAGCATCCAATCTTGATTTTATTAATTTCCGGTGATGGACAATCCATTACAACTCTTGTTAAGATGTTGCAGTACTTCATTACCTGCAGTGATTTCTTGCTTCTGATCTGAACTTGTCTTGTTTCAGCTTCAGCCACCATTAGGCATTTATCTCCCAGGTGGAAACGCTCTGTATTGTTACCAGTCCTACACTTATGTAGTTACTTGGGGCAAGGATCAGATTATTTAACTCTCTCTTGAAGTAACCATCCTTTCCTAAGAGACATACTCACACCCTCTTTTCCTTCTGCTGGCTCTTCTCTGAGCCAATGCCTTTCCTGACTTTCCTGATATCAAAGCTGGACATCATATGCCAATAACATCACTGCTTAGCACAAAGTAATATAATCTCCATCCACTTGCTTCACTCTGAATGCTTCATTATTTTGTAGAAGAATATACTCATTACTTTCTGGTTCTAGCCACCAGAAGGCTTCTCCTTAGTGTGAAATTATTCACTGATATGGTTTTAAATGTTATTTAGGAACTATGTAAAGTTTCTTTCTCTGTTATGGTCATCATAACATTGTCAGTCACCGTGAGCAGATATACCCATTTCACCTAGGAGCCCTTGCACTACTAGTCTGATACGTTGCATCGACACTAAGGCTCCAGTTTCTGCTTTTCTCCTTTGAAACGCTTCAGCAAGCCCACAGAACTGCCGCCCTCCCTCCAGCTCGGCACAAACAGCCAGTGCAAAGCAAATGGGCCAGACAATTTTTTAGACCAGCTCAGTGTTGAACGAAGCTGCTTACTGGAAACTCTCCATCCTCAAGCTCTATCCCATGCACGTGTTCAGTGAGGAGGACCCAGCAGTAAGTGTTCACCATCACTTGCTGTTGTCTGTGCAGTGACCACAGAAGAGCTCTTCCAACCACCACATAGAGGGATGGAGGTTGAACAGAGGTCATGGAGGAAAGTCATCCCCAGAGAAGCTGTTCACGGCTTGAGTATATCCTTGTTGTTCATGAATCCCATCTATGCTGTCTCACAGCAGCTTGTATAGGCTGCTAGCCATGGTGGCTGTCACCATATCCACATGGACATCAGCTGTCCCTCAAAAACCATGTTGTTTCACTTAAAGCAGTGGCCTTCAGGATTGCCTCAAGGCTCTGCCTGGTGATATTAATATAAAAAGTGAGATTGTGTGAATGGCAGCCAGCGCTAGATTTAGAATGCTTTAGGGGAAAAAAGTTGGATAAATTAGATGGAACTCAAAAAAATCTGAGAAGGAGTTTAGGATAGGTCCTGAAAACAATGGTAAAAAAGTGCTTTAAAAACCACTGTAAGGTCTTACATGTCCCTCCTGGCTGAAGTATTCATCATGGGACACTTTCGTAAATGCCCAAGAGCAGGAAGCTTAAAGCGAACCAGATCCCACATTCCAGCCCCACTTTGGGAAGGGGTCCTTCCCAACAGACAATGATGCATCCAGTGCTTTAGGGAACATAAGGACAAGCCGAGTTCCCATCCACTGAACCATAACAGTCTGAAACTCCTGCTACAGGCCCTCAGCCACACCTAGGGTCTGGGTAACATTGCTTTTCCCAGGGAAGCACATTTTGCAGTCAATGGAGAAGGTCTTGATACCAGAACTGCCTCAAGTTGGCCAACACAATCACAGCTGTCAGCGGTCCTTGCTTTATCTTGACCAATACATGCTGAGCCAGAGGAATAGAGGGACAAATGTATAGCAGTGGAGTGTATAGCAGCCTTCCTACCCATTAAAACTAGGGAAATTGTCAACAGAGACTCGTGGAACATTTCCTGGTTCAAAATCCAACATTCCTTGTTGGTTTTCAAAGCAAGAAGCTTAGCTCATCTTCCATATTTAGAAAAATTTCAATGAGGATGCTAAACGAAAACTTCTACTGTCATCTAGCAAGCAATTCAACTTGATGAAAATTTGGTCAGTGTTACAAATCACTGACAGATAGACACAAGTGTACCTGCACCAGTTCCACCTACTTCAGACCACCCAGTGTCTTTCACATGCAAGATAAATTTATCTTCATTCCATGAGCTTTATGAGAAGCTTTTGGACTGCACCCCCGGGTGAGAGTATCCTCTGAAGTTCTGCCAGGGCTCTGCTAGCTTGCCCTCCATGCTGCAGATCTATTGGTTTACTGGTTTACTCTTCCTCACTTTTTTCATTCCCTTTGTTGCAAACAATATTCTAGATGTTTCTGCCAGCTAAGCCTGCTCTGCTGCTCAGAGGCACACCCTCACCCAGAAGGTATCGTTTCTGTGGTGTGACTTGACTTCCATTAAGACAACAGATGCATTTACCTGTGGCTCCATGGATGGAAGGCATGCAAAACACAGCTTTAGAAGAGACCAATGGGATGGGATTCATTAAATGGAGAAAATCTGGACTGATCAGGAGTGAAAACCCCAGATGACGTGATTTACTGAAGGACTAGCAATTCAAAGCGGGGCAGCTGTGTTGCTATCAGATTTCTGCCATGGAGTGCACTGCCTCCACCAGGCAGTGTGAAGGAGCCGAGATGATGCTGAGGATGCTCTGTCTCACAAATTCACACCCGGACACCAGGCAGGACACTCGTGATGTGCCCTCTGGGATATCAGAGGGTAGGAATGACCCAACCTCTATCAGTAGGGCACATGTGCACCCACAATGTGTGTGTAGACATGGGCTGGCAGCAGAAGATAGAAGAAAATCCTGCACCCCTCCATGCTCTCTCTTCTCTCCATTGGTGTCTTGGTGAGCATCGCTGCCGCTGCCTGCTTAGCCAGATCTCCATGGCAACTGTCCAGGCTCAAATTAGCTAATGGCAGAGATAAGCCGGAGAATACTTAGGAAATTCTTATCAAATCATTACTGCTATTCCAGTTTGCTTCATTTCACAGTGTACAAACATCTTCCTGCTTGTGCAGAAATTACAAGAGAAGGCATTGCAAAGTGTTTGGTTTGTGGCTTGGCTGATTTCCCCATAACAAACCTGAATGAATTATAAAAAATACAGAGTGCTTACAGGCATGAGAAATTGAAGTTTTATTTAGGTCATTACAAAAAGCCTCTATTAACTCACCTTGAGAAGAGTGCATATTAAAATGAAAATATGTCTCTTCCTTAACTGCCTGTATCTACTCACTAAACAGGCTATTTTTCATGCCACATACTATTATAAGTGCAATAAGTTGTTTAAAGTGTTTCTTATTGTTTATTGTTTGTCCTGTAGTTCCTAGAAAAGCAGACTCCAGCTTGCATCGTAACATGCAGTGTAGCTTTTGGGCCTGCAGCCCACATGGAGACAGAGGTTCATGCTTGCTGACAGATGCTTAGCTCTTGACCCTGCAACCACCTGCTTGCTGGACAGATTCTTCTTGACCACCAGGATCAGAGGGCCTGCGCTTTGCCACATCAAGTCTGCAAGTACAAAGCTGTTGGAGCCATTCTGGTGCTATTTTCTGTGAGAAATATAGCTACTTGAAGCATCCAAGCCACAGAATTTTCCTTCATATCTTCTTCGCCTGCTGGGTGATTGCACCCTGCCAACGGCTGGTGACCTTTCCTGGATGAGATTACACCTTGCATTGGTGTCCTCAATCCATCTAAGGCTCCTTCTCTTACCTGTGCGAAGTGAAACCCAGCAACCCCAAAGCAGATAAATCTGAAATCAATTTTCTATTTACTGGTGCCTCGCTTAGTTTGATTTGTACTTTGCTGAGGCAATTGAGAATCAGCAATTTTCTCCACCTTTGGAAAAGTTAGTGGGAAATGTCGGTGCTGGACCAGAGTGGGCAGCACATGCCCGTGCCAGTGCCACAGCCGTGGACAAGGGTGTCTTCAGCCAGTGAGATGGCTACTTGGGCATGTTCCAAATCAACCCTCTGCAACCTCCAAAAACCCACAAGTTACTTGAAGGCAGAAGAGATTAAATATCTGTTAAAAATCTGCAGTTTGGGGAAGGGCTGCGAACTGATGCTCTGAATTCTCTGCTGTGGAAGGAGGACGAGGCTTGTCTTAAGCTCTCACACTGGCCAGCTTGGTGCTTCATACACAGAAGCAACATCAGAAGAGGAAAACCACGGAAATCTCAAGTTAAATCAAGTTAAGAATGATGGCCATGGGATGTCACCAGAGCTTTGCTTAAGCCTGAGACCGGGCTGCCCTTGCCCTGGAGCAGTGATGCACAGGGATGCTCCCCCTGGTCCAGCTGCAGCAGACTCTGCTGACTTTGTCCCACCAAAATGCAGTGTGAGTAGTAAACGGTAATAGTCCTGGGTTCAGAAAGAAAGCTGACAACTGCTGCAAGCCTTTTGCGGTTGGGATGTGTCTTTCCACGGGGTGTGGGAAACGCATGACAGTTTGCTCGCTGCAGAGCAGCTCCAGGGCTGGAATATTAACTCCAGGGGAGAAAAAGCACTGCCGAGGTAGTTTTTGCTGTTACAGCAAAAAAGAAATAAAAGTGTTCGGTGCTATAGCATGCTGAATAGAAAACAATTTTTAAGCCTGAAAGCGGTCTTTTCTACGCTCTTTTTTTTTCTTCCTATAGAGAGTCTTTTTAATTCTGCGACATACAGACTACAAATAAGAGGGACCCCGGGGTGGTACGCAGCCTCCTAACAACACAGCAAGCTAGACAACAATGAATTGCTTTGAGCACATTTCTTATGAATTTTGGAGGGGGCAAAAGGGAGAACATGTCTCTTTTTAGGCTTCCTTTCAGTGCTTTCATATTTGGACTCACCTTTTCGCTCAGAAGCTTCCCCACGTCTGATGGGATAAGCCACGCGTGCTGAGGAACAGAAAGCGTACCCAGGCTTTGCTGCCTATGGAAAAGAAATGTTATTAAATTGTTCTCTTTCTTCTCCCTTTGTAGTCCACTGATCCTGAAAACGAAGGTGACTGCTGGCTTATTGAGGCTCGTACATCCCGAGCTGCTGTAAAGCAAATTGCCTTCTTGATCCAGGACGTGTGATCCTGAGCAGATAAAAGGAGTTGGTGAGCGGTGGGTCAGAAAAGGCAATCCACTGCTGTTTACTGGGCTTCTGCAGCCTTCTAAAACTTGGCTCCCACTTAAAAAGAGATCCTTATTTAATGTTTGCAGGATCTCTGCTCCCTTCCTCTAAGCTGGAGAAAGAGTTGCAAGTGTTTTACCACCAAAGAATTGCGTGCAGAAGATGTGAACACAGAACTGGTCTGATTTCTACAGCCCAGATGTTACTCTTGCCTGTAGGTGCTCCTGCACTTAGGGATTCTCAGAGAGGGGCTCTTGGGGTTTGCTCCTTACTGTATAATTTTCTTTGCCTTAGAAGAAGGAATTTATTACCTATAACTAAAAGAAAAATAGCAAGCAGGAGAGGTATACATAATTTGTCCATCACATCTCTTTAAAACTCTTTTTTTTTCATTCACAGTAAATAACCTACAAAATTATGTAAAAATAAAATCCCATCACAATAAAAAATGGCTTTTTAGAGAGTTGGTAGAGACAATTTCAAAGCAAGAAAAATAGAACACTGGGAAATAACTCAATATTCAAGGTATGAGGCCATCTTCATCAGCCTGTATTACTAGATCAACTTGTCAATGGAAAAATCTTGATTTAGTGCTTTTTGCAAAAGTGCTATTACTTAGTTCTTGAAATTTTCCAGCAAATAAAGTAGTACACATGGACAAATCAGCACCTTCTTTCAAAACATTTGCTCAGGGATTTAATTTGAAAGTTGAATAACTTACGACATTTATTATCAGATCATTCAATGACAAGTTTAATCTTCAGTTAAATATTCAGTCTTCTTTTAATATGGCACTTTCACTGTTTATGTATAGCAAAGTATATTTATTATTCAAAGAATAAAGTTCATGTACGGGAAAATAAGCACAAGAAGAAGTGTAATATTGAAGAGCACTGAGTATATTTTAGCTGTACTGCAAGCTACTGTTGAGAATAATTACTCACTAAAATATTGTCTTTAGGAAAATTTTGTTAACTTGGAGCATATAGGGTAATTATGATGTATTATAATTTCCCTAGGCCCCCATGACCGTTCATGGTAAATGCCCAGTCAATCTCCTGTGCAAAGACATAAGACCCATCTAGAACATTAAATATATTCCCCTGGGATCACATCACATTATTGTTTTCATAAACTGCTAAACTTCATCTTAAAATGAAATACATCTTTTTTTCCTCTTTTCCTGTTGGGAACTATTCTGTAATTTATTTTCTAAATGTCAGAAACTTTCTTCTACTTTCCAGCCTAAACTTATCTATGGAAATTTTAAATCTACTTGTCCTTGTGCCAGCACTGCCCTTCAGGATAAATATTTCCCTTCCCTCCCTGGTGTCCAGCCTTCCATGTATTTCTCCAAGGCAATCATATCCCCTTTCAGTTCCTGCTTTGCTCATCTAATTAAGCCATCCTTCTAGCCTCATATCAGGGGAGAAGCTCTCCGTTTGAACTTGTTTTAGGCAGAATTAATTTTTACTGGACGTGAGTAGGACCCTTAGGCTGCTGGTCTGGCTCAGAGCCTGACCTCCTCCCAGCTCAGGACCTGGGACCCCGTTTTCTTCCACTCCTACACGACTCCAAAACTCGCCAGCCTTGGCTTAGCCGTGTGTGATGGCTTCTGCACCTTCCCCGCAAAACAGAGCCCAGCACACTCCGATATCCATCTGCTGTCGTGCAAACAAGCAAATAAATAAATAACAGAGGAGGGAACAAGCCGTCCTCGCTTGCACCAAGTTCATTACTTCCAAGTGCGGATTGTGCCTCTCCGAGGCTCCTTCCTTTCACTTCTAATGAAACAAGCTGAATTCCTCTGTGTTATCTGCAGAATACATGTGTATATAAAACAAAATAAGTGCAAGGAGCCAGGCTGAGAGTATTTAAAATAGTAATCTCTAAGCATTTTACTGAAGCAAGCCTGTGAATAAAACCCATACCATCTCACAGGAAAATATTATCATCAAAAATAAACTTCACCAGCTGATAAGATCCTAAAGGCACTCACTAAGAAAGCCAGCCTCAGCACTAAGCGTTAACGCAGGCATGGAGACCCCAGAAAAGGACGCACTTGGAATCAGAGGTGTTGTTTCACCTGTCAGCTTTCACAAGGGAGTGCAGAACAGTGAAGTAATCCAAGCTTGAATTTCAAGTTTATTCCGATTGTCTTTGCTGTTGGAAAAGGCTTCAAGCAGTTTATTTGTCTGTCATGTGCATCAGTCACCTTACAGTGCGTCATCAGTGAGCACACCGATGCTGTGATGTGTGTCACCCGCTCTCCCGCACAGCCGGGCAGGCTGGTGTCTCCTGAGGATGCAGGTTGGCAGCTCTGGCAACCATCAGCAGGACGTGGCACCCCGGTCCTGCCAACGGGACGTGGCTGCGGAGGAGTGACACGGACAGACACGGTGATTTCTGCCGAGCACACAACATCTCTGTTCAGTGTTACTGTCATGGCAAGAACATTCAGGGGTGCTCAAGGAAAAAAGCAGTGGAATAAGTAGCTGACTCCTTTCTTCCATCATCTTTCATCTGATGAGCTTAAAAAAAGCTTGGAGATGTTAATTATCCTCCCCAACCCTGGGATGCTGGTAGGGATCAGCTCTTCAGTTCACATGCACCAGACGTCCGTGGCTGCAGCTCACCCAGAGCCCCGCGGGACAGCCAGGAGTCAAGGCAGGAGCCCCCGCGCCAAGTTCATCCTCTAATCCTCAGACAACTCATTAAACCATGCAATTACTTCTATAAAATGAATAAAAATACAGCCTAAGGCTGGTGCACCAGCTCATGGTTTGTGTGGTGACCACCCCAGGTGTGACAATCTGGATAACCTGTCCTCAGACACCAATGCTTCTTCATGGGTTTCCAACCCCAGTGCTTTGCTGACCCTCAGGGCAGTTAGAGCAGCAGAAAGCTGCCCAGACTATGCAACACCAAACTATGGTCAGTTATATATCAGATGGTCTCTTATCACCATACCCTGGTATGCCACTTCCTTCAGGATATGCTGCACAAGTAGCAAGAGAATAAAGTAGATTTTCTTTTTATACCACAGGGATTCAAAGCAGTTGGAATAAGTTCAAAGAAAAAAGATCGGTATCCTCTGTACAAAGGAGGGCATATCTCAGCCCCTTATAGCGATGATGGATTAATGTTTTTTTTAGCTTGTAGGAATCAACCCTATCGCAAAATGCATCTGTAACACAACTTACAATATCTGCCACACATTATAATGCAGTGTGTTAGTTTAAAGCAATGCGTACTTTAAAATGGAGCAATGTGAAATAATAGCAAAAAGTCTTTTTCATCGACACCTCCATGGTCTGAGTGCCACCAAACACAGGAGCCGCTGCATCCCCTACGTTGATAAGACTCCTTCGTGCCATAACCTTGCCCAGCACTCACCTGTTTTCTTGCACAGTAAATGAATTTTTCTCAGGTCTCTGCCCCAGGAGCTCATCTGACCCATCCCCAGTGTGCCTGCAGCCCCCTGGGACCTCCATCGTCCCCCTGGCAGGAGGGCAGGGAGACCTTTGGATGTGACCCAGCTGCATCTCCTGAGGACCTCTGCACCACTGCTCACCATGGGCTTATGGCCACGAGGTCTCTGGTGGCCTTTCACCACCTGAAACCCTCCTGAGGATGGACAGCACTTCTTCACTGCTGCTGGAAGGCCAGACGCTAACATCCTCACTAAGAAAATAAAACACGGATTCACACAGATCTCACCTCCAGACTGGGAATAACCACCTCCAGCCTGGTCTCCTTACAGAGAGCGCCCATCAGTGTTTGTGGAGTGAGCGCAAAGATGGGCTTTGCTTGGTGCATGTGTGTGTGCACGTTTTTATACGACACTGAAGCACATTTTTGGCTCCTGTTGAAATAAACCACATCAGATAGACTGGGTATGTCTGCCCTTCTGTGTGAAGTGACCCTCGGGACCACGTGCCCCAAAGTTGCCCCGTGCCCTCTGTGCCAGACAGGTGGACAGGCTTCCCAGCACAGACAGACAGCACACCGCTTATTTGGCAATGTCTTAGAGACAAACCAGCCCTTCTTTGGAGGCCAAGCACCACTGACCCTTCAGACCTTGTAGTCTGGGGTGAACCATTGCCCCTGACATTCCTGCTTTGCCTGCAATTGCTGTGGCAATCTCCGCTGACATTGCTACAACAAAGCAGCCAGAAACTCACCCTAAAACTGGCTTTGCCACTCTCCCATGCCCCTGGCTGGTCATTTAGAGACAGGGACCAGTTTCTTAATGGTGTGCAGCCATCACCACCTTGCCCAGCACCCTGGGAGCACCCCAGGCACCCCTCACACGTCCTCCTACCCCTGAAGCCATATGGGCAGCTACTTCAGGCAGTAGAAGCAGTAACAAGTTTCAAGGACGTGGATCACCCTGCAGCCAGCTGACACATCCCTGGAAGGCTGCGGAGCAGCTGGCTGGGCTGGCACAGGTCCTCCTCAGCCTTGGTGAAGCACTTAAAAATTGCTTCTTCAATTTCCCCACAATAAAGCTTTTTTCCTCATGAGGATACCACGAGAAAAAAATTGTTCTTGTCTGTAAAAGGGTTTGAAGATGGAAATTGCCAGTTATCATAATTTGTATTACTTATTTACAGCAGGACTGAAATTTAACTTAGAACCAGGTTTAACTTTCAGCGTAATGTTTGATAAGTTTGAGGTGTTTTCTTTTAAGCTGTTTTCAGCATAGCCCCTACCTGCCCACCCACCCACCTGAGAGCAGGAGCTGGCCTCCCTCCCCACCCCATCCCTGCAGCCTCACACCGCTGCCAATTCCGCTCCACCACTCAAGTTTAATGAGTGGTAACAAGTAAAGATGGATCAAAACAATCAGCAGATTTTCAGCATCCTTAAAGCTAATGGCTGTTTGAAAGCTCATCAGCAAAGCAGATGTTGCGTTTGATCTGCAAACTGGTGTGTGGCACTGTCCTAACAAACCCAGCACCCCACGACAGCGAGGCCAACACCCGTGGCATGGGTGCCACCGAGGGAGGCAGACCTGCCCCAGGATTGCTGACCGCATCCGTCTTTGCTGTTTGATTCCCTCAAGCATGAAGGAAAAATATGGTCCAGGCACCGGCAGAAACATCCCTTTATCAGGGCACGTGTTGCTGTGCTGCAGCCACATCCATCGGGGACCAGTGGTACGGCACCTGCTGTGAAGGCAGCGAGAACATATTTCATTAATATATTTTACATATTCATGTTATCGTGGCACAGCAGCTGGAAGAGGAACTAGGCAGGGGTGGCTTTGAGGAGAGGCTGCCCATGTTTTTCCGCTGCCTGTACCCGTTCCTCTGGCCGCTTCTGCTCCCCACTCGGCCGGTGGCACCCAGACACCAACACCAGTAGATACCAGTGTGGAACCAGCTACCCCCCATCACACAGAGCTTCACTGGCAGCACCAGCCACTCATGTGTCAGCACCTCTTCGGCAAAACTGATCCCGACTAGCACAGAGGCACATGTGGAGATAGCACCTACCAAAGCCCCATCTCCCTCCTACATGGGAGGGATAACACCACTGTCAAAGTGGTAAGTCATGTCCTAGGATGAGGTCTTGGGTTTTTTGGGAACACTACCTACAAATGGCAAAACTGGGCTTAAACACATGCAGTTTATGACTGAACACAAATTCGGGGATGGGTTTCCACCGTGCTGCACGCCCAGCTGTGAGTGCAGCACCTACCAGCTGCATGGGTGCAGAGGCACTGCTCGTCCCGGGTCCAGGAGCACCAGCGGGGACAAGGTGTGTCAAAATGAGCCCAATTCACACACCACATCTCCATGGCCTCCACACAGACGGTGTGGGGCACAGCATGCCACAATGATGATCATGGTTTTGGATGTCCTGGATTGCAAAACAGGACCAAAATGGTCATGTAGCAGCCAACCATGAGCAGCATGCTCATCTTCTTCTCATCAGGTTTTTATGGCCAACCGTGTTGTGCCTGTTGGCCTCAGCCATCTGTCTAAGCCTATGTGACTCAAACTGGAGAAGGCATTCATGCATTTCTCACAGTGTGCACCCGAAACCTTGCAGAGACTGGTGCCTGTAATAGAAACCTTCACAGGAACAGGCACAAGTACTCAAGCTTCATGACCAAGTGAAGCTCAGCTTCAACTCAATGCTGAAGATCAACATAGTAATGCCAATCAGAAAAAATATTATATGCTCAAAGCAGGTTTTTAACAGTACATAAAAGACACAGAAATGATGCAATTAAAAAAAAAAAAGAGAGAGCAAAAACATTGATTGCTGTGCATTAAGGTAAGTCCCCACAGAAGCTGCAATCCATTTGAGGTCAAAATCCTATGGAAAGCAGAGTGCATAATAATTTTTATTACACAAGAGAGACAGACTGCAGGAGGAAGCAATCTGTTTCACTGATGCCATTTCACTATTTCTTCCAGCTATACCAATTGATCTAATAAAATAAAATAAAATAAAAAAGAGAGATCTAATTAAAAATAAATTATCTGAATTGAATTCTGCAGAATGAGGAATGGACAGCAGCTCCATTCCTGTCACTCCAAACACTGATGCTTAAGTAGTGCCCCAAAACCATACAATTAGCACGTCAAGCTGAAATCACTGCCATAGGGAGAAAACCTCTAGTATGTGGGGAGTGCTCTTAGGAGGCAGAAACGCATCTCCGACTTCAACTGTAAACACAGCTTTTAGCCTGTCATGCAGGGGATTTCAAGTGCCTCTTACCTGCAAATGAAAATCCCTTAGAGGAAGGATCAACAGCAATGGCAAAACTTTCCTTTTGTAAAAAATGCCCAGCTCCGTTGATGACCTCGTAGCTGGAGCTGTCATCGGCAAGCAGCCAGCCAGCCAAGGAACACGGGAAATGGGCAAAGGTAAAAGAAACCAAATCTGCAAGACCTGATGCAGACCACTGTGAAGAGAGGAACTCCTGCCGCCGGCTCTGAGCTACGCTGGGACCTTTGCAAGGAGATCTCCAACAGCTCTTCCCCGTCTTACGGAGCGGCATCTCCACCGGTGAAGCTCTGGGGGAGCCGGGGCAGATGGATGTCCACCCTGGCTGTGCTGCTGCTGCATTTGTTGGCAGGCCTGCAAGGAACTTGGTGCCTCCAGGAGGCCAGCTAGGTATAGCACAAGCCTTTTATTTATTAAGATCAGCCTTTCTTAAGGGGCGCGTAATCATTAGTGAGTAACTGTCCTTTAGCTATAAGGAGTCCTCTATACTTTCAGAAAAAAAAATGGAAAAGCAGCAGAAAAGAGACTTCAAATGGCTCAGGTACAGATACATATCTAAATTTTACCCAAACACAACCAAACTTTGTCCTTCTCTGTCCTCAGCTCCTCATTTTACTCTGCTCATACCCAAAAGTGCAACCCAAAGCCTGCCTTCCAAAAGCAACGGGCTTCAGCTGAGGAACTTCTTGGTGTCTGAGCCAACGCTGCTTTAAGTCAATGTCCACGCACGGCCACGGGGACGAGCAGAAGAAATGGGAGGCAGCGGGTGCCCCCAGCCCAGCCAGCAGCAGAGCCCCGACGATGCCGGCGCCAGCTCCCAACAGGCAGCGAGGGGCTTGTGACACCCCTCACGCACACTGACTGTAATTGCAATTATACATCGCTTGTGTTTTCTAAACAAAAAAATCGGGATGACTACTAAAGCTGAAATGAGGCATTATGAGAGCTTTTAGATTTATACAGTCAATGCCTCAAAAGAAATGGATGGCTCCATTATAATGAGAAAGAAAGAAAAACCTTTTCCAGAGCCCATTACAAAAAAAAAATTGTCGATGTCGTCTGCTCTACAAAAACAATCTAATTTAAGGTTTATGACAAACATGACAAAACAAGTGCACGATTCTTAGTAGCATTCATGAAACATGGCAATAGATTGAAGAAACAGCCGTAAGTAATGCAGTAAAATTTTGTTAATTAAACATTTAATGTAACAGGGCTCGTGAGCTGGCATGGGGTTTCTCTGCAGCTCTATTTTTAGTGCTTGCTGAGCTGAGCAGCAGTTCATCTACCCACACTTGGAAATTATGGACTTGGAGTTAATTACGAATTTAGAAGTGCTACCTGAGAAATTTGTTTTTATGCAGAGCAAATGGTTAGATAGGTAGGCAAGGGAGAAGCACGGCTCCTGCAAACAAGCAGCTTCTCTGGAGCCCCAAAAGCCCCCAGTACCTTTGCTTCCTCTCCTCCTCGGGCTCCCTCTGAAATGCACCACCCGCTATTGGCAATTGGTCTTATTTCAAGTGGCAACCCCAGGGAAGAAGAAAATAAAGTATCCTTCTTCTTATGACAGCCTTATTAGTATGTATGTTGAAATGCATCAACCTAATGAGGCCATGCCATTACAGCAAACTGCTGATTTGAGTATTGTTGGAGCCTCAGAATATGGGAAGAATTTGGGGGTAAAAGAAAGGCTATTAGTTAAACACAAATAGTCACAAAGTAATAGCGAAGACTGCCAAAAAATACATTGGTTTCACTAATAACTGCTGCGCAAAATGTAAAGGGGAGAATTTAAACATACTCATATTTTATTTCAAGGCATGAATAGCTACAAGCTACTGTCAGAGCAGCACAGACCATATAGCACTTACATAGCACAGGCAAGATCTATCACAGCTCTCAGACAGGAACATCTGAACCACACATTAAATTAGGCAAGATGAAAAAAGGCACATTATTCTAAAATGCCAAAGACACTCAGCTTCCTTTTCCCTTCAGCATTCAGCCAGTTATTGCAGATGAGGCTACAGCTGAAATTGGCTACAATGAGAATAAATGGGCATTCACGGCACGGCAGGGAGGAAGCAGGGGCATCTCCACATGCCCTAGCCCTCAGGAATTTGAGGTCAGAAATATCTGATAGAGATATTTAAAAATATCTATCCCTAGTAAGCTTTCAGCATTTTTGTTATTTTTGCTATTTGAAAATAAAGCTTGGGGGAAGGGTAATTCATCACTGAGGCACTGGACTAGGACTCGGGAAGCAGACGGCCAGTTTCTGTCTCCAGCAGATCCACCATGGGACTTCAGGGAAATCATTGCTTCTCAGCCTGCCTCTGCCTGCAAGCCATATTTGCATCTTCTTAAGAAGGAGGTAAATGGGTATTTATTATCTAATAATTGGGCATACTCACAATTACAGTGAGTTATAACCTAGACAAGCAAAAAAATCCTCAAGAACCACGTAGATGGAAGAGTAAAGCGATACATCTGTCCGCTCACCTACAAGAGAAGTCTCCACCTTCCCACCACCTGCACAAGCCACTTGCTTTGTGGAGCAGAGTCCAGTCACCAGGACTCCATGTCAGTAATAAATTTTATTACAAAAGAAAACAGCAAAGGTGAGGGTGACTGCCATGAACAGTTGATCCAACACCCTGTCCCATTTCTAACAACCAACAAGACCTTTCCTAAAACCATCACTTGCCTGCAAATACTTTAACAAAGCACCCCCCCCAATTGCATTTGAATTTTGTCTTGTCTCTTGTGAGCCATTTCCTCTCCAGCTAGCCAGACACATTGCTGATGTCCCCAATGTTCTGAATCAGCTACTTCCAGCCGGAGCAGGGGGGGGGACAGGACATCCACCCCCGGGCAGGGAGCAGCGGGCACGGGGGTGACAGGCACCCCGATGTCAAGGGCAGAGGGTAACAAAAAATAACACTCTGAAGACAGTTGAAGCTATCTGTGAACTTTTATCACAGTAACTACGTCACAGCAACACAGTGACATGTAATTTATTACTTGCCAAACACTTTGATGTGCTGTTAATAAAATACATTATATAACAGCTTTTTATTTTTAGGGAGCTCAGAGCCTCTTGCAGCAGAAACCACAACTAGTCATTTATTCAAGACCAAAATATATTCGAAAGCATTCACGCTGTGTATTGAGCAGTCTGTTTGTGCCTGATACTCTAGCAAGACTGCTGAAGAACACTTTATCCCTGTGTAAAGATCTCTTTTACAATGCTGACGGTGGCAGCGAGGGCTCAGGTTATCTGCTGCCTGCTTGACAGCCGGGACAAAAGAGTTCTGAAGAAGCAGTTTTAACTTTCCAACTCTTTCTGAATCCCCAAAGTGATTTCTCAGTGAAGTTTTTTCCCTTCGGACCATCTTCCGCAGCCTTTCAGGCAGGCGGCCCTGCTCCCTGCTCACGTCCCCAGGCGAGCATCCCTGGAGGGATGCAGTCCTCAGCGACGGGAGACGGCTTCTGCCCCGCTGCGCTGCAGCAAATGGCCTCCTCAGCAAAGCAGGCTCACGGTTTGCCTGAGCAAACCAGCCAGACCACTCCAGTGCTCCTTTAGCTCTGTAAATGTTACTGGGGTTCCTCCCCTGGGTGATGCTTTTACCCCCATGGAGCTCAGGGATTCCCTGCTCCTTCCCACTGCGGCACACTGCTCCTCGGCTCGTGCCGAGTGATGGGTAGAGCCAGAGCTCCTGGTTTCGGGAGGCTTTGCGATACCTGCCTTTCGTGTCAGAGGTTCTGGGTCAGGCCCACAGCCGGTTCACGCCTTTACAAGCAGCAGCAGATGCAGACTTTGCTTGCAAGGATTGCATCCTGAAAAGAGACACTTGCCTCCGGGGACCAGCAGGTAGGATCTTCTCTATAGTTTAATTACTCATTCTAATGCTACAGATAAATACCCTTTAAAACTGTTTAACAAATATGTGTAGAAGCTTTCCAACTGCAAAACGACACTTGGCTGAATTCATGAGCTGCATAAAGAGTGGGATTTATATCTGCCGAGTTAAAGGGGGCAGGATGCCAGCTACAGTTTTAAATCTTGCCCACACAAAGCCAGCAGCTGATGCCAGGAGGTCAGCACAGAGGACGGGTCCCCCAGACCACTGCTCTACACAACGTGGTAATGGTAAGATGAGCGATGAGTGCGTAAGAAGCACAGGGGCCATCACACAACAAGAGATGGGGCACTGAAGGATGCAAGCAAAATTTTGGTAAACTGAAACATAAAGGTTTGTGCCTTCGGAGAGGGTCAGCACCAGGACACCCGCCCTGCAGCCCACAGGCAGCGTTTTGCCTGTAACCCCCCCAGGGCTGCCCACCAGCATGGGAAGCAGAGCTGAGACCGATGTGCGAGGCTGTTTGCTGTGCATTGCCTGCCCAGCAGTGCCACTGGCGAGACTGGGGACTCCTGAGCAAGTTAGAAAAGCACATTGTAAATAAAAGATTTTTACTGACACATCAGTAAAAAGGCTGTACGAATTGCTCTGTTGAAGCACTACAACTGATTTCTGGGTTTAGAGTCCCAGGGTTTAGGAGCATCTTTTCTTCCCAGCCCCTGCAGCAAGTCCTTGTGCTCTGTCCCCGGCTCTGCTGCTTTAGAGGCTGTTCCTCCGGGCTGCCAGCCATTTGCACTCCCTGACAGCAAATCGTCCCTCGGAGTCCACTGAGTCCCAAGGAAAGCAGGAGGAGCAGCACCAGAGGAGCTGCGCACCCCTGGAGGAGGTGGGGGGGAGTCCGGGACGGGAGGGTGGCAGCGGTCACCGCAACACCAGCACACGCAGGAACATGCTTGTGGGTCAGACGCTTCATCCCTCTGCTCTGGGCCACCAGGCTCGTACTGTGCCAAAACACCCACTTCACCAGCAGAAGCCCCGGGCTGAGCTTCCCCGGCCACCGAGGTGGACCAGCAATGCCACGGACACCAGTAAACCCTTCCCTGGCTGCAGCTGAGCCCTCTCGCCTCTGCCTTTTGAAACGCTCCAGCAGTTTATTGTGCGGGGAACGCTGCTCATTATACAGCAGCACTGAGCATATGGTTCGCAGTTGCGAGCATAAGGAAACGCTGAGCTAATTGCTGCACTAGGAGTGGGAGTGCTCTCGGCAGCCTGCAACCACCAGCACGGAGCTCCAGACTGGAGGGAAACGAACCTCTCGCCTTTCTCCTTTCCTCAACCCCCTCGTTGCAGAAAGCCCGTGTCGCCCTGAAAACAGCAGTTGCTTTTGCGAGCGCTCGCTGCACCCACGCCGATCCCCGCACCCGGCTCCCACTGCCCCAGTGCTCGGTGTGGGGGGACGAGGACGGGGAGAAATGGGACAGGAGGGCACCAAGGAGTGCCCTGAAGCGAGGCAGGAACCTGCAGTTGGTGGGGAACTGTTTCTCTGACAACACAGAAAATTAACATATGAAAAATACACTTTGGAAGAGCCACTGTTAAGCGAGGGCTGGGCACCCATCTCGGTTTCAGGATGTGCTTTTTATTAATCCTGACATCTTCCGCAGGGGGGGATCAATCACGGAGCTGGGGAGAGCCCAGCAGCAGCCGTCGCTGCAGAAGAGCCCCAAAATAGGAGCAGCCTGGGGGGTTTCCAGAACCTGCCAGGCTCCACAATTAATTGTCTGGTCCTCAGTCAGAAACTGAACCAGGAAGATGAGAAATCACGGAAAAATAACAAACCACAAAAGTGAAACAAATCTGCCTCAATTATTCAACAACCTTGACAAGCATAACACTTCAGCACACTGCAGAGATGCTGGACCATCATCCCTTAGTCCCTAACATAGGATGGTTGTTTTTCCCCCTCGAGAGAGAGATTTCAGTGCCCCCAGCATCCATCTGCCCTTTCATCTATTCCCATCACCAAATTTTGTCTTGAGTCAACTTCTCAAACGTCTTCTCTGGTTGCACTCCCGCCCACTCCAATGGAGCTTCTGCCTCCACAAGGGCTCCCAGGTCCAGCTGCCGTTCATGCTGCAAGACTTCCAGTTTCCAAAGCACAGAGCTCCTTGGCAAGGTAACTCCATCACCTCAATTTGAGAGCTCACCAGCTGTCTCCTTGGGCACATCACGGGCATTGCCTCGTTAGGGCAGCAGCTTTATGAGATACTTTGAGTTCGGATAGTGCAATGAACTAGAAGGAAAAATCATTCTGAAGGTGCAGATCTCATTTAGGCAGAATGCAAAAACCTGGAGCAGTGCTGGTAAATTTGAGGAGAATCCAGTGACAATTTGTCGAGCCCTTACACAGACTGATAGTGTCGATCTGGTCCTTCTCAGACCTACCAAAAGGCATGTTTCCATCTTCCTTCTGCTGTAGAGCATTGCACAGCCATCGCAGATGAACCGAGGTCTTTCCCTACACGTTTTTCCAGTGGCAATGGGACATGGGAATTTAGGATTTGCAGGTGCATTCAGAATCTTGCATTTGGTCTGTGTTCAGAAACAGGAGGAGAAAAAAGTAATTCCCACCCTCACTTCTGGGCTACTGTCTGAAATATTATGAAAAGAAAACAAAACTCCTTCCCTCCCCTACTCCCAATACATGCAATGATTGCTTTCTCACTTCCATCTGGGAAAGTTCAAAGGTAGCTAATGAAGGTACCACTGCACTGTGCTAGCAATCTGCCTGCAGAAGAAAATTGCTGGAGCCGGATAAATTGGCAAAAGCTGGGTGTCTTTCTGTTACATCTTCATGTGCCAATTACAACAAACATCTATAAAACCTTGCTTTACAAAACAAATTGTAATTTTGCTACAGACCTGGAAAGGTTTGACTCGCAGTTGAATGAGCCATGTTTTCCAAGGAAACATGGAAAGATCATTCCCATTCCTTTGAATATCCTGTGAAGGCTAACAGAGAAAAATGCAAACAGTTGCGCCACCAAAATAGAGTTAAATTCCTATTTTTTAATTTAGATAAATGCAACAGACCAGTCAGTTAACTATTTTACCTTCCTGGCACCCTAGAAATTAGAGCCACAAAATTATTTACACGTGTAAACACAAGCCCCATAGACTCAAACAACCCTCCCTTTGGCTGTCCCTCTCCGAGGGCACCTAAATTTCACCCCAGCGCTCTGCCTGCGTGCAGGTGTTCCCACCACCTCCCACACCCCAGTCCTAATCCATCCCCTCTCCAAAACACAGGGCAGCTCCACAGCTGGAGACCTGAAGAGAGGGAGATTTCATTCCTCCACTCTTTCTCGTCCCAGTTTCTCCAGATGCTTTCCCCATCCCCTGCCGCATGTTTTGCCCGTGTCTGCAGGGTTAAACTCGTCTCCTAAAATAGAAGTGTTCTCCACATTGATTTACTTACAGGCCACAAAGAAGCCACATCTTAAGTCCCTTTTCAATAGGGCAAAGCTCTGAGATGTCTTCTGGTAAAGCACGCTTCCCAAAATGCCTCGCCATGCCTCCTGTCACAGGGTGCTCATTAGGTCTCATCAAGGAACATTTTCCTGAGTTCAAGAAAGCAAACCAAGGAACATAGAGTTTCTATTCTAATTACTAACAAGTAGTTTGGTTTTTTTGGTTTGCTTGTTTAGTACAAGACCATTGACTATTATGGCAGACATAATAAAATGAGCAACCCTCCAGAAACATGTACCCATTGCATTTTCAGAAAAAAACTTATTTTTTAAAAAGCTGTTCCAAAGGGGTAATATACCATTCCAACCATATAAAATCTACCCTCCTCACTAACCTGAGAGCTTAGAAACAGAATTGCTAATGCAAAACTCTGAAGTCTGAACACATATTTCTTTTCATTCATGCCAACATTAATAGTCAGCTCCTGGCCAGCATCAAATAAACAGCTCACACTCTCAGCAGCAGAAGCAGTTCCTCTTGCATCAGAAATAGCCTGGTGCTCATGAGTTTGGAGCATGCTACAGCAAGCACCTCTTCTCACCTGTTTCAGAAGCACAGCTCAGGTCTGCAGAGGGATTGGAAGAGATGCTCAGAAAAGGCAGGCTCTTTTCAGATGGCATTTGTAAGAACAGGCAGGAAGAGAGTTTGCCGTCCTGTATGTTTTGTCCCTGTGATGGCCAGCTGACACGATGCATGCTCCTTTCTTTTGTAGAGATCTCAGTAAGTCTGCTACTTTCATTCCCATTTCAACTTCAGCTGGAGAACCTGCATTAGATTTCAGCTGAGAGAGGGTCCTCCAAATCAAAATCTGATGTACTGCCAGTTAAGGTGTTTCAACAGCCAGCTGCAAAGGAATAATCCCATAGATACTTTAATCCATCCCTCTTTATATGGTTGAGCATCAATTCCTTGTTCTGAATGTCAATCATCAGGAAATATCCCAACCACCTCCAGGAGAAGGGGCTCCCTGCACCATGTCTGGCCGTGGGCTGGCTCTCCTCCACACCGGAGGCTTGTTCTCCTCGTCCCATACAAAATGTAGGAGATTTTTCCAAAGGCAGAGATAGCTCATGGTTCCCTTTGCTGGTTTGGAGCTACCTTCATATATTTTGAGTATGGAGCCAATTGATGGGGATTTTCTATGAACAGCTGAGGCTTCTCTGCTCAAACAGTGGTTTGCAACAGGGCGAGGGAAAAGTGTGAGTGGGTTGTGTCATGTTGGCTGTCACCTCGCACTGCCAGGTGAAGGCAACTGTTTTCCTTATCTCACAGCAATGTGTCTGCTAATGTCTGTGAAACCCTGAGAGCCTACATGAAAATGTTGTTTTCAAAGAGGAAGTTTAGCTTTAAAATTTCCCAGTTATTTATAAAAACAGAGATCCATTAGTACCCAGACAGCAGTTAATGCTGTTTTTACCTAAAACTGCAACCTTTCTGGTATGTTGTGCGGCAATCTTGCCTTTCCTTGTCTGGAGGAGTGCAGTCACACGGCTGGATCCGCTGTGCTGATGTGCTCACACCCAGTGAAACATCCCCATCCAAAGGCGAAATTAAGTAGGGGCAAGGGGCAAAGAGAAGCCAGAAACACTGAGATAACGCTGCCATCGTGAAGAGCTGAGGTAGCAGAGGCAGATGCCGTCTCATCCCTGTGCCTCTGAAAACCTTCCCCCGTCCATTCTGTGAGCCACGCAGGAAAATAAAAATGGAAATAAGTAATTGAAGCGCCTGGGATAAATTCCAGTGAATAGGGATCTCAGCTTTTCTACTACTTTGACTCACCAGTTAGAGAGGAGTGCAAGCTTTTCCCCAGCATCACCCATGTGAGCATTTAAAAGCAGGTTTTAATGACATTCACATGAGCTCCTTCATGACCTCAAAAACAACCCAAAAGAAAGGAAGCCTGCTTTTTGCTGGTCTGCTACCTAAAAGCAGACCTCACCTCATGAAAAACAAACACCTTACCCTTCTTGGCTCCCTTCTGCAAATAAGAAGATTTCAAGAGAGTTAATAACTCAGCTCATGTTCAAGGTCAGTGTTCGGTGAGGTCAGGTCCGAACCTGAGTGCAGGGTCCCCCCGGTACAGGGGAGCCGGGGTGGCTGCGTGCCAGCCCAGTGACACCAGCAAGTGTGACAATAGCTACGCTGTCATCCCAACGACCCTTCATCCCCATTTTTCCCTGCGGCTTATCCCACCTGGGACAGCCGATACAGAAGTTCCTCCTGGGTCAGTCATTTCAGCCACCCATGTCAGCAGCAAGCTATTCCCCAAAATCCCTTTTTCACAATGCAAGACGTATTAGAAGTCCAAAGAAAATTGATACACAGGAACCTTTACAACACTTCATTGATAAAATCCTTGGACTGCTTTGACCTGAAATTTTTGTTAGCATGCATTTTCCTAACTCTACCTGAAACAGTGCAGGACATTAACTTACAATTCCGGAGTCTTAACCAGACCAAAGTCTTTTTAAAGACTTATCAAAGTCATTTTACACACAAGATAAGGCACAGGGCAGTAAGGTGATAACAATTATGTGGTCTTTTTAAAACATGTTTTCCAGTGGTGCCAATGCAAATTAGCAGATGATGTTTCCTTCCTAAAAAAATCTGTCTGCAAGGAACTGTCTGGAGAACCTAATTCTGGAAATGATGAACTTTGAGAGCCTCAGCCAATGCACAGCCTGGACTTGAGCTCATTTACCCTTCCATTATGGCCACATCAGTTTTAACAGTGCAAAACAGGTGTGACAAGACAGTGCCAAATTTCTTCCCTGATCACATTTGGCCATCAGCACTGGCCACTACCCCTGCCAATTCAGAGTAGCCTCAAGGAGCAGCCGTCAGCCGACAGAAGCACTGACGTTTGGGGACTTCACCGGTTTGCATCTTTGCAGCTGGGCTGGAAGAGCTTTGTCCAACGCCATGCAGACTTCTTTAAGCACCTGCCCCTTCAACATCTGCGCAGGTGGGTTGGTGGTTTCCACCCCAGATGAAGGGTCAGGAGCAGAGGAAAGGCTGGAAAATGGGAAAAGTTCAAGCAGCAAATATCTACTCAGCTGAGGGACCTGATGGCTGATCTCCTCCCTCTGTGAGGATCGACCAACTGCTTCTTCTCCATCCCATCTCCCAAAAAAACACTAAACCTCTCTACTTTCAGTTTTATTGTAAACCCCACAAGAATACTATTCTACACCAATATTTTGGGGAATGAGTGTGCAACATGCTGCTTAGGCACCGTCATTGTTTGAAAACAAGATTTTATGGGAGATGGATAGAGGTACTGGCTCCCAGACACAAATGGGTCCCACGAAGCCTCAATAATTGGTCAATAGCTGGTGAAAACTGCCTTATAAAGAGAGCTCTCAGCTTGAAGCTGGAGGATAAGGGTGCAGCAGTGGCAGCTCATAGCATATCTGGAAGATTGGCAGTAACCCAGGGAGCCTGGGAGCCCTCGTTAAGAAATACGTTTGTCTTTTATACTTAAAATTTCTATTTTAGATTTGTATATATTTCTAGTTACTTTCATGTCATGCTACAGGTTACTAACATTTTGTCTTTTGTAGAACTTCAAAACATCAAATGGACTTGCATTTTAAAGTAGGATGCAGATTTCCAACACAAACTTTTATGCTCACTACTCCCCAAATCCCCCACTTCAAAAAGCAATAGCTTAGTGCTGCTGTAAATTTCTTTTAAAATCCATAAAAACATAAAAATCCAGGTTCAAGGAAGGAAACCAAAAGCACTATGTAGCCCTTCAGAAATAAAGTCAGAAATAAAACCACATCTAAGTGTATAAAATTAAGTCAAAAGGCTGCCAATGTTCATGAAATTGGCTTGAAGTCATGGGATCTAAAAAAACAATAGTAACTCTTGGGACTTTCTGTTTTCTTTCTGGAACCTAAGTCTTCAGGATTTGTGTTTTAAAGCTTGATGCTACAAGCAGAGGGTTTGCTTTGGATTTAGAGCAACCTTTGAAAAGCAGTGTTGCAGGGTAAAAAGCTGAGAATATTTTAAGAATTAGGGAGCTGGTGCTTTAGGAAAGAACTAAATCCTGCAAGGCTGCAGATAGAGCTGTGCGGGGGAAACGAGAGCAAGCGGTGGGGAGCCCTGCATCCCTCCCCAGCTGCGCTCTGATGTGGTGCAGAGAGGGCAGTGTAACCGGGACGGGCAGCACCAGGGTGACAGGCAGGGAGAGAAAGGGATCTTTTCTATAGAATAGAATAGAATAGAACAGAACAGAATAGAATAGAATAGGACATTTTATATTGCTTGCTCATGTTGTTCATGCCTAGTGTAAGTCTAGTTCTATATTGCTTTTTTGTTCTGGTTTTGATGGGAGATGTGGCAAGCCAGGCTTTGCTTTGGGGTTGCATTATCAATTCCTAGCTGTGCCAAGCTTCCCCCCATTCCCTTCCCTCTGCGTCACGCACTGAAAACCTATCCCAGCTGCCGGCGGAGGAGAAGATGCTGGAGTCTGGTCTGGAAGAAAAATGTTCCCCAGCAGAATAAGAGTTCAAGGCATTTAACCAAAGGCCTCTGCCGGTTTTAGAAGACCTTTGCTTTCAGCATTGTACATGCACAGAGGGACAGACAGCTGCTCTCCTGAAGTTTTCATCATCTGAGCAAAGCGCAAGAGAGAGGAAAGCATTCTTGTCCCCATTTATGGGTGGAAAAATTAAAAATGAGAGGTTGAAGGACAAGTGGGGCCATTTCAGGAGACAAGGAGCCAGTGGCTCCAGGTATGGGATATTGGTGAAGCCTCTTCTCCAGCTGCAACCCATGGCAGGGGGTTGCTGAAGTGCAAACCCAACTACCTCCACAGAGCAAGCACCTGCGCCTGGGAAAACAGGGTGTGACAGAGGACTTTGACTTGCATATAAAGGAGATGAAGATAATGTCAATGACTATATAGGGCTGTTTTTCATTTTTTTTATTATTCTTTCTGTTTTATGTGGGTTTATTCCTTTTGACACCTTGCAGCAAAATCTTTCCTTTGATGTTATTTTTGGTCTTCACTTTTATTCCTTGTCTTTCCATGTCCCAGATGATGGTTTCAGTACCCCCTGGCCCCACATCGTCTCTAATGGCTCCAATTCCCCATCCCCTGCAAGTGTCTCTTCCCTGCTGCCACGCCTCACAGAGGGGTTTTGCTCTTCTCGCCTGTGAAGCAGCTCCTGGCCCCGCGCCTTGCCGCTGAGCTTGGCAGGAAAAAAAACAAACTGGGAAAAAACTTGGTCTCAGCCAGGCAACACGTGTCCCCAGACCCCGTGAGGCTGAGGAGGAGCTGGCCCAGTGCCCTGCAGCGTGTAATGCCAATGCCCGTGCAGGCGGCGTCCGTGCATCATGTTACTGGCAGGGATGCAGCTGAGATGAGGGTATTGGAGACCGCGGCCCCTGTGAGCAGCGTGCACAGACCTGTGCAGCACCAGGCATCGTTCAAAACCCCTAATGAGTGTTTTACAGCCAGGAGGTATGCGTCTCTTCCTAAAGTATATCCAGAGCAAGCAGTTAACCAGCATAAACTACGGTGACATACTGCTGATCTTTGTAACAGCATCACAGCCCAAGCTAAGCTGTTATATTGCTATAAACATAACAGAGGTTACGAAACCGGGGGGGGCAGGGGTGTGCACGGGGGTGTCCCAGCAAGGTTGCAAGGACAGCAGAGCGGTGGAGGGAGAGGGGAGAGCAGGGGCTGCCCTGGCCACCAGCACACGGTCCTCTCCTCCCGCCTGGGCTGGCAGGAGGAAAAGCTTTCCATGTACCAGAGGGAATTATTTGTGTTACTCTTCAGGCTACAGATTTTTGTCACCCGGTTCCTCTTCAAACCTCTGCAATCCCAAGCCCAGCCGTTCTCTGCAGCTGGGGCTAGCGCTGGGATTTCTTTGGCGGTTCCCTGTCAGTCATGGCGAGGCAGCTGGCTGCCGCGCTGGGACATTTGCCTTCGAAGTTCTGGCACATCCACATCTGACGGGCGAGTCTGGGGTTCACCCCCGTCTTGCTCCCCCGACGTGCAGCCTCCAGCTGCCTCCCTGCTGCCGCAGCATCCCGCTTCCCTCTGCTCCTGCGCCGTGTCACTGCTTTTCTGCAAAGTCTGTTGGCTTTTATTCTTCAGTAATTTGCCTGTTCTTCTCCTGATCCAGAGCCCTTCCTCTAGAGAAATAACACTGTGTGTCTGCTGAGTCTTGTGGACCATGTCTGTGGATACGGCCGTGCTCAGCAAATCTTTGGGGCTGTGGGAGGCAGCTTCTTCGCTTCTGTCGGTCCCACCACTGTGCCAGGACTCAGGTCCCACCACTTGCAGCACTTTGGCATCTGCTCCACTGCATGCCTTGGGGATGCCAGTAGCCCCTTCCCTTTGGGACTGCTGCCTGGCAGGGGGCTGAGCTGTTTCATGGATTCTCTGAATTACAGTGTCACCTGTTTTTTCATCACAGCTGATCAGGATTTTCCCTGTTCTGCCCATCCAGGTCCCTCCCTCTAGAGACAGGAGGTTGTACATCTCCTCCGCTTCCCCTCGCCCAGCTGTGGAGCCTTGGCACAGCAGCACGGTGCGTTCTTCTGCTCTTGCCTGTTTTTTTTTCCTCCAAGGTTCAGCTGTTTGCTTCCCCACCATGAGCTCTATTCCCTGGAGATTGCCACACTCCAGCTTGATCACCAGCAGCAGGCTGCTGTCAGAGGGCAACGCACAGCCCTCGCTTTGCTCGTCAGGTTGCCTTGATTCCTTTTCTCCAGGCTGGTGGGGCTGGGACTGCTGCCCTGGTACCTGCTCGCTGCCACGCCGTGACTCCTGTCCCTGTACCAGCTTGCTGCCATGCTGTGACTCCTGCCGTGATAACTTCTCACTGCCACGCCGTGACTCCTGCCGTGATAACTTCTCACTGCCACGCCGTGACTCCTGCCGTGATAACTTCTCACTGCCATGCCGTGAATCCTGTCCCTGTACCAGCTCACTGCCACGCCGTGAATCCTGCCCCGATACCTTCTCGCTGTTGCGCCGTGACTCCTGTCCCGATACCTTCTCGCTGTTGCGCCGTGACTCCTGTCCCGATACCTTCTCGCTGTTGCGCCGTGACTCCTGTCCCGATACCTTCTCGCTGTTACGCTGTGACTCCTGTCCCGATACCTTCTCGCTGTTGCGCCGTGACTCCTGTCCCGATACCTTCTCGCTGTTGCGCCGTGACTCCTGTCCCGATACCTTCTCGCTGTTACGCTGTGACTCCTGTCCCGATACCTGCTCGCTGTTACGCCATGACTCCTGTCCCGATACCTGCTCGCTGTTACGCTGTGACTCCTGTCCCGATACCTTCTCGCTGTTACGCCGTGACTCCTGTCCCGATACCTGCTCGCTGTTACGCCGTGACTCCTGTCCCGATACCTGCTCGCTGCCGTGCCGTGGTGCCTGCCTTGTTGGCCACCTTGTTCTTTCAGGGCACCTATCCGAAATTTCCTTTTCTGCCCCATTTACCGATTTATTCTCTGTATCGATGCTGCTCTCAGATTTTTGAGCAGGGGACTTCAAGCTTTCTGCCAGAGCCTTCTTGCTCCAAATCTGACTCATCTGCTGGCTCCTGTTGGTTACTTCTCTGTTTGTCCTTTGGCTGATCCAGGTCGTCCCCTCCTCGGGGCTGTAGGCCACCCTCTGCCCTTGCTCCTCTCTTTCCCTGGAGTCTGTGCTGAGCGGGGACTCCCGCTGCAGGGGCTGCCAGCCGCTCTGCCACGGCTCGTCCCCCAGGCAGGAGTCTGGCCCCAGGGACTGCCAGCTGCCCCCCCTGGAGACCCACGGGGGGCTGTGCCAGCAATCCTGCCTGAGGGACTGCTGGGATGCTTCCCGCGGAGGGTCCTGCTCCTGCTCCTGGGCAGGTCCGCAGATTTGCTCCAGCTTAAAAGCCTGGCCCCAAAGTTCCTGCCTTTGAGAAACACTCGCGCCGCTGCCAGCCCGCTGAACCGCGTTACCCATCTTGCTTCGTGAGCCCTCACTCTCCCGGGTTTCTTGCGTCCCCGCTTCTAGGGCATCCCCTGCCGGTTCTGGTCCCGTTAGGTGTTGGCCGCTGGGCTGGTGCTCCTGTCCCCACGCCTGCTGGCTGTCACGCTGCGGTTTCTGTCCCCACGCCTGGCTGCTGCTCCGTGATGCCTGCCCCTCTGCCGCAGCCGTTTCAGGACTTATATCTGAAATTTCCTCTTCCACCCCGTTTACCCGTTTATTCTCTGTACCGGCGCGGCTCTCAGGTGTTTGAGCAGGGGACTTCAAGGTTTCTTCCAGAGCTATCTTGCTACAGACGTGGCTCGATTGGTGGCTCCTGTTTGCCACCTCCTTGCTGGCCTGAGGGCTGATGCGGGCAGGACCCTCCTCCGCAACCACGCATAGTGCCAGGACGGGGGTACTCGCGTCCGCCGAGGGGCTCCAAGTCAGGGAGCGCTGGCTCCTCACCTCCTCGCTCCCCAGCAGATCCTCCTGGAGTGTGACAGCCAGCATCTCCCCATGGCAGGGGCTCGCGGGGCGGCTGGTGGTGGCGTGGGGCAGGGGGACGGTGGTGTGGGGCGGGGGGGGGGGGTCCTCTGCCCACCCCTGCCCTCCAGAAGCCTCCAGCTCTGTGAGGTCACCGACCAGCCCCAGCCCCACCACTACCCCCGGAATGTGCCTCCATAACCCTACGGATGCCCCAGCTCCCCCCCACCCTTGCTGCCCCACAGCTGCCCCCAGTCTGTCCCCCTGTACCCCCCACTGCTGCCCACAGCCTGCCAGCCCCATCCCACAGCCTGCCACTAGCTGGGCGCCCACACCGCCCTCCCTGCCCCGTACACCCCCCTGCCCATGCACCCCCTCATCGTCACCACCGTTGCCCCCATCCTTCCCAGCGGTCCTCCCTGCAAGCTGTTCCTTGCTCCCAGCCACGCTGCGTTCCCAAAACCTGCATCCATAACCTGTCCTTTTTTTTTTTTTCTCATTTATGTTTAATTGCAAAATTAATTCAAGTTTTAAAAAACCTTTAGCTCATTGCCCGGCTTGTATGTTTTGCTCAGCTTATTCTGGAGAAAACGTCTGCTTTAGAGTATTTCGGCAGAGATGGCTTCTAACAATCTGCAGCTGGCAGGGAAACTGTAATTCATGAGCCAATACTGCTCCTTAACAATCTTGCACTCTTAAGTGCATAATTTAAAAAAAAAAATATTAAGAACCCCGTGGCTGCCTACAAAGATGTAGATGAACTGTGTGCCTCATTTGTGCTGTATGTACAGCTGAAAATCCCTTTTTAATTTGCTCTGTCACAGTTAAATATTGCTGCTCATACAGCATATAACATCCTTTACAGCAGTAAGACAAAAAAATAATTTGGATAAAAGAAGTACAGAAACAAATTTCCACCCAAATCTCAGTGCAAACAAAACCCCATTCCTAGTTCATAGTACATAATCAAGGTTTTATTAATTCTAAATCAGCAAGTATACGCAGAGTTATAATGCAACCACTAGTTAAAAAAAGATTTTTTGTGAATTAACAACATAAGAACACTGAATTACTGAAAAGAAAAATGCTTAAGGAAGCAAATGACAACTTGAGATGTAGAGGTAAAAACTCCAGGCTATAGCTGTTGTGATATGTACCCAACATAAACTTGAAAATATCCATAAGCCAGGAGTGACAGGACCTGGCCTAGTTAAAATAAACTGGAATCGATAGTGCTTTCTCAGCAGTGGCAGACACAGCACACTTATGCACAATAAGCTATGCTCTACCCTCACTCTTTCCAATGAATCTGTAAAAAGCCCGGAGCACTGCACAGAAAGCAAAGGCAGAAGGAGAATTGGTTTAGTCCCAGCTGATAACAGCAGTGCCGCTTTCCTCACCAGCTGGGGGATCAGAGAATGCCGCCGGGAGCACCGCACGCCGAGCGAGCAGGTCGCCAGCCCCAGCAAACGGATAATTCCCTTGTGCTGCACGCTGCATCGCCATGCGTGTGCAGGACGGGGGGTGGGAGGGAGGCGTTCCTCCGCTGCCGCCTCCACCTGTGTCCTGGCTTCGGCCAGGATAGAGTTAATTCTCTTCCCAGTAGCTGGTACAGTGTTCTGGTTTGGGTTCAGTATGAGAAGAATGCTGATAACACACTGATGTTTTCCGTTGTTGCCAAGTAGCGTTTAGACCAAGTCAAGGATTTTTCAGCCTCTGATGCCCAGCCAGCAAGAAGGCTGGAGGGGCACAAGGAGTTGGGAGGGGACACAGCCAGGGCAGCTGACCCAAACTGGCCAAAGGGGTATTCCATACCGTGTGACATCATGTCCAGTATATAAACTGGGGGGAGTTGGCCTGGGGGGATTGTTGCATGGGGACTAACTGGGCATCGGTCGGCGAGTGGTGAGCAATTGCATTGTGCATCACTTGTTTTGTATGTTCCAATCCTTTTATTGGTATTGTCATTTTATTATTGTTGCTATTATCATTATTAATTTATTCCCTTCTGTTCTGTTCAACTGTTCTTATCTCAACCCACAAGTTTTACTTTTTTCCTTCCAGTTCTCTCCCCCATCCCACTGGGTGGGGGGAGTGAGTGAGCGGCTGCGTGGTGCTTAGTTGCTGGGTGGGGATAAACCACAACAACCTTGCAGCCAGAGAGACACGACATCCTCCAGATGCGTTAACCACAGAGGCGTGCGGAGACAGAGCCAGGCTGCTGTGCCCATCCTCCCCACGGCTGCCATCACCCCACGGGCACTGCCCGGGATACCCACCCAGGGTGCTACCCTGTCCCCTGGGACCGGGACTGGACAGTCCTTTGCTCTTCCTCTCTCTCTGTTTTCACGCAGCTACGATCATCTTGCTTCAGAGTGGTCAAATGACATATGAAATTCAGACTAATAGCAACCAAATTATCTATTCTTGAAATACTAATAAATAACAGCCGATTTTTCCGTAGTTCACTTGTTTACCATATGCCACCAAGGCTGTGGAGCAGCCTTACACAGGAAGAAATTCAAGTTAGCAGAAAGGTGACGTTTGTAATCACTATTTTTCTTCCAAACCTCATGAGATTCTTTGGCTTTTTGAATTTTCTTGCAACAAATTCTATTTCTTTCCAATGTTTTAGAGTAAAGATGCAATTACATTTGGTTGTGCAGGAGGTCGTCTGAGCAGCAGCCCAGCGGTATTTCAAGGCTGCTGGTAATTCCACTCAGTGCAACAGCACCCAGCTGCTTGAAGGTCCAAGGCCATTGCAATACCAGTACTGTGGCTTTATACAGCTTGAAAGGGAGCACATAGAAAAAAAAATGTTTCCAAAAATGCTGCTGGAATAAAATGTGCGGTTTTCTCCTTCCTTTGCAAGACTCCAGTACTCCCTGAGGGACTCAAACTTTTGTGGAGGACTGCCCACGGAGTAAAGTGCATGGCCAATCTTTTAACTGCTCTCAGAAAAATCACGACCTGCGCATATTCCCTACGGACTTGTCAAGCCTTCCCAAGTAAACTTCCCACACGCTCTGTCCGTGCCAAGCGTGCTCCAGCCCAGGATGGGAGACCTGCCACTCACCCCGTTACTGCAGCAGCCCTCCCCAGCGCCCCAGCACACTCACCCCCGCGTCCTCAGCCACGAAGAAGAAATCGCTCCTCCGAAAGCAAAAGAGCAGCAGGGTGGAGGAGCTGCAGGTGCTCCTGCATTGAGCAGCAGAACAATATTCTTCCGTCCCACAACGTGCTCTGAAGGTGCTCCCACTGCTGCCTGTGCAGCCCTCGGGTGCCGCAGCAACAGCCCCGGCAAAATCCCCAATTCCTGTTTCGGAAGAGACCGCAGCAAGCCAGTTCTGGTGAAGAAGGATGGCAGAAAGAGGATGCTAAGTGGTTATCCAAGCTATGCATTGAACCCATCAGGATGAGGCAAAAGGACTGAGTGACGATATAATTAAAGACTGAACATATATGCAGATGGGGAAGCTAAAGCAAAGGTAAGGCTGCCTAGCCACTCGCTGATGTGCTCAGGCCACAGCTTGCCATGCTGAACTGTGTACTTCTTCCACTGTCTGCTCGTATATTTATCCTCTGTCTCTTGTTTTATATTTCAGAAGGAGACCTTTGGGGAGAGAGATCATCTCCTTGTTTGACATTTTGTGAAAATTAGTTTGCGTTTGCTGAGTACTAAATCTCCATTCCTCAGCTAGGGAATTCAGAAAAGTGCTTTTGCTGGGGACTACAGTCCTGAGGTTGTATTTGCTCCCTATAGAAAAAGAATAAAAGCAGGAGAATTCTTCCGTCTTCTCTCTTTCTCTTCTCATTTGAGTTATTGCTATTGGCTGTTTCAGGTTAGAGCTAGATATCTGTGTATATACAGATGTATGTATACATATATATAAAAAATACCTGTAAATCACTTTGAAATTTTGTTCTTTGAAAGTAGGCCAACAACAATATCAGTTTTTCTCACCTACTTATGAAATAACTCCAAGCTAAAAGTTCTCAAAATTACAATCATTTCCTGCCATTAAAGTCAAATTTAACGGTTGAAGTAGCCACTTGGGTTCTCACTTCAATAAGCACAGGAGAAATGCACACCTCCATGGATTAGACAGGGCCTTTTTGAGATTATTTGGATGGTGAGGTTTGGGATTTTTACCTAAAATATTTTATAAAAGTATCTGAAAACAGTCTTAGGTTTGCACATGAAGTATCTTCATCATATATGATGAAGTACTAGGGGTTTGATCATTATTTTGGATTTCAATTAAACAACATGAAAACCTGTAAGAAAAATTGTAAATCAGTCACTCAAGTCTCCAGAAGAAGCTGTACCAACCATCTGAGCAAAAGAGAGAAGGTTCCTCAGTATGACTCAAACTTTGTTTTCATGGTGCAACGCTGCAGCCCTAATGAAGCGGACTGAGCCCCAGGCACAGCCTCGGGCTCAGGCTCAACAGAAACATCAGAGGAATGTAGGGCCACAGGAGCAACCTGCGTGGTGTTCTGCAGGAGGAGAAGGAAGATGCCAATGTTTACACTGAAATAAGAATACAGCCAAACTTCTGTTTACCACTTTGGGCCCTTATCGCATGGGATTTTGGCACCCAGGTTTGACCTGTTCCAACCCACCCGTTGCTCAGGAGACAAAAAACCCTCTGAACTTTCAGCAGGAAATCTCAATTTTTGCATCATCCACAGGCATGCTGTTGCCAGCAGTTCAGTCTCTAATGAAAACACCCAAGCCTTTCAGCTTTACGGAGATGAAACGGGCTCATCCCAAGCTGGACAATATCCAAGGGCAGGTACACCCGTTCCTCTCGGGGACGTCTTTCTAATTCCTACATATTTCTGTAAGTTTGGCCGCCAAAGTCATTTCCAGTGGTGCTGACATGGCCACCACCTCCGAGTTAGCAAAATTTGCAGCCACTGTTTCTGTGGGCAGCCCAGGATGCAAGTTACCCCTGAGAACAGGTATGGATCTCCTCATGGGCACCGGTCCCCGTTGGCTTTGTGCTGCCATGCATTTGCAGCAGCGGTCCCTGACATCCAGGCTGTTGTATCTCCGTACGACTCCTCGGATGTCTGCTTACGGGACAGTTGTGTGCTCCTAAACTGTCATCTGGCCTCCACAAACAACCCGCCTTCACAGGAAAAAGCTTGATAAACTCTTTGCACCATACTTCCATCTTGCCCCAGTTGCAAGGACCGGGCCGCATGAGGAAGCCTTGTCGTGGTTTAACCCCAGCCAGCAACTAAGCACCACGCAGCCGCTCACTCACTCCCCCCCCATCCAGTGGGATGGGGGAGAAAATCAGGAAAAGAAGTAAAACTCCTGGGTTGAGATAAGAACGATTTAATAGAACAGAAAAGAAGAAACTAATAATGATAATGATAACACTAATAAAATGACAACAGTAGTAATAAAAGGATTGGAATGTACAAATGATGCGCAGGGCAATTGCTCACCACCCGCCGACCGACACCCAGCCAGTCCCCAAGCGGCGAATCCCTGCCCCCCCCACTTCCCAGTTCCTAAACTAGATGGGACGTCCCATGGTATGGAATACACTGTTGGCCAGTTTGGGTCAGGTGCCCTGGCTGGGCATGAGAAGCTGAAAAATCCTTGACTATACTCTAAACACTACTGAGCAACAGCTGAAAACATCAGTGTTATCAACATTCTTCACATACTGAACTCAAAACACAGCACTGTACCAGCTACTAGGAAGACAGTTAACTACATCCCAGCTGAAACCAGAACAAGCCTACGTGTAGAAATCCCCACGTTCCCCCAAGAGTTAACATCTCAGCGGAGCAGGCTGTCATCTGCCCACTCTTTCCACTTGTGTCCCTCATCCAGCAGTCTCAGACTCTGGGATGTGGAGGATGGAAAGTAGAAAAATGATGAAAATGAAAAATCTGTGCTCAAGTTGTGCTCCCTATAAACTGCTGTAATTGGATTTGTGAATCCAATTACAACTGTAGTGTAGAAGGCCACAGACGAGTTCTGTATTGTATGTGTTAAACTGTGCAACGTGTGTATAAAAAAAAGTGGGCAGAAATGAGCTAACTGCTTTTACCTTGAAACAGCTTGAGAAAATACCCCCTGACCTAATTCTAACCTCACTGAAGTCAACAAAATCAGAGCCTGAGGCGCTTCAATTAGAAATCCCCAAAATGTATCGAGCTGGGCTTTGAATAATAGCAAGTTCTCTGTTAGAGCAATTGCAGATCTCGCATTGTAAGGGAACAAGCCCAGTGCTCAAAAGACACATATATAATTAGAAATAATTCAGCTGAGTTACAGAATTTCACTACCGCGATAGGTGACGTAAGCCAAAAAATATTGGGGGATAGTGGGTAAACTGCTGTCAAATAAGGAAGGTGGGAAAAACAAACCAAGCAAAATGAAACAAATTGTTTAAAAAAGAATAAAATTAGTAGGTTCATGTTGCTACGATAGAGAAAAGTCGCACCTCAAAAGTCTGTTGCAGCCCCTTGATGAAGCCAACATCCCTGTGCATAAAGGTGGGTCATTCAGTGCATATTGGGCATTAAAAACATTGTTCATCAAGAGTTTTGGAGAAAAGAACCTATTGTAGGACAAGAGGAAAGTCTCTCTCCTGGGTCACTTGGTGGGCAGAAGACAAGCAGTAGGCAAACAAGGTGGGCATCACACTGGGCAAGAGTGCAGGGGGCTAGCGAGCAGGGGAGCAAGCTCGTCAAGACTGTCATTAATGCTCCAGGCAAGGAGATGTGCAAGGGGGCAAAATTACCAAAATTATTCCCTGCCAAAACTGAAGTTCACGAGCAAAACATTTCACAGTATGGAACGACTTGGCAAGAGGAAGGCCGATGGCATTCAGTGTTACCAACCTGAGTAATGCCCGTGGGAAAAGCACGGACCCCTTAACCACGGGCATGGGTCTGGTGCCCCAGGGAGGAGGCGGGGGAGGCAAAGGGGTATGGACATGTACGCCGGAGATGTACGTCAGAGATGCTCGGCTGCAGTGCACCGTTTCTTGCCAGGTGCCCGAACAGACCAGCGTTGTTCAGCCTGGAAAAGAAAAGCTCCAGGGATGGGATGTGACAGAGCAGGGACACAAGCTCTGGGGCTTGGGAGACACAAAGAGCGAGAACAGTTTTTCATCGCACAGGTTATAGGTTATCTTGTGAAACTATTAGGCATTAAGCCAAAAATAAAGCTTAAAGGGGAGTTAATCACGTAGTACGTAATTAAGTTGTGGAATTCACTCCCCCACAGACTATTGCAGAAACCAGATTATAAGCAGTTTCAAAAGGCCTAGACAGAGTCAGGAAAAATAGATCCACTGATGGAGATTAAGGATAATATGATTGCCTTTAAATTCCAAGCAGCTGGGAAGAAATGCTGGAGGAAAAATCTCCTAATTTTTTTCATCTTCATAGCCTTTTCCTAAACTTTTTTACTGCTGTTTGTCTGAGAATACATCCTTTGCAGGATATTTGCTAGAAATATCCCACAGAGGATATTTTCCCATGTAGACTTGTTCCCATGATCAGTCTCCAGTGATCCCAGCTGTGCATCGTTCTGGTTTTGCGTACTGGTACGTACCCGCGCTTTGTGCGGCCATGCCCAGGACTGACTGCAGCCGAGCTTCTCCCAAGGGCTGCTGCAGGATCGCCACACAAATCAGAGTGATGGCTTAGTGTTTCCTGCACAAAATATTGCTACTGCTCATACAGACTTATCCTTCTGTCTTTAAAATTCAGGCTGCATAAACTACAGTTATCCATTTAAAAAATGAGAAGAAAGTATTTTCCTATACATTGATGACTTACTGTATTCAGTACCTTTGCTTTCTAGTCTACGGTGAATTTTACTTTTTTCCAACATAAGCAATTGCCAGGTTTTTGAGTGAGAAATGTCACATGCAAACTATACAAGGTTCAATTAACTGTTCCAGCATGTAAACATGATTCTGATGGAGCCCCGCTTGGGCTTCTAGCCTTCTTCCCAGAAACCAGGTGTTTCCACATCTGGCAATACCATGGCCAACACACAAGGAAAACTCCTCTTAATTAAAACAACCCAAGAACCAGGAGATAAGCAAAAGGTCTACAACAGGGTGAGGTTCCCACATTGTCTTCCAAGTCTGCATTATTTACAGTATGTGACCGGCTTGAGGAGAACTCCTGGAGAAATGCAACAGAAGGACAGGGTCTGCAGGAAACTCCACCACCTTTGCCAACAAGGCTGTAACGGGTGCCTATAGTCACAATGCTCCCAAAATCAGAGCTGCACAGGGGGAGTCTCCCTACCTGCAAAGATGTTCAGGTGGAAGGCAGTTATCCTTTCAAATGTCTGGTAGAAACAGAGTACTTCAGAGAAAAAACTAAAAGGCAGAGGGTTTTATGTTACTTGATACAGTTCATGTGGTTTATATATTCCACAATGTATTAGAAAGAAACACTCGGTTGTATAACTTCAAGAAAATGCCTTTTTCCAGGCATATTCATATTTCTGAGTATCAAATTATGTGGGACCAAGGGAAAATTACGAGTTCTTAGAGATATACATCAGTAGATGATGGACACTTCACTTCTTCCCCTTGAGGGAATACTTTTGTGTGGAAGTAGCTGAAGTAGCTGGACAAGCTGCAGATCTCCAGGTGATGGCTAAAGGCAAAAAGGACTCTGTTGTGGTCACGCTGGGGACATAGGTTTGGTCCCACCAAACTAAAGAAATCAAGCGGATCATCTGTTCTAGAACCATCTGACAGAACTGTCTAGCACAGAAGAACTGGTCATCAAGGGGGGATTTTAATTATCTGGACATTCATTAGCAAAGGTATCCCGATATGCCACAAACCTTACCTTGAACTGAGCGTGGGCACAGAGCTCTTCTGCTGCCCGTGGGGTTTGCGTGGCACAGACTGTGTTTCTGCAGGTGTGCTGGATGAAACCGAGAGGTTTGAGTTATTTATTCTGATTTCCATTTCTTTTGCTAACAAATGGCTCTTGTCTGATGCATGTTTCAAGTGACAGATGATAATCCTTAAAATACTGAAGCATAAAGAAGGCAGAGGCAGCATGCGGTGCTTGCAAACCTGCATAGCAAGCTGGCCAGGCAGCAGACAGAATATCTTTTAGGTATACATCTGTGGCACAGAGGAGAAATTTGTTACAGCGAGGAATCTGACCACACGTGTGAACCTCCTGATATTTAAGGCCAAAGTGCAGAAGAAGCAGAAAGAAGCAACGTTCAGCCCCGAGCACGGAGCCACCAAGACATTCCCACAGCCTCGGCCGCTCAGCTGCTGCGGGGATGCACAGGGGAGTGGGGGGGACTCATGGTTCACTCCCGACTGGGACCTCAAACATCCCCTGAGAGGGACGTATAGTCAGGTCTCTGTTTATATGTTTCTCTGAAAATATATCTCTGACATATTTTCTTTAAAATACTTTCAGTAGTCTCTATTTCAGAAAATGAAAAACAAGGGACAGGAGCAATTCACTGCTGCAATTCAAATTTAGGTACTGTCCTGGTTTCAGCCAGGATAGAGTTAATTGTCTTCCCAGTAGCTGGTATAGTGTTCTGGTTTGGGTTCAGTATGAGAAGAATGTTGATAACACACTGATGTTTTCCGTTGTTGCCAAGTAGCGTTTAGACTAAGTCAAGGATTTTTCAGCTTCTCCTGCCCAGCCAGCGAGAAGGCTGGAGGGGCACAAGGAGTTGGGAGGGGACACAGCCAGGGCAGCTGACCCAAACTGGCCAAAGGGGTATTCCATACCGTGTGACGTCATGTCCAGTATGTAAACTGGGGGGGGTTGGCCTGGGGGGGATTGTTGCATGGGGACTAACTGGGCATCGGTCGGCGAGTGGTGAGCAATTGCATTGTGCATCACTTGTTTGGATATTCCAATCCTTTTATTATTATTATTGAAATAGTAGTAGTAGTAGTAGTAGTAGTAGTAGTAGTAGTAGTAGTAGATTCCTTTCTGTCCTATTAGACTGTCTTTATCTCAACCCACAAGTTTTACTTTTTTTCCGATTCTCTCCCCCATCGCACTGGGCAGGGGTAAGTGAGCAAACAGCTGCGTAGTGCTTAGTTGCTGGCTGGGGTTAAACCACAACAGGCACAAAAGGAAGAAGCTTATGCCTTTTCCCTGTGGCGTTGACCTACTTAATCTTTTTGTGTTCAGCCCGGGGACACCAATGTCTTTTTAGACAGTCCAGATGTACCTCCATCTGACCATCCTCTCTATCTACATTTTAAGTCCTCCTATACCAATACAGTACCTAAATTTTTAGGAGCAGATGGAACACAAATAACATTAAGAATAGGTAATTTTTCTAACCCAAAATGATTGTTCAGTACAAAAGAAAATTCTTTGACAAGACAGTCACAACTCAGAGGAGTGGAAATCGGGTAGAAATGCAAAACTTTGATTTGCACCTATATATTTGAATGTGCTAATTGTTCCCTCTGGGAGCTGAGCCTTTTGAAAACAGTGTTTCTTTATACATACATGAAATAATTCCTGAATATTTCAAACATAGTCTTTATGTATAAAGTAAACATATGTTGATCAGTTATTTCTAGAATAACATGCCATCTGTTATTTGACAACATGTTCCTCTGAGTGTAGTGATTAGTGATGGGTGAAAGTGGAAAACCATTTTCTATGAAATTTTGCTCACTTGCACACATTTTGTGCAATTTAGAATCTAGAAATATAAATCTTGAAAAATAATCAAGAGGTTATTTAATCCGGCCCATGGCACTGAGGAAAGGACACCCTGCCAGATGTTTTCTAACCAGTTCTTGCAAACAGCCACCGGTGGACACACCATAGCCCCCCCACCAGCCCCTTGGCACCAAAATTTAAAAAGCTTTACCCATTCTGAACTATTTCTGTTGAAAATGAAGTTTGCATTTTTTTCTAGATTATTGCATTAAAATATTATTGCAATGAAAATCAGCTGAAAGCTCAGTTCATTGCAACTCCTCAAGACGTACCCTGAGGACCTACCTGGGCTTGAGCACACCGTAACCAAAGTCCCATACACCGTTGTGGTATATGAGATATCCTGTGCTTTGCACTCTTGAAGCAAGATGCCTTTTAAGGGAGCTTTTTAGCCTGACATAATTTCATCCATCAGTGTTAACTATGTTCATGTGAAGCCCACGGTGGCTGGACAAGCCTTCCTTGCAGGGAACTCAGAGGACTCCACAAACCGCCTTTCCAGATCTGTACCAGTTGTGTGATGGAAAAGTCTGCTCTCTGCTCTAGGAGGAAAATGAGAGCTGTCAGCGTTTTACAAGTCAAACCATTTGAAATTTATTTCAGATTAATCTGATGCCTGATTTAGGCAAAATCTAATCATTTTGTGGTAGGAAAGAATAATTAAAATGTAACTGCCAGAAATATTGAAACAAAAAATTCAATTCAAACTGAAAAGAATTGGTGTTTTAAATTCACACATACTATTTGAAAAGCAAATTATGATTTTGAAAGATTTAGGTAAAGAATCACTTCAGTTGTCATGTAAGTCACAGAGAAGCTAATGTCTTCCAAAGCAAGAAGTGCACCTGCTTTCAGAGCAGACTGAACAAGAAGGAGATAAAACACCTTAAGTCTCAACAAAGATATAGCCCAGCATGTTGGTAAATCATGAAAACTGGGGTGAAAACTTTCACAAGACCAGGCTGTGGAACACTCTCCTCATTTTTCAACTACAAAAAAACTTGAGCAGCACCTGAAAAGCTCTTCTCATCCTGTCATCCTGAAGCCTAATGCAGGGACAAAGTAGGAAGGGTGACAAACCTGGAGCACACCACATAAAGCCCAGAATAAAATTGGTTTTCTCATGTCAGACTCTCAGGTCTTTCAGCATGGAAGACATGAAGAAAAAATGTTAGGAGCACCTCATAGTCCTCGTGCCAGAGGAGGCTGGCATACCTAATGATATCAGCATGGGCATCTGTTCTTCATTCGTGGCCAGAGCAGATGGAAATCAAGGCAGCCGATCCAATTCCCCTGTATCACCCACTGACCTACCTCCATTTAAGTTGAGCTGGTTGGCGATGGGCACCAACTGCAAATCTCACTTGACACAAATGCTTTTTCTGTCATGCACAGGTTGCATTAAAGCCTGTATGAGATGAACAAGGGTGGCAAAAAAACCCAGATCATAAGAAGATCATGTGTCTCAGCTCATCATTTCGTGCTCACGATTAGAAGACTGGGCTTTCTTGCGGCTCTTCACAGCTTCAGAGGTGCAGGGTCAGGAGACCGGTGCCTGCAGCACCTTCTGGCCTCACAGACATGCCTGTGAAACATGGACTACAACACTGGTGACGGAGGAGTTTTTTACAGTTTTTTTATCTAAGATGATGTTCATCTGTTGATTGCCTCATCCTTAGGGCATTTTTCTACCTTACGTGTACCAGGAATACCAGCTTACATCATACTAATTCCCTCTTCCCTGATAAAGCAACAGTAAATAGCTGAGCAAATGCTATGCTGCCTTACCCTGATAATCATTAGCCTTTACAGAAATACATATTTCTTTCCATGGCTTTCATTTTATCACTCAGGTTTGCCCTAACACCTCTAGTTAGCAGGTGCACAAATCACTGATTCTCTGCATGCAAGTCCTCCCTTCCCTCACCTTTCTCCTGGTCATTAGTGGGAACATACATATTTTATTTAAGGCACTGCATGCTTTCCCTTGCTCATTTTTCTCTTTATTAGGTGAAGCGGCTTGTTTTGGAAAATACGCTCACAAACATCTCTGATCCACATTCATTAATCCACAGCCAAGTTCATTAAACAGAATTATAAAAATAAGCTAAACATTTTGTAGGTGGTTTATGGTTAAAAATGTTGTGATTTCTTTCATCAGGTGACAGGAAAACAATGTTTATAAGGCTGGCAGTATCACGCAAAATAACCAGCAGCCGAGCAGGGAGAGAGACCCCGGGGCAGCCCCAGGTGCCTTTCGTGGGCATCGCACCCCCTGCCCACTCACCTCCAAAGCCAATGGTCAAAGTCACCGAAATATAAACCTGCAAACAAAAAAAGCCCCAAACAAAAGTTTTGAAATAAAAAAAAAATGGGCCCAGACTAGCTTTATTTCACAGTTGGGAAACTGCAGAAAAGCACATTTTAGCTGCCAACAGTGACATTGCGAGTGGATGATCTGCTGAAACAACGCTGTACAGGCTTCACATATAAATGTAAATCCACAAATGCATGCATGTATTTGATTATGAGTTTATTTATGATGTCAGCCACATACATTCTGTATGTTACTATATAAATGTGTATAGACTGTAACAGGTTCTCAAGCAAAACCATCAATATTTCTGTAAATCTTTGTCCACTAAGCATCCATGCCTTAAAATGTCTGGGCTATCACAATGCAAAAGACCACAAATAATCTGTAATGTGAGAGGAGCTAATCCAGCCCTTCATGTGTGATGTGCAAGATGCAGCTGTAGGGGCTGAGCTTTGTGGTTTCTCATGCTGTTGCGGGGGGATTTAAAGAGAGAGAGAGGGTGAAAAATGAAAGGTTTGGATCATTTAAAGAATCACCTCCAATTGTATTAGCAATAGGAAAATGATTTAATAGAAATTTATATAAAAGTGCAGCTTCACAGAATTTGATGGCAATGTTCACTCTATTACTTAGTACATGGATGAAATGCACTCAGGAAAATTAAGTTAGAATAAGACTAAACTTATGTATATAGACACTGAAAACATAAGTTTAAAAAAGGAATATTACAAAGAAAAATCAAGTTAGAATTAATTTCTTGTGATTTGTGCAAAGATAAGGAATGTGGAAAGGTAGAGGAGACCCTCCCACTGGGTCAGGAGGTTCAGAGAAGACCCCCTTGCTTTCTGAACTCCTGTCAGAGTCTGGGTGCGGCTGGATCGACTCCTGGTCCCAGACTTGGTCAGTGGTTTATATCTAAAGGGATTATGAGTATAACAGCAGCCTGAGATTCATTCATAGTTGAATAAAGTTTACGACAGTAAATTAAGTATAAATTTGAAAGTAATAACTTATACTTGTTATAATACACTTATTATAGACTATTCAGGTTAGTACATGTGCATGCATAAAGACACTAAGATATATACATAAAAGAGAGGAAAAGAGAGTAAAAGAAGTATACCTGTTAAAAATTCCCCTCGAGGTCAGTGAAAAGGTTCACTTTGAATGCTTCGGCATTTGTCTCAACAGGCAAAGGGTCAAGCCTCAAGGAGCGAAGAGAATCAGCCCAGGTCATGTCGGCTTTTGGTGACAGACCTCCGATTTTCGCAAACTGGAAAGTCTGAGAGCTCTGAGAGGCATCCTGCTCAGAGGGAGATGCTGGTCACAGCCCGCTGTGGTCCAGGGGAGCTCAAAGGGCCTCACTTAGTACTGCTTTTTATAGGTTGGGGACATGATTGACTTTTGTCATCAACAAGTTACTGGGATCCCAGCTGTGCTGGTCCTGTTTCCCATGCAGATAAGGAAAGCTCCGAGGCTGGCTGAGAATAACTTAAAACATAGATACGGGATGCTCCAAGGCTGTCAGGGGAGGATTATAGTGTCTCAAGGTCGTTATGAGAGAGAACTGGCTGCAGGTCGTTATGAGAACTGGCTGTCTCTGCTCCCGTCCCCTGCCTCCGCCGGGCAGCAGGAGTCCTTGAGACACACAGCGTATCTCCCTGTCTTAGGTGTGTAAGAGTTCCTGGCACAGCCAAGGGTCTCTTAACTGCCCAACCCATCACACTTATGCTAAGGCCTAGCGAACCTTCCTGAGTTGGTAAATCAGCCCGGAGAGGGGGAAGAAATGCACCACCACACGGAACTTTGCAGTTTCTCACGCATGGGCATAACGGGAGTCATCTCCTCACTCCATCTCTTGGGAAGCTCACTGTGACGGATTGGGATCTCTACCTTTCCCAGTTAACTTGCTTTATCTCTGTTTGGGGCACCAAGAACTTTGCCTTAGTCCATCAGCAGACAATCTCTTTCTCAGCTACCTATTGCGTAGGTACAGCCACCCCAATGTACCAGTGGGACCATGTTGCTCCCAGAGTTCGTGCTTGGGTCTGCTCACCCCAGCCCTGTCCTGCCCCCAAATAGGGAACTTGATCTGAGATCATCTGAAAAATTCTTCGCTCCAAAATGCAGGTCCTCGGCTTGGCATCACCACCAGGTCACCTCTTGTGGAAGTAGAAGTGATCACCAAAGTGTTGGCTCGTTGCCATTGATCTGTGGGTTTTATCACTTACAGAAGGGAAGTTTTCAGACAAACACACACAAATTCTCCTTTTAACACCTTTGACTGAGGTGTATCAGAGGTGAAGAGCCCTTCTCTCCTGCTATTGCATGATGGACACAGCATTAGTTGAATTTCCAGGTGAGCACCAACTCATCTGCCTCCTCCTACTTTTCCATGTGCTAAGGCTCACAGATGCATTACAGAAAGATTGTCATAGCTGTGTGCCTTCAGGAGGGAAAGCCTATAATTCTTTAAATGTTCAGACATCCAACTTGCAGTAGGTTCGTCTGTAAATAGCCTGCCCTAAGCCGAGCTTGGATGAAGTTGTTTATCCACAGGTACATGGCCATTTTAGCACATCTCCATTCAGGAGACATGAATAGTTTGCCCTGAGCTTATCAATGCTTCTCAGAATTAGACTTTGATGTTTATCCAAAGTGGGAATGTTTGTTGAATTTGCTTAGGAAATGCAGCACTATTTTAAATGCGAACAGTCCCAGATAAAGGACGGTTCTTGCGTAAGCAGCTCTGCTCTGGATATCTGCAGACCCCGCACAAAGTCAGACAAGCTCAGGAGAGGTCAAAGTCTCTTTATTCAGGAGACACCAGCGAAGTTTCTCTCACGTCTTAATCCTCTTTTGTACCATTCTAGGAGAGAGCAAGCTAGCGGGAAGGCTTACAGCAAGCCTTCAGTAAGGTGGGAATTCACCCGCCACGTCCCATCACAAAAAGGTCTTAGGGCAGGGAGAGGAGACAGTGGGTGATGTCTGTTCCTCCTGCGGCTCGGAGAACAGGCACCAGCCTCCAGCTGCCCTGGGCGATGGCCAGCGGAGCTGCAAATCCTGCCTGCGGTGGGCGAGAGGTGCAGCCGGCTCCCCGGAGGCGAGCAGTGCCGGCAGGGAAGGAAAATGCTCTGCTCAGGAGAGGGAAATCTACCCCCAGCTGTGGGCTGGCTGAACTTCTCCCAGCAACTGTTAAAGCCCCAGCTGGTATATTCTACACAGCATGACACACACGGCTGCACAGAATTTCCAGGCGGGCTTCACGGGCACACAGGATTATTGCACTCCTCGTAAAGTCCTTCTTCAACACTGGTATCTCTGCCTGATGCCCTGTGCCTCCTGTGTCCTCCCCCAGAGGAGGTGGGGAAGGGCAGAGTAGGAAGGTGGGAAGTATAGGAAGGGAAGGATAGAAAGATCAGCAGCTCATTTTTAGAATCTGTTAAAAAATTGTATATTTATTTTAAAAGGGTGCTGGCTTTTAAAAGGGAGCTCCCCGGGGCTTCAGCAGAGGAGCTGGACCATGCAGAAGGCTCTGCAGCTTCCTCCTGGGATGGGGCCGAGAGCCGAGGAGCAAATGGCTGCTCCTGCAAACCCGCGGGGCTTGTGCTTTGAGCGATCGACAACACAGAGACTGCCGCTGGGCATCCAGGCTGCCCAGAAACCCTGCCTCTCCTTCTGGCTCCTGCCGCAGGTCACAGGAAGATGTGCAAACCGAACTGCTGAGCTGAAGCAGTCTACAGAACGGGAGAGGAAACAGAAATGAAATCTGTATTTGCATGTGGGAGCTAGGATGTAGCAATTCCCTGTTATTTCCCAGGAGCAACCTGACAGTCTCCAAGCCTGCCCATCTGCATTAACCTCAGCACCCTGCCAGAGGATTTCAATCTGGAGGATAAAGGGCTGGTCCTGGCTCTGATCCTAATACCCTTAGATACTGTCCCCAGATAACCGATTGTTATAGAGTCATGGGGGAAACACACACCCCACCTCATTCCTAAAGACCACACAGGGCAGAGGCTCCTCCAAAAGGTGCTGCTAGCGCAGGACTGTCTTTGATACTACCCATCTGGGCGTGAAGCTGAGGGTGGTGCTTTTCCATCAACAGTAAAGAAATGCAAGGGGTTTTGTCACCCTTCTCTCATTAAACATATTGAAAAGGCACATGTACCTGTGACAACTCTCGGCATACAATCAAGGTGTTATGGGGAGCCTTCACCAACACAAACCCGTGTCAGGAGGCAATGGGGACATCAGCAACCCCAGGGGAGATGCAAGGGGGGCAGGATTATCCCAGTTCATTCCTCATGTACACGCTCTCTGGGAAGCTGGTAACACGGGAGAACACGGACACAACAGCATGCATGTGTGACACAGCTGATAGAACATTGATTATGTCATTTTAATAGGTCTGCAGAGATTGAGGCTGTAAATCCAGCTGCCTGGCCTGAGCAGAGGTATTGCACCAGGAGACCAATTAGGCACCAGCCACTGGTAATTGCCAGCCCCAGCATGCCTGCAGATGCCTGCGCCTACCCGGGGAGATGCCAGAAGACAACCCTAGCATCAGCAAGGGGCATCCGCAGCCCAGCTCCGGGCACTGGACCCACGGCTCGTGGAGCTCTGCGCTGCATGGGCTCCTCTGTGATGCCCCTCGGTGCACCCTCGGCATCGGAGGGTGGGCACCCACCCCGTCCAGTGGTGACTTACCCTCCCCATTCGCAGGAACGAGCTGAGAGCTTTCATCTCTGCGAAAACAGAGCGTGCCGGGGATCGCAAAAATCAGCAAAGCAGAAAAAAAATATTTTCTGGTTGTTTTTCTAGATGGTTACACACAGACCTGCAGAGAGGATTGATTCAAAAAGGTTCAGCCAAGAGATTGAAGATAAAATGTGAACACTTCCAAAAGTCAGTCTAAGCGAATAATGGCCCTTTCCGTCTCGGGCAGCTGTGAAGATTTCGTACATCTGCCTAATTCATTTGTGCTCTCCTCAACCCCACAACTTCTCTTTACATTAAAATGAGCAATATTAAATATGGTTTCTCATTGCATAAGTTATACACAGGCCTGTTTTGTGTAGGTAAGATAAGCATATGCCTGTATTATTGGATGTATACTTTTACATATACTAGGTTGAAAATAACAGAAAGCTATCCCAAATATTGTTATTTTTTTACTATTTCAGGTGGAAGGGACCTACAACAATCATCTAGTCCAACTGCCTGACCACTTGAGGGCTGTCCAAAAGTTAAAGCCTGTTGTTAAGGGCATTGTCCAAAAGCCTCTTCAACACCGACAGGCTTGGGGCATTGACCACCTCTCTAGGAAGCCTGTTGCAATGTTTGACCACCCTCTCTGAGCCCCAAAACTGAGCTACCATGGAGAAAAATAACAGCCGTCACTAGTGTAGAAGCTGTAGGCTTTTTGGATAATCTCACAGTAAATCTATTAAAGTGAACAGAAGTGATTCAGCAGGTACACAACTACCGTATAAATATTTAGAGTTTGCAACATGAGTCATGTGGCCATAAATCATACAAGAAAATAACAAAACTTGAAGAGTGTGTCATGGCAAAATCAGGACAAAAGTATATTAAGACTTGCAAGAGTGGGCAGAACATACATTAATTATAGGCCCAAAAGATTGCTGTGAGTTACTAAGATGACAGTATAAAGTATTAGTAACTCCTTAGATATTATTTTGCTCAGTTTACTTGTTTCCACGGCATGTAAATGTTCTGATTTAACACTTAATGATCAGCTCACAGAAGTACATGTGCAGCACTTTTCTCCCAATAATGACACTCTTCATGTTTCTTGTGGCCATAAGCATACAGCTGAAGAAAGGCTGGAATAATCACATTATATATTACAGCCATTTAGTTGTAGAAATGAAGCATGAAATAAACACTTTAGTTCATTAGCCCTAGTGAAGTAGCACAGTGTGAGTCTGCTATCCGTAATCACCGGTAATCCATGCCTAACCTGGTGACACGCTTTATTACCAAACCCGTGAAGCGGCTCGGGATCTCATCCTGGAAATGCAACGGGTGCCCCTAGGAAATGGCTTTTTGGAGGAAAGAGGCCGTATTTCATTAATGCTGTGTGTGCACCGCCTTGTTCCCCCTGCCTGCCCTTCCCGCCGGGTCCCTGCAGGACCGCAGGCAGGCGATGCCAGCAGCGCTGCCTCCGCTCGCCCGGGGCAGCCAAAATTAGTACCTGGAGGTCTGGCTGATTCTCTGCTTCAAACAGTTGGCTTGACAGCGCAGGGGAAGGCACGGCTCTCCTTAGTTCGGGGTCTGTTCGATCTGTTAATTAATAGACGCTGCATCCCTGCTATTTAATGCAAATGCAGCTACACGTCAGTGCCTGCGAGCACGCCTGGGAAGCCTGCAGCACCAGAGCATCACCCAGGAGCAGCTGGATGTCCCCGACGGGGCCATCCTTTTTTTTTAAGGAAAGTCCTTCTGGCTTTGTGCTCTGGGCAGCTTGTACCCTTGATGAGATGTGCTGTCCCAAGCTGGGTCCGGCTTGAGTAGCACAATAACAGGCAATGTCACTTCCACAACAGGGAATGTCATGCTTTTCTGGGATTCAGGATATGCCCTGGGTTGTTTGGAAAAACATAGCTCTGTGTTTTTTCCACAACGAGGGCTAAGCTATATCTCTGCTCTGAGGTTTGCCATTTGGAAAACTGAGCTGCGATCCATCTCTAGAGTCTGATCCCCAAGGCTTCCAGTGGCACGAGAGCAGGTTCAGCCCTGAGACCCCCGGGAAGAAGGACCACAAACACTGCTCGTCTTCAGAAGAGATCGACCCCGTCAGAGCTTCGTATCGGATGCGAGTTCCTCTGCCCTGAGTTTCTGGGCTCTGAAAATGGAGGCTTAGGCAGCAGCAGCTGCAGCATCTCTCTTCCCAGCTGAAGTTACGGTGTTGGCACGGGACCTTGGCCATGCCCAGCCCTCGTGGGTCCCTCCAGCACGACGCAGGAGGGACGGCACCGGCCGCTCGGCACTCGCATGGCCCACCTCGGCATCTCCGGCGATGCACCGGCACCGGCACCAGCTGCAGGGGTGGGCCCAGCACGCCGGCAACGCCGCTTTATTTTCTTTCCATGGACCAAAGCCTTTTGTTTCATATCCATCTTTTTTTTTTTTTTTTTTTTTTTTTTCCTATCTCTGCCCACATCACTGCAAGGCCGTGGGGGCTGGCAGAGGACCCCGCGCTCCCCACAGCCCCCGTGGAAGAGAAGGTGGTAACATACCTAAACCAGACTTGACCAAAGAGCTAGTCTAACCTGAAAGCCTTGTCTTTTTTTTTTTTATCAGCTCTTTTTAACAATAATCTGGCAATAAAGAGAAAACTATATTTTCCACAGAGGAACAGAAGGCTGTTGTAGGCACTCCAGGACAAGAGAATATTTCAAAACATATTCAGTAAAATATATGCGTATTAGCTACAGCTTTACTCTGTGGCTCAAATTGCTCTGTCTTCTTGTGGCGAAAAAATGAGACAGTTTCCATTGGAGGGCAGGAACCACATCTCCTTTAATAATTTCATGCCAGACCATGTAAAATGTAACTCCTGTTCCTGTGTTCCATCAAAACCTGCACCCGGTAGAGTAGCAAATGACCAAAAACCAGTGTTTAGAAGAACTCATTTTCATGCTCTGCAGGCTCTAACCTTGTCTCCAAAAGCCAAGGTTGATGTGTCCCATGCCAAATTAAATCGAAGATGTATGCAGTAATGAAAAGGGTAGCATTCCATGAAAATCCCCACTTTTCAGTTAAAGAGGCCATGGTTTATTAGGTATGCAAAAATTACAATGTCAGGGTAACTTTGCAAGTTAAGCTTTTTTCCTAAATGCTCAAGTATCTCACTGGAAGGAAGACGCTAGCTCAAGATTTTCATAACTTGTTACCTGGATACTCTACTTCAAAAAAAATTGCTCCGGTGAAAACAAACCATTCCCCTCTTAAAACATGAGGGAAGCATCCCCTGATGGGGGCGGGGGGTCCGAGCAGAGTGGGATCCCCACGGCAGCAACCCCAGAGCAAAGCAGCTCATGATTGCACCGTGAGGCATCCGCAAAAATCCCCGAAACCTTAGAAGATTTTGCTTCCCAACACAGAATAAAGGCCCCGACTTCCAGATCTGCTTGTGATATTTGACCTATTTACATGAATTCCCTCGCTGTTGGCAAGCTACAAATGAGAACAAGAGCTCGTTACCAATCTGCATTGCCAGATGAGCGCCCAAGGGAAGGCAGAGAAAAGCAGATCCCCGGGTCGGGGAAAGCAGGAATTAACTGCAGCCACGGAGTTATTCGGGGTGAACCCACTGGGCTCGGTGCAGCCCCTCACCCTGGTCCATATCCTGGCGCAGCCCCGGTCTCTCCCACTTCAGAGCATCGCGCAGAAGAAAGGAAAAGGCAAATGATATTTTACTGCATCTGTAAAGTGAAACTATGCGTGAAGAAATAGAAAAAAGGAGCAGATTCAAACTCATTGCAAACCACAATAAGCTGCAGAGGACATTTAATCACGATTTCCCTTCCGAAGGGAAAACAATATTAGAAATCTGCAAGGCCCAAGATTTGCATCTAAGGCCAACACGCTTTCCCTTTCTCATCTCCATTCCCCTTAAATCTTTTATAGGAGTCATTAAAAAATGTTGCGCACTACCACAGTCATAACAAATAAACTTATGCCCATTAACAACTGCCTGAAGCACAGCAGGAAATCAGACAGATATATCAGTATCCCCGTGCAAAACAAATCTGCTTCCACTAATAGCAGGGCTTTTCGCACAGCCTGTATCAGGGAAGACATGCAACCTTCTCTCTCCGAAAGAAGCAACCTTCCTCCTCCACTTGCTCCACGCTACCCCGCGGCCCCAGCTCCCACGGCTCAGCCCCATCAGCCCTTCCACTCCCCAGTTATTGCATTAAAAAGTCAATTAGAGCAAACTGCCCGGCACGAGGCAAGCGCAGGTGAGAGGAAGGCGGGCAAGAAGCCATTCCTCACGCCGTGGCAGTCATACAAGACTGAGGACTTCTCCTGGGAGAAACCTGCTCACTACTGATGCTGGGACAAGCAGCAACATGGTCCTCAGCCGTGCCTCCTCCTGCACAGGGCTCTCCAGACCCCGGGCTGCGTTTGGGATGCTTCCAATAAGAGTTTCAAGAACAGTTTGTGAGCCGTGACAAGTTGGTATAAATCATGTTTGCTCTGTGCGAAGCCTGCTGAGCAAACCAGGGGCTTTGTGTCTTGTGCTGGTTTCATGTGTGCTACCCTGACGGAGTCGGGGGAAGTGCTGCTGTGATTTATTCATATCCTAGCAAACAAGTCTTCATTAACTACTAAAACTTGCATGTGGAAAAAGCATGTACTGTCAAGTGCTGGGTGCTGTTTAATGAAGAAAAATGAGGCAGCCACCAAATACATGGCAGTCAGAACTGGATCTCTTATTGACTTTCTTCCCTGGGCAGTTCCCTCCTCCTGCATTACTGATCAACATTTTAAGACTTCTGCAGCATATCCCTCCTGTGAGTGACAGCCAGTGTCCTCTCAAGATGCTGCCCAAAGCTGGTACAGGCGATGCCCCACCAGCCCCAGGGACTTTTTGCTATTCCCACATATGCATGGTTGCATCCTCCCTGTGCCCGGGCTGTGCACTGGCACAGTGGTTGGGGCTCTTCAGACCTCTGGCTGGGCTCCCGAGGACAGTTAAACCACTGGTTTTTAGCTAGTTTAGCATCCATCATCCAGAATAAAGAAAAAATCATGGCATTATCTTTTCCTTATTTTCCGTGCAGTCAACAAGAGCTATTTCTCTACTTTGGGCCAAGCAAATTACACATGATACAGTACTGCATATAAAATATTGGGCTGCATTCAAAATTCACTTTCAATTTTAATGCATTTGAGGTTTAGCTCACTATTCAAGGGGAAAGAAATAATACAGACGGGCAGCATGGTTAGATGTGCTTAGTGCAAAACAGCAGCCTGGAGGGCAAACAGCTTTGGTCGGAGGTTTCCCCTGCTCCCCCATGGTTTCCCATGTAGGACCCCTCAGGGGCAGTGGGGGTATGAGCACCCCGCTCTGGGCTGGAGATGTAGTAAAAAGTAGATTTTTAGGTTTAAAATGTTTAGGCTATAGAAGCCCAGGCCAGTTTGGGATGTTTCTTCATGGATGAGATGAACTGGTCCCTCCATGCATGGCGGGACACCGGCAGCACCGTTGCCAGCACCGAACGGGGGGTTCCGAGCAGCCGCGCTTGGCGAGGCAGCCTCCCCTGCCTGCAAACAGCCAGCCCCTGCGCACACCCATTTGATTAAGCTTTCTATTTTTTTGTAATTGAAATATTTCTCATGCCTGCTCAAACACCTCTTCAAGAGTACTGATATTTATCTAACATATTGAAAAATTATTTTAATTTTCAGGAAATCTTTTTTTTTTCTCCCTGGCAACCTGGCATAGATAACAAAACAATGAACAATTCTCATTCATTTCATGCATTCCTGAACATCGTGGCAACCACTGTCAGAAAATTTAATCATGTTGCTTTCATAACATTTATTTTGCATATTTCCGCAGTCACTCTGTGGAGCATGGCCGTGGCAAACATAACTTGCCTAAAGTCATATGCAAAAGATAGTCCGGTACTTCATCAAAGTTTGCTACTGAAAAGACCTGCAGAAATAAAAGCTTAGAATATAAAAGGGAAGTGTTCATTGCACCCTTCTTGTGCTCTTCCCTGCACTTAATTTAAAGCTTGCTTGTGGTAAATAGGTCAGAGTCTGCTTTTCCTGGTTGCACAGCAAAAGGGTAAGAGAGTCTCAAAAATGGCTCTTCATGTGAAACACTTACTTTAATTCCACCAATATCAGATGTGAGACTGCCTCCGGGTTCATATATCTCAGCTTCACTTACCTGGATTTAGCAGATAATAATAAAGGAAATAATATTCCATGCCTATAGTACCATGTGTGCACTTACACTGCACAGCACCACTAATTAATTCTGCATTCAATGGCCTTCTGGACCAGCCACGGGGATATGCAGGTACCAGCCATAAGTCCCAGACCACCTTTCCTTCCAGGCAATTCATTTGCGTTTGACATTTCATAGTTCTCCAGCTTCATAAAATTTATTTCTGACTTGTTTCATGTAAATCAAATTGCAAGAGACTTCTGCCTTCAGATTATAAATGATCACATTAAACCAGAAGATGCTCTTGGCCACAGTGAGTCTAAAAAATGTGATTTTGTACAGTTGTTCTTTTTCTTTTTCCTTTTTTTTTTTTTGGTGAACAAGCAACTTTGTATGTTCCCAAATCAAGCCATTTGCACATTTGTCTGTATACAGATTGCTAGCTGGGCATGTGCTGTCCTCCCGTGAGACCCCCCCTGCAGTCCCGTGTTCAGCTCTGGGGTCCTCAGCAGAGGACAGAGGACAGACATGGACCTGTTGGAGTGAGCCCAGAGAAGGGCCACGAAGGTGATCAGAGGGCTGGAGCACCTCTCCTATGAGGACAGGCTGAGAGAGCTGGGGTTGTTCAGCCTGGAGAAGAGAAGGCTCCAGGGAGACCTTATGGCAGCCTTCCAGTTCCTAAAGGGGGCTACAGGAAAGATGGGGACAGACTTTTCAGTAGGTCTTGCAGCGATAGGACAAGGGGTAATGGTTTTAAACTAAAACAGGGTAGATTTAGACTAGATGTAAGGAAGGTTTTTTTTGCTGAGGGTGGTGAGACACTGGAAGAGGTTTCCCAGAGACGTTGTCATGCCCCATCCCTGGCAGTGTTCAAGGCCAGGTTGGATGGAGATTTGGGCAACCTGGTCTAGTGGAAGCTGTCCCTGCCCATGGCAGGGGGGTTGGAACTGGATGATCTTTACGGTCCCTTCCAACCCAAACCATCCTGTGATTCTGTGTGTCTATTTTGGCGCGGGATCACTGCTCCCTGCCTTGTGCCCTGCAGAGGCAGGAGGCTGCTGCTGGGACATCCCTTCTCCGAAGGGTCCGACCTTCCTGCCCCCACAGCACCGTACGGGTGGCCGCGGGGGTGCAAGCTGGTTTATTTTCTGCTCAGCCTCAACCAGGCCACGAACGTGCTCCATTCCTGCTAGCAACCACCGTATCACTTCATTTCCAATAGAAACATAATTCTTAGAGTAAAAATAAGTCATAGCAGCTCAATGAACAATGACAATAAGGCTTTGCTTCCTCTGTCTATTTTCCTTCCCCCCCTCCCCTGCCCCTAGCTGGCTGTTGCATGAAGCTAAGCACCGCAAAGCAAAGAGGAAACCAAATGTGTAACTTATCACAAACGTCCAGGGGACTCTGCCAGGGCATCCATGTAGATGCCAATCCACTTAGTTATGCTAGAAGATCATTTTTCTAATGGTATTAAGATGCAATATGGGAAATATTAGTGGGATTCAAGGGCTGGCTACTAATGTCCTCCCAGATACCCACAGCTGGGTTAGAAAATGATAAAATAAAACCCCAGGATGCGGGAGGGGTTTGGGGAGCTTAAGCCGTGGGTACAAGCCAGTCTTCAGGTCACACTCAAGGCGGGGGAAACTCCTTTGATCAGGCATCTGAGCAAAATCTCCATCCCTTCCTGAGCACATCCTGCAGGCGGGATCACCTCCGCGCCCACACCCTGGAGTGGGTCCCCAGACCCCCACGGCCACCGGTCCAGCCCCTGCAGCCCAAGGCAAGTGGGCAGGGAAAGGGGGGGAGCTCAGTCTGCCCCAGCCCCCCTCGGACTGCTCCGGTCCAGGCTGCCTCAGGCTGCTTTCTCGTTGTTTCCTTTAATTAAGCGGGAAAATATCTCCCTGAGCTGAAGGTAATTGGCAAAGCAGCCTGGGCACTCAGGAACTTTGTAAAAATAGATGCAGGAGGCTAAATTAGTTTCAGCATTTTGAAGTTGCAGAAGTGCAAAGGCAAAAAAAAAAAAAAAACCAGCAGCAGCAACAACAAATATTCCCACTGCGCCCTGTTTGCTGGAGGCTGCGGGAGGGAGGAGGGAAGCTGGAGCAAGTCCTCAGCCCAGGCGCTCCCAAAGCCACAGCTTCCAGCCAGGTCCACCGGAGACAACACAGCATCAGATCTCAAACACCAAGCCCACCCGTGCCCCTGGGCAACTAAGGCCACCGCTCCAGTCCCACCTGCCCTTTGGCCACCTCCGTTTCAGGACTGACCCACGTTTTGGCATAAAAGTAGCTGTTTGGATGGGTCTTGGTGGCTCTTCTCTGAGTGCTCCCGGGGAGGATGCCAAGCAGATGATGCTCCTGCTGCATTGCAGGAAAACTGGGACTTCCAGGGAAATATTTGGGCACCTCCCCTGGGGCAGCAGGACCAGTGGGATACCACCAGGGCACCTAATTCTGGGACCATCTGATCCATCCTTGGGGGAAAAGAGAGAGCGAGCTGTGACCAGCCTCTGCTCAGTGTCTGGCAAATCCCACACTGTGCCATGAACCCGTGAGTGGGAGCAGCTCGAGAGGCCCCGCTCCAGACTGCCTGTAAACCTGTAATGAGCTCTGCCAGTTACACTTGCAATTGATTCCACCTCCCCGTTGACAGCCTGCAGGGAACCCCCGCTCATAGGGCTGCTTGGCAGGACACCAAGATGCACAAGGGAAACCTTGCCCTAAATTACGATGCTTTAAACAAACAGGACTGAAGGAAGTACGAAGCTGAAGTCTTTGGTGTATGAAACGTATAAATAAGGAAAAAGCTCCAGCACCCGAGCACACACATCCTGGAGGCATCCTCTGGCTCCACATTGATTTAAGCACTCTGCCCTGAAAGTCAAAGCGCTCTACCAGGCACCACCTGCTGCTTGGCCACAGCCGAAGCACTGCCGTCGGTGCCTCAGGGAGAGGAAAACCTCAGCCCCCTATTCCCTGCCAGTCCTCTCCCTCTTCCCGGGAGGTCAGAGGATCCCCTTTCCCTTCCACCATCCCTACCCAGGGCACCCCTCCCTCTCCCCCAGCTCTCCAGTGAGGTTACCCCATGTACCTACAACCTTTTTGACCTTTTCTTTAGACCAGTCCTCCCATGCAAACCACCCAGTCTAGGAAATTTACTGCGTCACACCAGTAGCTGTGGAGTACCCGGAGGTGATGTTGGTAGGTACTCTCTGAGCCATGTCCTCACCCAACATGCACGGGCGATACCCAAGATAAGGTGCCAGCAGCGCTGCGCTTCCCACCGGGCAAAATACGGCCACGATGTGACACGAGAGAGATGGGAAAAAGGGAACAGCTGGCATCTTCTGCAGAGTAATAACATAACTATATAACTAGATGTGTATATAAATATGTATGTATTGATTACATAATACTGTGATCATATACAAATAATATTTTTATCTTCTTTTACTAATATTTTGCAAAAAAACCCCACCTACCAAACACTTCCCCAAATTACTGACTCGGACTATTAAATCTCAGTCCCAGGCAGAGCATCGCCTCCCTCCCTCGCACACACGCAGCGGGGCACCCACAAACAGCGTACGCCTGTCGGGGGGCACAGGCCAAGTCAGGGACGAGCTGCTGGGTTTTCATTTTAACCACTTAATTCTGCTTTCAACAAGTCTGAACCAAAAGAGTGGAAATCGAGCCCTTTTGTCAAAGACCGCAATGGTTTCTCTCTCTTAATCAGGCTCTTCCAGCAACAATATTTAATTATTTTTCCGTGGCTGGTTTCCCCAACAGGCAAATAGCCAACGTGTCACCCATCACCCATGTCCCAGCTCAGCCCCTTGGGATCCATCCACTGCTGTTTTCAGCTTCCTTTCCTACAGAAACCAAACAAGCAACGTAAAAACCCTCAACAACATGTAATCGGCTTCCAAACTTGTGCCAATCAAAACAGTTACCTGGGGAGCCTCCGGAGAGACAGAGACTGGCATTGCAAACAAACATTGCATACATATTTTCGAAAGAAGAATAGAATAGGAAATAGGTGGGAATTTGCTTTGTTATTTTGCTACACTGCTGTCCTTCATGTTATTTTGCTACAGCCCACCCAAGCCGTCCGGCGGCGATGGCACGGTTGCCAGAGCCCTTCACGACAGCATGGAGGGCTGGGGGCTGCAGGGATGCTCGGCATCACGGTCAGCACTAAATACTAGGAAAAAAATACCTGATCTTGGGTTTCAGCCTTGATCAGCCTCTGTGTAGGGATCAGCGGGGACTTTTTAGCCCCCCTGAAGCAGCAAAGCACAGAACCTCAGCCTAAACTCTTATTATTTCTAGCTAAACCTCTTATTATTTCTTTCTTGAGAGCAACATTTATGTACCCACTTGGAGGGGGCCAAAATGTCAACCGATGTCCCATAGTGTGGGGGAGTCCCCACCAGCAAGCTTGGGACAGGCTTGGGTCAAACCTGAATCTCCCAGATCCCGCACAGCCTCCTGTTCACCCGAATATCCTGCCTATTTTAAAGCATTTATTTAAAATTAAGTTTCATGTGCAAGTTTATTAAAAAAGTGTGGTTTATGGATTTAATTAAAGTACTGCATATGAGACCTTGCTAATCCTGTTTGTGCTGCAACTGTATTAAAGTGCTAAAAATCAATATATTTGAGTTTAAATATTTTATTATGGCAAGCTGTTAAATATTAATGATGTAACAAGTAATCAGTGTCACTGCTTCTATCTGTTCTGTAAGAAATGTGCAGGAAATTAGAAAAAAAATAAAAATGTCTGTTCAGTTTGATGGCCAGGCAGCTATTTGTTTCTCAGTTCAGGAAACAAATGTTGTTGGTGATTTACGTAAGTCACAAGAGCATCTTCCTGTGGCTGTTCTCCTTGCACAAGGCTAGGAAGGCACGGGGCTGCAGAGTGGTGCTGGAGGGCCAGGAGCACACTCACGTGCATCAAATTCCACGGCGCAAGCCAAGACGTGAGCTTGCATCATGTCAGCTGCCGGGACCTCTGGGTGCTGTGTCCTCCTCCACCATCTCCATGGCCCCAAGGACATCCCTGGCTCTCAACCCACCAATTGCTCTGGCAGCAAAAATGCCCATTTTCTGCCCTTCTGGGGACTTTTTTTCTTGGTTGCTCCCACCAGTGGAAGCTGGAGAAAAGTCCCAGGATGCTCAGATATAAAGGAGACAGGCAGGTGGCTGCAGCCCCGCTGGCTTATTGACACACAAATATAATCATGAACCTTCCTGGGGCAGATAAAAGGCTATTGTTAGCATACTACATTTGGCAGTGGCACTGATCTGTGGCCTGATGGAAATCCGAAGGTTGCAGCCTGCTGCCAGAGGACTTTGGAAGTTTTACACCCAAACCTTGTCCCTGATATACACAATTCTTAACGATGTTTCTGCTCAGAGAATGTCAAATTACACTGCACAAAATGAATCGCAAACACGGGTTTTGTAATCACATTTTAGAGAGATCTGAGTTTATTAATATACATGATCTTGTAAACCTGGCTCCCGCGAAAAGGCAATGAAGGAGCCAATTTGTTTGTGATCAAATCCCAATTCTAGAGCAAGTCAATCTTAGTTTCTGTCCTGCCACCAGCACACAGCAGGGTGATTTCTGCCCAGGACGGCCTCCCAGCCGTGCCTTGCTCCCGGAGGAGGGCAGCGGGTGCTGATGTTCCCAGGGAAGGATGCCCAGTGTCAGGAGAAGGAACACCCCAGCTGCTTTTGGAGCACTTTCCGTGACCGATCATTGTTAACCCTGTTTTTAAAAAGTCCATCCTGAGCATCAGCGGGGTGGGAACTATCTGAGCATGCGTGGGCATTGGCCATGCAGACATCTACATCTGAGACAGCCCGGTCACGCTTCCCTCACCCCTTCACCCCCCGGGGACCCTGCACCCCAGGGTGCTGGTCTGTGGATGGCCCATACGCACCCCCCTGAGGGTCTGTCAGTGCTCTGTCATGGCATGGGATGCAGCTGGACACTGGGAACATCTCCGGGTGTCCACCCAAAAGCAGGGCACGGGGAAGATGCAGGGACCGTGAAACCGTGTGTGGCATCAGGCTGCTGGGAGCAGCGCGAGCCTTGGCAGCTTTATCCGAAAATATGGGCTCTCTCCCGTTTTAAAGGCCAGATCCTGAAAAGTGTGACCGCATTGGACTCCCATTCCCTCTGTGGTATACGCACACATCTCCAGTGCCGTGCCTGGGCCCCAGGGACCCGCGGGTGCCCCTTTCCCCCCTACGCTGGTCCTCGCATTTGTCATCTGCTCGTTTTGTCCATACGATGTTGTTTACACCCTCCCAGGTAAATTTATGCACCGAGTTTCTGACACAGACTCATTCAGCAGCACCGTGCATCTAATTTTTAATCTGAGTAATAGGGTTGAAATGTCACACTAATAGCGACTCCTGTGCCTCGTGGTTTTCTCCTATCAATCAATCCTTCGTTATCAGGTAATTGGAAATATTTATCTCATCCTGCACTGCGTGCTTTTTCCCCAAACAAAACCTCAGTTGATATTTCCAGGGGGTAAATAGGCACTGGGGACGCAGCAGGGGATCAGAGCAGCACAGGGATGGGGTCCAGAGCCTCCCCCAGGCTGGGCAGTGCCCGAGGTCGGGTTGGAAGAGGTCTTCTCCATCCCCACCTCCCCCCAGACAAGACTCGGCGGCAGCTCCACCAAGCAGAGCCGAGGTCCATCCCACTGCCGTGCATCCCGCAGGGAAGCCCCAGAAACACCCATCTCTGCTGGGGTGGGAACGGTAAACCCTGACCGTGGGTCCTGAGCAGGAACGACCAATTGCCACCAAACCCCTGGCAACTGCAGGAAACTTCAGCGGCAATCAGGTGGCACCGGAGGGGCCCCAGCCCCGGCAGCACGGCTCTTTGCTCCCGGGAAATGCACGTACCCCATCCTGGGCACACGTAGTCAGGTCTCCCCAGTGGGATGGGGTACTGGGGTCACTGGTCCCGTGGCCACCAATGGCGGGGGGAGGCAGCGCAACCCTCAAATCACACAATTCTGCTGTCACTTCTCAGTAGCACTTTTTGAGAAATGTTATTTCTCCACTTCAGTTTGTGTTTTCCAGGGTTTTTTTCTGAGAAAACAAAAGACTGGGGGAAAAGACCTTCTCAGGTTTTAGATGTTCTGAAAAAAAAAAAACCCCCAACAACAAACTGATACTGCTTTAAAAGTCATTAAAATGTTCAAATGGAGAGGAATCAAGTATCTGTAATTATTACCACTGGAAGCGGTTATTTTTCCTACTCTTGTTAGAACCTTCTTTGAAACTAATAACATCCTTCCTGCCAAATGAGATCCTCTTCCATTACCTTAATTTTTTTGCTATAAGGAAAATCACATCTTTGCAATTCAAACTGAAAGGGGTACCCTCGTTCCCGACACACACGCACACCCCAGCAGCTCTGAGCTGAGCTCCTCCGGCTCTGGATGCAGCCCAGCTCCCGCGGGAGGGACAGGGCTGACGGGACCCCCTGCCTGCACTGAGGGGCTGCCCCATCTCCCACCACCACCCCAGCAGGAGGTTTCGTGGCCATGCCCGAGCTCCCAGCTTGGCTCTTGGTTTTCCCCCCAGGGCAGCAGGTTTCTGCTTGAACATCTGCACGACCCTGGGCCAGGCAGCAATGCTCCGCATGGGAGCGTTATCAATACAAACACAGATAGCCGAGTTTGCCAGTGATTTTTGTCTGTACGTACTGTTGCAAATCCTAATCCCCGCTGCAGTTAGCCCTGTTCTGTGCAGCTCCCTGCAAGCACCACGATATCAAATCACAAATACCCTCTTACCTAATGCTATTTAAAAAAGACAGGGGGAGTCACGTGCTACTGAAAATGCCTTTTCATCTCACAGCGCTTCTTGCTGCGGAAAGTACTTGCCGGTGCTCAGCTGTGAAGTTGCAAATCTGCTTTGGCTAGGTTTAAGGGAGATCAGGAGTTGTTCTTTAAGCCCCCTGAGTGACCCTCCAGGTAAATCCCGGCTGCCCGTCAGCGGCCGGTGCCATCAATCCGGCGTCCCCGCCACGGACCCCTTCCTCGGTCCCGCTCGGGCTTGCGGCAAGACTGAGAACGACCGTGCTTCTGGGTGAGACGGAGCAAAGGCACCTTTCCCCTTTCTAGAAAGATGTGCAAGAAGGTGCGTTTCGGAGCAGTTTGATTCAAGGCACAGAGCGCTGCTCTGCGCGCTGCTGCCTGCCAGGCGGGGACGGCGGTGCTGCGGTGGGCTGCAGCGGAGCTTTGCTACCATCTGCCGGGCACCCACCAGGACCCTCCGCATCCTTAAGGCCTGGAAGCCTAAGGCCAGATGAAGGGAAGGTTTACCTGTCCCTTGGCAAAACCCCCGAAGGCGAACCCCAGCCCCACGTCCGTCATTACCCCAGCGGAGGGCCGCAGGCACGGCCCGTCACCATCACACACCCCTTTGACCTGTTTTTAGTAAGACACAAGCACCAGGAATCAAAGGAAGTGTTTTATTGATGCCCCACAGTGCAAACACCAACGGTAACACACGACAGGCAATAAAAACTTTGCTGTCTCTGCCCCTTGCAGGAGGCACCCTCCAGCTCCAGGACCCCCCAGCTGCACCCCGTGGTCCCAGCACCGGCGTCCAGCCCCCGGCACAGGGCGAGGGATCGTCTCCGAGGAGATGGAGGATGTCGTGTCTGTGTTTCTGTATTTCATTTAGAAAAGCCGGAGAGCGATGGAAGGTGGCAGTTATGGAAGCCCGGGAGGTGATGCTGAGGTGAGGCTGGTGGTCCCAGCAAGCCCACCCAGCACGGCTCCCCGCACGCCCCGGCTCCGTCCCTCCTCGGCAGAGCCAGGCGAGCACCTTGCTCCCGCCGCAGTGAGGACCAAACGCATCTGACAGCAGGCAGGTTTCTGGCAGCGAGGTGGGGATGCCTCCCCCCCATCCTTCCCCTGTTTTCCTGCTCCTCGAGCACACGGTGCCGTGTAAGTACCTGTGCTTTCTGCATACTCTGATGTCCTGAAAGAGCATCAGCATTGCTCGGCCAGGATGTCTCTGTCACAGCTCCACTAACACCTCTCTACAAGACAGACTGTCCCAGCCACGTGCATTTTGCTTCATGTTTCCGAACAACTGACAGCCGGCAAGAGTGAGTGCAGAGCAACAGCCCTCCTGTCCCCTGGCCGGGAGGTTTTTGGGAGCCACGGGCAGCCTTTCCAAGGACCTTCCCTGCCAAAAGCCGATCCCCTGCTTCCCATTGCTGTTCCTCTGTGGCACAGGACAGACCTCATCCTTCTGCTTACGTGGAGTCACCCAACCCCACACCAGCACTCTGGTGGACCAGGCAGTGGGGTGGTGCCACGCTGGCAGCCCCTACAGCCCCATCCATCTCCGAATTAATCAGGGGACTTGGGGTGACGTCAAGTGTGGATGGCAACCACCCCAGGCCAGTGCTTGCAAGAGGAAGAGTTTTCCTGGCACAGAGCTGGAGGACAGCAGCACAAGGGTAAGCGCCCGCTGGAGGGTCCCCAGCTGCTCCCCGGATCCCCCCGTCCCCATCTCGGCAGTGGCCGTGCGGTGCCCCTCACGTGCCCGGTGTCCGCATGTGGCAATGCCATGGCAACACGCTGCCACGGCGCAACAAACGCCGGATAAACCGGAATGGAAACGACTAAAAGCAAATTCCCTCGTCCGCTCCGGTGACAGAGCCAATATCAATGCCCATCTGCCTGCATTATTCCCCTGGAATTAGGGAGACCTGGAGAGGGAGAGAAAAAGCGGCAAAGCGAGCGTACACTTACGGACCGTGACTGTCCTCGGCTTCAGCCGAAAATCACTCCTCCCTTCTGCCCACCTCCTGTCCCCCCGCCGGCATCCTGCACCCGGTCGGCGCTGAGGCCGGCGATGCTGGACGAGAGCAGGACCCCAGCCCCGGGCAGGGGGGCTCAGCCTGCCCTCAGCATCCCCGATGCCTGCTGTGAATGCACCGGGGCTGCTCCCCGGGACGGATTCGGTGCCCCTCGGGGGCCCGATCCTCCCCGCATGGTGCAGCGTGGCAGGTGGGGAGCTGACCCCGCACGCCGGCTTCCCGGAGCTGCTCCAAAATGTCTGAAGCACTGGAGGCAGGAGGAGCTGCCGCTCCCTGCTAATTCCTGCCCTGTCCTCCTCTGGTGAAACTTGTAATTCGCTGCTGGATCGTTCAGAGAAATCCTGGGGCTTGCATTATTATTCAGTACAATCTCATCAGCTTTTATCCTTTAGCAATGACCTTATGATAGTAAGTTAAGCCTACAGAAATAGCATTTGTAATTAATCTATTTCCATAAGATTAGCATGTCAAATGTCACAGGGATACATGTAAGATCCCTTCAGAGCTTAAAATCCTTTTGTCCAAATTGCTTTAAAACCGTGACAGTCTCATCAGTAAGCAAACAGCCCGGCGGGGGGGGCAGGGAGGGCTCTCCATGGACCCCTCCTGGCTGGCCCCCAACCCGCCGCAAAAACCACTGGCTCTGGTTGGCAATGCCAAAACCCGCTTTCTGCCCCGTCCACCTAGCCTGGCCGAGGCCAAAGAGCCGCTGAGCTCACCCCGAACAAGGGGACGGACCCCTGCGCCACTGCCATCACCCGGGCTGAGGCCGGGGGTCTGGCACCCTCACCCCCGCTTCTCTTCCCATCATCCCGGCCCCAGCTCCGGCACCGCTGCTGCAGGACTAGTCGGTGCCATCACCAACCTCTTCCACTTCAACACTGATGCGTCGTTTAAAAAACGGTAGAAAAATAATGCCAGAAGATACCGAGGGATTTATTTTATCTTTCTCTCACATGAAAACGTTGTGTACAAAGTCCTCCTTACCTGTAAGGAAAATCCCCATTTCATTCCAGCACAAGATATTTTTCGAGTTTAATGCCTTGTATTCTCCTGGGGGTTGTTAGAAAACACCCCAAATCCCTTCAGGTCTCTGCTGTCACTCCTCGCACAGCTCGGGTACCCTCTGCTCACGCCAGCATTTACATTTCAGCTTAGCCACGCTGCTGGCTCACAGGCTGTCGGCTGAGCTGGGCTGGATTTGGGGGTTATCGGCAGCCTGCAGAAGAGGGGGACCCCCGCCCTGCCGGAGCAGGCTGGCACCCACGCTGTGCCCGGCATCCTGCCATGGTCGTACGTTGTACCGAAGCAAAGCAAACACCTGCCGAGGGCGAGCAGGGGCCTTCAGCAATTTCATTGCATGGACCCAAATATCGCAGCCCCCCACCACGCACCGGCCCCATCCCAATGCCCCCCCGGGTCCCCCCACTTGCTCGGGCAGGGACCTGACTGCAAGGACTCCTCAGATACGGGGTTGGGAGTTGGCACAGGAGCAGGCAGGAGCAGGCAGGAGCAGGCAGCATTATGACTCCCTTGCCTTCTGCGGATGGAGGAGCTTGCCCATGCTGAAAGTTTTCTTTTGAGCTTTTATACTTTTGTAATAAGAGGAAAAATCTCCTGTTTTCTAAGCACAATCTTTTTCTCTCTCGAATTTTTCACCTTTAATCAAGTTGTCTGTTGAGTGAGGCTCTTTCTTTTCTAGTAATTAAAAAAGGATATTACCCAAATAAGATTATTTTTTTCTTTTCTTTCTGCAGAATAAAATAAGTTTCCTATCATCAGATCTACATTGAAAGCAAGTGCAGGTGCAATTCACTGGAGGAAACGCTCCCCCCTAACACCAGAAAGGGAGTTATCCATAACCCTGTTTTCTGACACCTCAGTTCTTTTCAGTTTATGTCCCTCGGCACCCACCCCCGGCAGGAACAGGCAGGGCTGCTGAAGGACGCTGCAACACGGTGCGTGCATCCTCTGAGCACAAAGCGATGCTCAAATCCCAAACTCTCTCACTGCGATGACTTTGCAAAAGTCATTGAATACTCTTACCTCTGCAAAAGCACTTTAAAAACACATGTACACACAGACAGGCGCACACTCCCAGGTCTCTGCACCTCCTCTCCAGCTGCTCCGGATGGATCTTTGCTTGCCCCCGTGCTCACGCTCACCCATGGCCCTGCTCCAGGTGCTGCCCCAGGGACCCCCATGCACCCACAGGCACCAGGAGCCCCTCACCCAGGGGACAGGCCATGCCGTAAGCAGCCAGGACAGGCACGGCCAGACAAGCCTGCCCACCAGCCACCGTTTTCACAGGACCGGCCCTTTTTATCCCTTTACCCCACTATTTCCCTACGCTTGTTCCCTTCCCCAAATCACCTGTATCCATCCCTTTCCCCACTTTTGGTTCCTCCCTGAATATCCCAGAATAAATCCCGTGCAATCCCAAAATACTCCCCCGCCCGCATCCCACATCGTGTCCATGCCCCAGGGGAATGCTCCCAGTCCCAAAGCTGCTCCGGCATCACACAGAGCCCCCGGCTGCTGGCTCCGAGGTGGGCAACACAGTCCCCAAAGCATGGGGAACACCAGTCTCGTCCCCCCATCTGCTCTTGATGCTGTTTTTTTCCCAGTGACCCCATACACCCCATAACTCCTGGCACGGCCACCAGTCCTGGCGCTGCCCTGGGACCAGCACAGCCATAAGAATTCTCACCCCCCCGCACCCCAGTCCTACCAGATCCCTCCTGGGCTTTCCCAGCTTGAATTCCTACAGAACAGTGTCACCCCAGCCCCAAAATGGACTACTCGGAGGCGTGCTGATGCCGAGCAGAGCCCAGCGCTGTCTCCACGTCTCCCAAATTAACCCCGTGTCACAGCTCATCTTACAGCATCTCCAGGGAGTATTAAAATGATTTTTTTTCCATTTTCTCACTCTATTTCTCTTTTTCCTTTTGGAAATACAGGATGACACTGTGTGATAAGGTCTGTCACTTTAAATTAAACCAGCTAGAGTGGGTTTTTTCCTGCAGTAATCTGAATGCAGATAAAATGTGATATCCCTGGGAAGAGAGAAGCATCAGAAGGAAGAAAGGGACCAAAAACCAGATACCCGGATACCTCCCAGGATTAACCATGGGCTTTTCGACTCTATAGCATCCCTACAGCTTTTCATTAACATGACAGAAATCAGACTTCATTGTCTTCAAATATTTATAGCATGACCTCCACAGGGTCAGTATTTGGGGCTCCCCATGCGAAAGAGATGCCAGCAGGGAGGGGAGCGACAGGGCTGGGGGGGGTGGGGGATGGTGGGCACCAAGGTCCTGCCAGCCCAAAGCCCACCTGCCAGAACAAGAGCGGGTGACAAGCACTTCTCCATCGCCATCAGCACATTTTGCTCTTTAGAGAGCCATTGCCAACCTTCCTAAGGACCTGGGACAGGTAGATGACCATGTTAATAGGAACGGAGCATGTAAACCTTTCCCACTCACCTAATTAGCTGCTCATCCAAAAATTTTGGGTGGTTTTGGAAAACCCAGCTTTGAATCATAAATGAAATCAGTAGCGTCAATTCAGAGCAAAAGCCTAAACCTACGTTGTGCTGACGCTACCCCCTTCAGCGTTACACCTGACTAAAGAGGGATTTAAGGAACTTGGGGAAAAGCCGTAATGAGTCAACACCATCAGTGAAGACAAACATATCTCAGGAGCCAGAGGCACTGGAGATTGCATGAGGCAGAGTTAGAGATCCCTCATCTATCATCTGCTGTGCAAATCACATTACTGGAGCTGAGGATCCTTCAGCCGGGGAAAGCGCAGCAGGCAGATGTAATCTCCCACAGATGCTGCCAGGAAGGCATGAGGCTCAAAGGGATGAAATGTCACCAGCCTGTTTCAGCTTGTCCCTGGAAATATTTCCTCTTAATCCCAGTCTCTGCCTCTAGACTTACCACCTCTGTGACCACTCCAGGCTCTGACCCAGGTTTGCCCCCCCGTCCCCAGGAGCCGCTGTGGCTCTGTCGGCTGCAGCACCATTGCTGACACACAGCCAGGCAGGACAGGGCTGAAAACAACGGCAAACTACCAAAATGTGTCTAAAACCTGACAAGACGCGTTTCCAGGAGGGATGCCTGCTGCTCCTTGCACATCCCACGCTCCATCTCCTCCCCGTCGGGACAGTTCTGCTTCTGCTGCCAGAGAAGTTCACAGCCCACACAGCAATCCCACATCCAGGCTCAAAGCAGGGACTCGGGATACAACTCATCATTTGGTTTCTGGTCACCACAGCACGGTCCAAGCACACCTCGTACAAACCCACTTTTCCTCTGAGATCTCACTGGTGCAGGGCATTATTTTTTCCAAACTCACCCCTATGCCCTCAGAAAATAAGGTGCTTGCAGACTTGAGTCTTTGCCCCTCACAATCCCCTTTTCAGTCCCTTGTCTTACGTATTTCACTGGGAAAAAAGTACAGCCTGGACAAGTGGTTTGTGAGCCCGAGAGACAGGTCTCTGCTGGTGCCTGCCTGGTACCCCAGGAGAGTGGGGGGATCTTTTGGGTTCCCCCGGCTCTGAGCTCCCATGTAGACATGTTGGCCAAGCCCCTTTGTGAGCCTGGCTGTGCCCACATGCTTCTGTGGATAGAAAGGGGAGAGGACACCTATCCAGATGAGGGGCACATGTGGATAAATGTATTTTCAACTGGGATGCTTGAATACTGGGTATATGGAACGTGCTTACAGGTGTATAGCACCTGGAATGCATCAAATAGCAGCAGGTTAATGGGTTCTTTGGCTCTTGTACACATGCCCGTGGGTGCACACTATGGGCATGGGAAATTATTTGGTTGCACCTGGAAGGGCTGCCAGTTTGGAAATTGGATGCCTTCACACGCACAGCCAACCCATGCAGCAATGCTGCAGTGCCTAGAAAATATCCTGCTTTCCTGCATCACATGTATTTAACCCTGCGTGGAAAACTTTTTGATTCGCCCATCATTTCTGGCTTTATTCTTTTTCCTCCGCTGTCAGAGACTTCCTCTCACCAGGACAAATACGTGAACTCCGTGCTGGGGCCATATGCACGATGCTTCTGGGTGCAAAGCAACAATTACTGGCCCTGGTAATAATGGCTGTGGCTCTCAAAGCTGTGACCTGGGGAGAGACGGCTTTACAGACCTGGCAGATGTCATACCCAGGAGCAAAGACAGGTGACAGAGATGATGAAGACTTTGGGCCTTACATCGTCTTATAACAATTAGTCCCCCAGCTGGACCAGGGAAGAGAACACAGAGGAAGGGAGAAGTTGTTCAAAAAGAGATAAATTCAGAGAAGGCTCAGCAAGGGATGCTGATCTCACCCAGAGGTGGGTGAGGGATGGGTTAGGGAGGAGTGTGAGCGCTTCCCATGCCGTGCCAGGGATCCCCGGCCACCGCATCCCTAGCCCTGGCAGAGGGGTGAGAGGGAGGACAAGGACAGGGAAGGGGTTATTCCCACCACCGTTGGGAACAGGGTACTTTTCCAAGCAGCACTGGACTGAAGGACTCGGCCACCACAGTTTGTGGGAACGGCTGGAGTTCCATGTGCTGCCCGATGTCAATGGGAAGGCTCAGGCTTCGCCAGGAGCATGCTGTGCTACCAGGACTGCTCACGTTTTTAATTCTCCAAACTGAAAAAAAATTAAAAAATGCTGCCAGATGATTTAGGTGACGATCTGACCGCCACGCTTTGGGGACAGGAGGGACACCCTGGTACCCCCGGTGTCCTCCTGGGGGGCTATCCCCACTCCCCCCACTGCTGCCCGAGCCGGTTTCTGGTGCATTTGTAAAGACCGAGGCGGTGAAGCTTTGCAGTGAATGCAAAGGAGGGGAGACGATGCTGGGGAGGGCCCACCTGGGAATTGCCATTCTCCCGGCCTCTCCAACTGCCACCGTTAATATTCGCCGTGTTCCTCGCAGCTGTCAGCACATGCTGTCTGCTGCTTTATTCCCACTGCCGAAGCCCTTCCGTCCCACTACCCGTCTCGAATGCTAATATCTGACCACGGCATATTATTCATCCTATCAAAGGCAGGACAAGTATTTTAAATGCTGCAGCGATTCATGGTAATTAAGGAAACTCTTGCGAATATTCATTCTCTCCTCCTTTTTCTCCATCCTCCCCATGCTGATGTGGAAATACAAAGTATTCACTGTGTAAGAAGATGGGAACAGGACCATCAGCAAGTTGGAACCCCCACAGATGTGCCTTAAAATACTTCGTGAGCAGGACACTCACCTTAAAAGCACAGCTCGCTTCCCTGCCCCAGCCCAGGGTGAGATGGTGCTGGGCACCATGCGTCGGGTCCCTCCTGGCCCCCGAGCCGGCGCAGATGCCACTGCCCCCAAAAAGACCAGGGAGCTGCCAAAATTTGCTCCAATGTATACGTGACCTCAATACAAATTAGGCAAAAGCCAAATCTCCACGTCTGCCACATGCTCAACCGCAGCGTCGAGCCTGGCACGGGGCTGGGCACCGCCGGTGGTCCTGCCCGGAGGCTGGCACTGTCTGGGGAGCAGTGGGGGCTGCTGGGAGGCACTGGGGAGGACTGGGGGGGTTTATAGCAGGAGGGCAGAAAGCCTCCACGGTCTTGTGCCAGAGCACCCTGCAGGGCCTTCGCACCCCTTCCCTGGCACATGGAGGGTCATCTCTGCACCGGCACAAGCAAACTGGTGCTCTCCCAGTCCCCACACTGGGGACAGCGGTTTCTGCCCAGAGCTGGCATTTACTCCTTGCCCGCTTGGCACTGGGACTGTCAGTGCACCGTCCCAGCATCCCGTCCCCACGATGCCGGCACCAGGTTTGGTCCATGCCCCACTCTGTCTCAAGCTGGCACTGCCCGGACATCACCAGTGACAGGGACACGGTGAAGGATGGCTTGTCCCCAGCGGAGCGGTGTCCCCAGCTGGTCACCGCTGCCCTTTTGCCTCTTGCAAGCACAGCTTGCTGGTGGCAGGGAAAGCCTTGGCACGGCAGTACCACACCACGGATGTGCCCTTCCCATCCCAGCTGAGCCGTGACGTGGTCCAGAGCGAGGGTGGTCCAGGTGCCAGGCTGGGCAAGGGGATGCCCACAGCCTCCCTGAAGCTGTACCTCCAAACATCGCCTTTTCCGAGGTGCCTTCAGCCCCTCCTGTCCCTGCTGGTTTGCCCTTTCCTGCAGCCTCAAGCACAGGAACGGTCGTGGGAAGGTTTTGGGGGCAGGAGGATGCTTTCTCCTCCTCTGCCCAGCAGCCAAGATGAGGCAAGGGACCAAACCACCGCAGGGACCAGCCTGCTCCCCTGCCACCCCTCCTCTCCTTCCCTTTCCCACCCTGCCAACGAGGAGGACCCAAACCTGGTCCCCTGGGTCTGGGCACACTCAGACCGCAGAGCCTCCCCTCTCGTGGGATTTCACCACCCCTTCATTTCATTTATTGTTTTCACAGCTTTCTCGCTGAGCTTGGTGAGGACTTTGAATTAAAAAAAAAAAAAAAAAAGACTGTGTTTGTTTCCTAGTTGGGTACCAGCCTGAACTGAATTAGTTTGAATAACTGCAAACCTTTGGGGAAATTCATGCTAAATTTATAAAATATTATTATCTCTAGCTCTCTAAATTAATCTGCACAAGTAAGTAAAGTACTTTTTCATTTAGGACAATTCAGGATTTAAATTAAACAGTAAGGCAGAGAAAACTCAAGACATACTTTGTGTATGCACCGGCATACCTCCAAATATTAACTTTGATTTCCAGGACCACATGGGAATGAAGTAGAAGCTAGAATGCCGTATTTAGGAGACACTTATTCGTAGCCTCTAGTTTCTGGCCCAGAGGGAGATGAAAGGAGGCTGGATGCTGCACTGCAGGCACTGATGGCTTCCTGAGCGTGGCTGGAGTCAAACAGTGGCTTTGGCTGGGTGGGCAGCATCTGTGACCTTCACGCACTGGGATGGTTTCCCATATGATGTGTCGGTAGGTCTAGAGAGGGGCTGGGGGGGCTGCCCAGCAGGAGGTGAGGTCTCATCGCAGGATCTTGAGCGAGGAAAACAAAACGTGCAGAAGAGGTGGGAGTTCTGCCGAGGCGGGGATGCTCGCTGGGGCGTGCAAAGCTGGATGGACCCAGCAGAGGAGAGGGGACCCCAAAGTGGTCCTGCAGGGAGAGCTGCAGGTGAGAACCAGGTAGGAGTTAGGAGTTGTCCGGGGCAGATGCCGGAGGAGAGCCATGCCGGCAGTGCCTGGCAGCACGGAAAGCCTCTGCCTGCCCAAGGAAAGAGTCTCTTGGACACCAGAACTCCCTTCATCGACACGCTCCCTCTGTCATCCGTAAAGGCAGCCGTCACCTGGTGGGGAGGAGGAGGATATGAGAAAGCAAGGTGGCTGACTGCTGCGCGAGTCAATGGAGCCTGTCACCAAAACGTGGATCTGTGGAAGGGAGTCCCCGGTGCCCACTGGTGCGGCCCAGGAGCTCGCTGGGGTCGTGGGGAGGGAGCCGTGATGCCGGCTGGGAAAAGCCCAGTTCATTAAGGTATGTTCTGTGGGCGACTAAGAGAAGGGGAAGAAAAACCTTGTAATCCCTCCGCCATAGCAGAAAGCTTTGCAGCAAGAGATCGGTGGTGCATTAATACCTTTAATTCCAGCTAAAACCCATTATTGCAACAGCCCGGCTGCATAACTTGACATTTCCCAGCCAGCAGACAGCATGTCCCATTACAGCAATCCAACACAAGCCCTTATGGGGCATTTCTACACCCGCCAGGACCCCGGACCGAGGGTGGGCTCTGTGGGAGAGAGGGGCAGCCTGTGGCAGGGTGAACCCACCCCCGGGTTCTGAAGACCCTCTTGCCCACGTTTCCCAGGCACGCGTGGCCTGGAGGCAGCAGGGACGGTGGCAGGGAAGGAGATGGAGAGAAGAAGGGTCCCAGCGCGACCAGCATCCTTGCGACCAGGCCAGAGCTGCCCTGCAGCAGGGGACCAAACGCGTGCAGGGCTCAGCCCTGGACCCCAGGGGAAGCCCCCACCAAGCCCTGGCAGCATCTCGCCTGAGATGATAAAAGCGGTGATGGGTCACCCCGACATCTCTGCCCACGGCCACACGAGAGAATCACGCAGCAAGCGCGGCTTTGCTCGGTTTCATCGAAGTCTCGGGTGGCTGTACCCCCCCCCCCACCGGGGCAGGGGGGTCTCGGGTGGGTGCAGTGGGGGGGGGTACTGGGGTGCCTGGGGGGGGCCGAGACAACACCCCCCCCCCGCCCGTGGCTGTCCCTGCGTGAATCAACACTGACATCCAGTGACCGCCCAGCCCCACTGCAGCTTTTTGTTCCTTGCCATCGCTCAGCGAAAGAGCTCACTATTAAAGGAAAAAAAGAAAAAAAAAAGGAAAAAAAAAAAAAAGAGGCTTTTCATTTTCCTGAAAAAATGCCTTCGAAAGCCCGTTCCTAGGGGAAATGCTCACTTTTCCTCTGGTCTTTCTAAACACAATGAATTAAAGGCGACAAGGAAGAGACACACACCACTGCAGGAGCTCCAGCCCCTCCAGTGATGCTCCATGTCCCCAGCAGCCTCCGACACCCCACTTTGGCACCGAGGTGCCCACTGGCCTTGGCACCACGTAAATCCCCCCACCCCAATATCGTCTCCCATTCCCGGGTTCAGGCACCAGCCGTGGGCAGGGACGAGGGATCTCTCCTGTCCCTAGAGCCGAGGTGGTCCTCAAGCAGCACCAGCTGGTTGTTGAGGCAGGGGCTCAGCGCGAGGTTCTGCCCAATTTCCTTCTCCTGGGGATGCAGGAGCTGAATTCCCCTTCTTGCCCTAAAAACACATCCCTGAGCCTGCCAAGCTGTCATCGTCCCCAATGTCACTTGGGTCATTCGCTTCTAATCCAGCCGCAGCCCTGGGACTCTCGCAGCATCCTTCGTGCAGCAGAGCAGAGCCTGAAGCTCAGGGGTAGTTTGGGTGCCTGTCTGAGAATATAAGAGTGTAAAAAGTATAAACATGAATATAAAATAGTGTCCCTCCTCCTCTCCTCTTGCTGTGCTGTCGGCACGCCAGAGCCACCCTCTCTGGGCTGAAACGTGGGGTGTTTGTAAGCCCCCACATGCCTGCGACAGGCAGTTTGGAGCTGACAGATCTGGGCTTTCAGCATCCCCTGGTGACTCAAACATTTATCTGTGCTGGGAGCAGGGGAAAGCAAACACTTTGCCTCATTATATTTTTCCTGGCAATATATGTATTAGTAATTTGAAGACACTGACTTTTTATTTAGGGTATTTAGGGAAATACATCCATCTGTTCATCCCTGAGACAGAGAGGGAGGGATGCCTGAAGCTCCAGGTGCACTTTTTTAACCATATAACTGGTCTCAGCACCTCCCAGGCTCTCACCAGTTAACCCAGCCTGACCGTGCTTAGCACAGCCTGAGCATCCACAGGCTCCAAAATAAATGGGTCCCCCCAAGGCCACCCTGCACTGGGAGCACCCAGCACATGCCTGGGAGCAGCCACAAGTTCCCCACCATGCCAAACCTCCTGACGCAGCGCTCAGCGTTGATTTTAATCGGAGTGAAACTTGAAAGGGAGTTAGTCTCAAAATAAATCCAGTCCATCCAGGTCCCAGAAAGAAGGAATCATTCAGAAATCCCCCTGGCTTCTGAGGAAGGAGTATTTCCAGTGCTGATAACCCCTATTAGAAAAATGTAATACAGTGAATGAGCCACTGCTACTTCACAGCAAGGTCCAGCAGGGAACCACCATACGCTATGGCTGTTCTTCATAAGTACGTATTGTTTCTGTTGTGCTGAAATCATTTCAAGAAGGAAATTGCGCAGCAGTTTGTTAGCAAAGGTGGGGAAGCAGCTGGTTAAACAAGGAGGAGGAATGGAGTTGATGGGAGACGTGACCAGTGAGCGAGCAGCAGTCGCTGATGGGGAAACCACTGGCACAGATTTCTGCCGCTCCTCTCCCTGCTCGTCCCCGGCATTGCTGGGCATTGCTTTGCAGCAGGGTGTTCGGGGACACTCACCCAGCCCAGCTCCCATGCTGCCCCGTGCATCCCACCTGGCATGCAAAGGCATTTTGACTTATAAAAAAGACTTAAAGTGGCCCAAAGGCCAGCACTAAGCACTCACTCCTGGCTGTTTCTATGTTTCTGACATCATCTACCTGGACTTGTCCAAAGCATTTGATGCTGTCCCGCACAACATCCTTGCCTCTAAATTGGACGGACATGAATTTGACGGATGGACCACTCGGTGGATAAGGAATTGGCTGGATGGTTGCACTCAAAGAGTTGTGGTCAACGGCTCAATGTCCAAGCGGAGAGCAGTGATGAGCGGCATTCCTCAGGGTATTGGGACCGGAGCTGTTCGACATCCTTGTTGGCGGCATGGACAGCGGGATTGAGCGCACCCTCAATGGTTTGCTGATGACACCAAGCTGTGTGATGAGGTCAACAAGCTGGAGGGAAGGGATGCCATCCAGAGGGAGCTCAACAGGCTGGAGAGGTGGGCCTTTGCGAACCTCATGAAGTTCAACAAGGCGAAGTGCAAGGTCCTGCACATGGGTCGGGGCAATCCCAAGCACAAATACAGGCTGGGCGATGAGCAGATTGAGAGCAGCCCTGAGGAAAAGGACTTGGGGGTGTTGGTTGATGAGGAGCTCAGCAGAAGCTGGCAATGTGTGCTCACAGCCCAGAAGGTCAACCATGTCCTGGGCTGCATCCAAAGCAGCATGACCAGCAGGTCGAGGGAGGGGATTCTGCCCCTCTGCCCTGCTCTGGTGAGACCCCCCTGCAGTACTGCATCCAGCTCTGGGGTCCCCAACATAAAAAGGACATGGACCTGTTGGAGCAGGTCCAGAGGAGGGCCACGAAGGTGATCAGAGGGCTGGAGCACCTCTCCTATGAGGACAGGCTGATTGTTCAGCCTGGAGAAGAGAAGGCTCTGGGGAGACCTTACAGCAGCCTTCCAGTACCTAAAGGGGGGCTACAGGAAAGATGGGGAGGGACTTTTTACAAGGGCATGTAGGGATAGGACAAGGGGTAATGGCTTTAAACTGAAAGAGGGTGGATTTAGATGAGATGTAAGGAAGTAGTTCTTCACTATAAGAGTAGTGAGGCACTGGAGCAAGTTGTGCCCAGAGAGGTTGTGGCTGCCCCATCCGTGGCAGTGTTCAAGGCCAGGTTGGATGGAGATTTGGGCAACCTGGTCTGGTGGAAGGTGTTCCTGCCCGTGGCAGGGGGGTTGGAACTGGATCATCTTTAAGGTCCCTTCCAACCCAAACCATCCTGTGATTCTGTGATTCATGTTGTAATTGTAACAAGTGTTACTGTCTTTTTAAGTTTGTTGTGGGTGAGTGTAAAATAATACAGTCCCTGAAACTGCTGTAGTTGTGCATGAAGTAGTAACAGGTTTGCAGCTCTCTGAGAAGCTGACACCAAGTGAACAGGGTCTCCCCAAAAAGCCTGGCTTTGCCCGGGCATCTCTGCCACCAGCATCTCTCCCAGAGACCCACAGTCTCGCACGGCGTGGGCAGCACACGCATTCCCACCACGGACAGGTGGGCAGAGCTGCCTGCAACCAGCCCTTATTTCTGCTTTGTTTTACCTCCTCGTTTTGCCCTTTCTCCGCTTTACAAAACACACTAGCTCATCTTCTGGGAAACCCTAACCTTTGCTGTTTGAAGGGTGAAAGCCTTTCTCCGCACGAACGCTGTTGGACCCGGGAGGAGGACCTGGCAGCGTGGCAGCGGCACTAGCCACCGGGCAGTGGCACTAGCCACCGGGCACCGGCACTCTGTGCGGCAAGGGGTGCCGTCCCGGCAGGTGTGGGGCAGCCGGTGCCGCGGGCAGCCCGGCAGCAAGGCGGATAATCTCATCGGCGATACGGCGGCTTTCTGCAGGGAGGCACAGACCGACCGCAGGGAGCCCAATTTTAAAATTCAGCAGATGATAACACTCTGCAAGGCATAAAACACATCAAATGTATTTTCCACGACTCCTGCTACTTTTAGGCAGCATCAATATTAAAAAGGCCCCAGGAGGAAAGGCTGAGAGTGGCAGGGCAGGAGAGGAAGACCGAAGCCAGGGAGCAGGGACGAGCAGGGATGGAGAAACCTGGGCTCAAAAGCACAAAACAAGGGATGGAGAAACGTGGGCTCCCAGCTGTACCTAGCATCTGTTTTGCGGGCAGAACCGCGCACAAATGGTTGCAGGCAACTGGTGGTTTATTACCTGCTCCGAGGCTTCGCTCCCACCCGGAGCCTGGCTTTTGCCTTCAAATCACTCCTGTGGCCGCGGCTCACTGCTGTGGCTGCCTGGACAAGGCAGCAGATCCGTGCTCGACCTCCTCTGCTTGCAGGAGGGCTTGTGCCTGATGCCGCACTATTTCCACGCTGTTTCTTTCCAGCAGCATTTGCCTGTGTGATTTGTGCATCAGCCGGGCGATGCCCTTGCTTTGGCTCAGGCCTGGCATCTGCAGTTGAGAAGAGACGGCAGCAAGCTTCGCTTCAAAAATTACTTGGAGAGCTGCTGCATCACAAATTGGTCTAAAAGGATGTTGCCTGCATCGGTGTGCAAGGAGGCCGTGCTGTGTACAGCTTCCCAGCTTTAAAAATGCCGTTCAGATTAAAGCTTTGGGAGAGTTTTTGTGTTTTATAACCTACACGCTAAAGAGGTGACCCTCGGAGCACAAGGCCAGACACACGCAGTGCATTGCCGTGTTAGTAAAACAAAAGCAGACCCTGCAGTGGTTTATTCACTGGTGCAGACAGAGACCGGGGCCCTTGGCAAAAGGTTTTTGACCCCTTTTATTCGCAGCTTCAAATACTTTCCCTGAAGGACACAAAACATTGTGCCTTTAGGGTGCTGGTGCCAGCAGAGGGTGACAGGATGGGTCCTTGGGGCCCATAAGCACCCCCAAAGGTTGGACCCTCGAGGCCCTGAGCACCTTCCACGGCACTGACCGTGATTTGGGGTGCCAGCACCCAGCACCAGGGGAGCAGGCACAGCCAAGGTCCTTGCACTTGGAAGCAGGTCCAGGCAGACCACGTTTCCCCACGCAGCCCAGGCACGGGGGGGCTTTGGGGGTGCTGGGGTATGTGTGCCAAATCCTTTCTCTACAACAAAACCCTACAGGCATATCCAAAATGAATCTAAATGTGGGTCTCCCCGGAGTCTTCTCTTCTGCAGGCTGAACAGCCCCGACTCCGTCAGCCTCCGATAAGATGTTTCTGCTTGTCCCTGCTCTGCTCACACCCTTGGTAACCCTGGGAATCAACCTGTTCCGTGGAGTCCCACTGGGAGACCCACTCACCAGCAGCTTCTTCCCCTCCACTGGCATTTTCTTTGGCAATCTGCTGCTGCTGGCAAGGAGAGCGTTGGTGCAGCCCTTTGGAGATGAGGAAAGGGATTTAATAGGACTTCCAATTCTTTCATCATGGTCCCCTTGCAGCCTGCAGGAGTACTGCATTTGGTATGTACAGACTATTGCATTTAGTTTGGCGTACACAGGAACCTTAAAATCCACCTGTTAATAATGCAGGATGTGATCTCTTCGCTCTGCATTGTTCAACAAGTGTGGAGGGATTCTGCAAGGCAAATCCAGGTCCACATCGGAATGAAGTTACCTGTTGCATCCTAACATTAATAATGGACCGAACAACTGCTCTGCAGCCTGGAGGTTTTAGAACTAAAATATGTACCCAAATTTGCAGCTCAAAGCTATTGGTATTTGAATTTCGTCTCCAATTAAATAAAGCACTCAGTCGTGCACTCAACTCTAACTCTCAACTAACACCACCAAAAGCAGTATCATTTTGCTGCTTCAAAATGCAGAGGATTTCCATTTCTAATAGCACCACCTAAGGACGCAACCTGCTGTATGCCTCCATGAGAGGGGGAAAAAAGAAGGGGTTTTTTTCTCTCCTCTAGAGAACCGAAGGGCAAAGGCTATTTCCCTTCTAGTTAAACACTGTTCTACCTATTCTGAAAAACTAAGTTTTGAAACTGAAGCACCTTCCTTTTCCCCCCGCCCTTTCCCAGCCCCTGCTGTCCCTTCGGTCACGAGCTGTAATGCATCCTCGCCCCAGAAAACATCAGCTCTGGAGAGGCGGCAGCGGGAGAGCTGGCTTCTTCCCGCACTGCCATCGCGATAGCCGGCAGGGTCCCATCATGCCAGACCAAGGAGTTAAATTGCCAGGGTTTCACCGTCAGCTAGAGAGTAACTCATTGCCGTGTTGCTTATTTTTAAGACGACAATGAAATTGTCGGAGGAATTTTTGTATTTTCAAGTATATTATGTAACGAAATTATTTCAGTTTTGCCAATATCCTATTTTTTTTGCAGCTGATACTTTAATATTTGGAAACACTTTAATCTGCCTGTGGAAGATGAACGTGTGCTTCTGGCTCACACGTGATCTGAGGACTGTGTAATACAATTTCCAAATCTTTTTCTCACTTGCCAAAGGCATTTCAGAATTACAGAAATGCCAGGAAGTGTTCAGGCATGGGGTCTGCAGTTTGTGCAGCTGGTAAGTTCTCTAGCTATTAAAAATTACTTCGCAGAGTCATTAAGGCATCATCGTTGCAATTTTTAATTCTGACAAAGTTCAAGACAATGGAAAGACACTTTAAATGACTGGACACATCTCATTTTACAGTGCAATAATCGTTTTTATGCCAAGTCTTAAAATCGGAGTACTCTGATGCTGTGACGGTCTGACAAATTCAAATGTCTCAAACATCCGCTAAAAGAGCTTTGGTGGACAAAACGGCCTCTGTAAAAATGCTGGAGTTTTGTGAACAGGACAATGTGGACAGAGGAGAGGGCCCCATGGAGGGTGGGAACGCACTTCTCCAAGGCCCCAATTCCTTATCTTGAGTGACCAGGAGAAGGAACACAATTTATGCCTTCCTGGAGGAAGAAGGCCCCATGGAAGTTGGGACTGTGCTTCTATCTTAAGTGGTCATACCAGCAGGAAAAGAGAAGCAACTCCACAATGAACACCCCCCCCCCCAAAGCTACCGATTCCAGTGAACCCCAGGTGTGGGAACTGCGCATGTTGAGATCATCAACTAACACACTATAAAAGAGGAGAGAACGAATCCTCAGCGCGCGCCCTCCGGAACTGGATCTCTACGCTGGCTGGACCAACGCTGGACCCAGGACTGGTGAAACCCTTCTCTTCTCTCTTTCTTTTTTCTCTCATTCTCTCTCTCTCTTTTCCTTCTCTCTTTTCCACAGTCCCTACACCTCATCCTTTGAAACATAAACCGTTGACCAAGTCTGAGACTAGGAGTGGACCTAGCCGCCCCTGAGCTCCTCTTTGAGAAGGAGTCCAGAAAGCAAGGGGGTCTGCTCTGAACCTCGTGACTCAACGGGAGGGCTCTCCTTCTGATACATTTCATGTTCCTTTTTCCATTTCATTTTTCTGTACTTCCCTCCTCTTCTCAAACTGCGGCTTAATGACATGTTGCAAGGTTCGTATTAACAAGTTCATGTGTACTTGGACAGAGTTAGCTAGGTTGAATAAATGTTGATTGTTGTTTGAACTCCCCTGGTGTCGTTTCACCTTAATTCTGACAAAGGAAATCCACGAACCTGAGTCGCTCCAACTTTGGGACGCGACAGATGCTGTATGTGCTGAAGCTTGTGAAAGTGCATTAACAGTAAATTAAAGCAATACCTGGGTAAAAAAAGGGATTTGATTATAAACTGCCTTCAGAAAAGGGGGGGAGAAGGGGCCAGCACCCACAGCAGCTGTGCAGGAAGGCTCAGGCTTTAAAAAGTGGGCAGGAGGCAATTGCAGGTTGTGTCCATGTGATGGAGGTTTGACCAAGAGAGGGCTCGGCGGGGTGCTTGTGCTCCAGGAATCATCAAAACAGCCAGAAATGGGTCAGAGACGAGGCTGGGCGCCCGTCCCGGCCGTGCCCGTTCTCTGGGGGGGGATGGCTGGTACCCCTGGCACCACCGGCGCGCTGACCCAGCCTGCTCCTCGGTTTGTACCTTCTCTGGAGACCCATCTCCACACCTGACGTGGACCTGAGCAACCCAATATAACCTCAGTCTGCTCCTCCTTTGAGCGTGTGTGGTGGCAGGGCTGGAGCCGGTGACCTTCAGAGGTCTCCTCTGACCTAAAAGATTTTCAAATAATTTGTTCTTGTCTTTCCCTGTTCTTTCTATTTAAAGAGTTTCAGTCTATGCTGAAGCTCTTTGATTTTGTTGTGGTTTACCTTATGTACAATTAGAAACAAACTCCTAATTTTTTCAATTTACAGCAATATTTTGTGTATTTTGAGATGTACATTCTTGTTACTTGACTAATGCATGAAAATCCTAAATTTAATCAGTCAAGAAAATTTGTCTTGTAACTTACAAGGTTAACAATATTTTCCTTAATTTCAAAGCAGGTGGGATACGGGCAAGAAATAAATACTTTAAAAAATACATCTTCTTTGTTCTATTTAAAAAAATCTGAATGGTCACAGAACGGGTGATTTTTTTTTTATGTGTATGACTGCTAGAAAGAATGGTCATTATTGTTCTGTGCTTGCAGATTATTGCAGTTTAATAACCAGATCAAGTGATTACCATTATTTCCATCTTCCCCAAGAAATTCCTTGTGGAGCCTGGACTCAGCCAGCAGTCATCCCCAGACAGAGCTGGGTAAGTGCCCGGTAGGTATGGTTCAGTACAGGCTGAAATGTGCTGGGTTTTTTGTTGTACCTAGGAGCCCTTATTCTGGCTTGGGAAAATCACAATAGCTGAAATTTTCTGTGGCCACGTCCTATCTCTATCACGTCAGCGTCACGCCAGGTGACATCTAGGTGCCCATCTGCTCACAGCAGCCTCTTTTGGAGACCTGACTTGCACTTGTGGTTGGCCAGTACCCACATCTGTCCTGGTGGCAGAGGAAAGGTGAACAAGGAGTGGGATGGGAGTACAGAAGCATGAGAATTTTTTGTTTTCTTGGTTTCTTTTGGCCTCGAACTATGGGAACGACCTTACCCAAGGAGGAGACCACACACTGGTAATAAGTAGCAGAAGATAAGCACACAGTGAATTCAGTATAGGCACTTGGACTCTCTCAGTTCATCTGAAACTTTTAAATAACTGAATAGAAGTGTGAGCACACTGCAGCTGGCAATAAACAGTTTTGGTTTTTTTCTAGACTGGAGCTTTAGTAGCAAAGAAAATTACCACTTGAGAAGTTTCACGTAATGCTAATGCAGTTTACTTTGACATATCTCCCAGTTATCACTTCTCATCTGTTAACGCTGGCTGTTCAGTTAAATCTGGGTACCAGGTGCTGAGGAGCATGAACCGCCGGGCTGCCCGACCCACCTACAGCAAGGCATACAGTACAGCCAGCTAGATGGCCGAAAGGGAGCACAGATGATCAAGGTGGTGTTTTCCAAGAAATGTAACAGTTGGATTAAACCTTTATAGGCTGTGAAATAGGAAACCAGTTCTGCTAGAGCTGAGTACCAGGCACCTGCCCTTTCCTTGGAGCAGAGCAGTCATAAGGACAAGTCATAAGTCATTTAGGACGAGAGGAGATGGACTCAAGTTGTGCCAGGGGAGGTTTAGATTGGATATTGGAAAAAATTTCTTTACTGAACGGGTTGTCAGGCATTGGAACAGGCTGCCCAGGGAAGTGGTGGAGTCACCATCCCTGGAGGTGTTCAAAAAACACATAGACAAGGCACATCAGGACATGGTTTTAGTGGGCATGGTGGTGTCAGGTTGACAGTTGGGCTGGATGATCTTAAAGGTCTTTTCCAACCTAAATGATTCCATGATTCTATAAAGCAGCACCAGACTGGCTGGTGGGACCCACAGCTGTCCTCCGGGTAGCCCAGGCACATCTCGCCTCGCGCTTGCTTTGCGAGTTGGTCGCCTCAGGGAAGACGACAGGTCTCTGGGGGAGCTGGGTTCAGCGATGAGCTGTCTGCCTTGAGGGCAGTCGCCTGCCAGATACTTTTTCCGTCAGCAGATGCCTGCATTGGATGCTTGTGCTATCCATATGACTTTGTTTTCAGACAAGTTATCGGAAGGTGCCACGCTCTTCAATAAAGAAAAGCCCCAAATCAATGTTTACTGGGTGCACCTATGGTGGGCTATGTCATTTTTTAAAAAATAAAGCATCAGATTTCTATTTTTTTGCTATCTCTAGTTAATATTAGACAGCTAAAACCCCCTAAGTTATGTTGCTTTTACTGTTATGTTCCTGGCCATTCCTAAAATTAAGGTCTGGGTATTAAGCATACTCAGGACCCAAAGAAAGAAGAGGACTACAGTAGTTGTGTATTGTACTGCCTAGTGCTGGCTTAGGTCAAATGCTATGCAAGGTATTTGCATTTTTCTGAAACAATCTTATCTTTTTAAAAATGGGTAACTTTATGCTAAAATAAACTAGAAAAAACCATCTCCAGCCCTGTGTATCTGCCAAATGTGTTTTGAAGTACCTGCTATATCAATGTGTAATAGCAACCTTTAAATTTAAGGAAAGCTAAAACCTAAGTCCTTGATGGGTATTACCTGAGTGTCTTTTATTAATGTAGCAAATATGTGAAGAGCTGTCTAACAGTAAACCAAAATTATGCAGGTGCAAACCCCTCTGGCCCTGAACAGATCATGTTTCTGCAGAGTTACTCAGCGATGCTGGGTCTTCACCAGGAGAGAACAGTTTGTACGGGAGCTTTCTAGAGCTTGCTCTTCTGCCAAGGAAAGCAGGAACGAGCGGGGTTGTGTGTTCCTTCGATGGTTACTGATTCATCAGGCAGATAATAGTTACGGCTACAGGGACAGATGGGAAATAGCAAGCCACATACTAAAATCCTCTTCCACGGGAGCTTCTAATACCAATGAGGCAAAGACCCTGGAACCTGGTTGCTGGGGTCAGGGTCTTCCAGCCAGCTCACCCCTCCCCAAGAAGGACAAGCATCCTCCTGCTCCACCTCCCCTTCTTTCTAGCTGTCACCTCGCAGGGTTGAGCTATCGCCGCTTTTGAATAACAGCTCACAAACATGTTACTGCATTAGAAGGCTAAAGCTACAGCGCATTTATATTCACCACCCAGCAAAAGCATAAAGTTAAGTTTTTCCCCAGGTTTATTTACTAAATTTTCACATTCAATGAAATAGTTACAACAATACTTACAGAGCATTATCACAAGAGCAAACACATTGAGAACACTAGTAAAGACCGAGAATGCAGGTTACAGTTATTTTCCTGTTTAACTTAAATGCCGCTTTTGTAAACAATAACAAAACCAGAACATTGCTGCTAAAAAAGATGTACACATAAAAACACTCTACATACACAAAACTACATATATCATTTTATACTCTCAACCAAAGCACTCTGGTCAAGTCTGAGTACAATTTGGTATTCTCTGTACAATTATTAAATCCTGCTAAAAATTATAGTTATCCTTGGGTTTAAAATACAGCACAGCGCATAAGGCAAAAAAATAGGAATTATCATCCAGTTCTTTGCGTTTCAGTTAAGTATCAAGAATTTAAGGCAAGTTTGGACATTTTGCATTGTTTCATGTAGTGAATGGGGACTTACAGATGGCAGATTCACAAAAGTAACATGCTATCTCCCAGAAACAGTTAACTGTTTGTAATGTGTACTGGACACATTTGCCCCTCTAGAAATTCCAACTAGACTTTCTGAAAGAAAAGCATTCCTAGTAGGAGAGACTGTCAAGAAGCTTACAGATGAATATCTTTAAAAAAAACCCAACCAAACAACCCCAACCCCCCCCCCCCCCAAAAGCAGAAATTCAGGAACTGTATGTACACATATAAACTCATACCCATTTTAAAGTGCTTTGCAGATAATTTTGAGTGATTAAGAAATAGAACTGGATGATAATTTATACTTGTATGACATCTTATTTGAAGGTCCTTAATTTTTAAACTGCAAGACAGATGTGACAATGAGAGTGTTGTTCTTTAAATGCAGATTTAAACTGATTGTTGTGTCTGATCTTTCTATAACCAAGCACTTCAGTGAACAGGACAACAAGCACCCAGAACAGAAAATGAAGACAGCATGATTTCAGGTGACACGATCCCTGGGTTGATACACTGTTTGATCCATTTCTAGCTAAACAGTTCATCTAATAACAGCAGTATATTTCATTAGGCATTTTTCCCATTCTTCATACCAAGTCTGCATACTAAAAAAAATTGTTTATGCTGCTATCTTAAATTTAGGAATACCACATTACACAATATGGGGTCAATCTCTATGACCTCATTTAACATTACCACTGCCTAGGTGAAGAGAGTGGAACATTTAACAATTTTCAGTGCTTTGACTTCCACAAATGAAAGATATTTGTATAAACCTTGAACAGCCATCAACACCACCCTGACCTATGGATTTTTTGTTCTGATGAAGTCAAAATGATTTCTATACCTTTCACCAGTCTCTGCTAACTGAAAACAGTGTTTACTAATACTTCAAATCAGAACATGTATGTGAGCATCTTCATTTATGGAATCCTACTGTAGTTAAACTCTAAAAGGTACGGTATATACCGAACTGCATGGAAAGCCTCCTATCAATAAAAGGCATAAACTTGTCTTTTAGCTAAGGAATTTTTCTTTTTTTAATATTAGTTTGTTAAGTATCTTTATCTCCGGTGTATACTGGAAAATACGATTATCAATGGCATCTCTGTGAAACAGACCGAGAAGTAAAACAGCACATGTAAGCATTCAGCTTGCGCATTTGTCTGAACAGAATGAGAAGGCAACCTACGCAACAGGCTGAAACATCTTCCTTAATCCCCAACCCCAAACCTGCTCCCCTTCATCCTTCTCCCCACACACAAACGTGCAACGTACAACCATGTAGCTACTTGTGTCCTATCAACAGATTCACTGGAATAATTAAATCACACTATTATTGCTATGTAACTAGAATCCTTAGTGGGTCAAATAAACTGCATTGAAAACGCTGAAATTGTTAATTTTATTTGCTTTTAAAGTCCTGCTGAATTCTACCAAATTTGAAGAATACGTGCAGGATTTTATAATCTGTGCAAACACCTGTTACCTGTGAATAATGTTTTATGGTGAAAACACCCTCGGCTCCTTGACTGTTTAAAATCTGAATGTTAGCGTATGGAAGAACAAGGAACACCACTGTTTGCCTGGCTGCAATTAGCTTTGCAGGAACTTAGAATAAATCAAGCACACTCAAAACTCTCTGCTTAGCACACTTATAAAGAAATGGCTTTTAAAGCAACTATTTCAGATATTATTGCACCTTCAAAAATAATACTATATGGGCTTGAAAAACAAGGGGAAACAAACATTAATTTAACATGTTAAAACAAGGGGAAAATAACTCTGGATGCAGAAAAACTCTTCAGTACCGGGCCTGGCAATACACACACAGACATCAAAACAGAAATTGAAGATAACCATGATTCATAGTTAAAATTAGAAGACAAACCAAAACATTCTAAATTAGCTAAAATTCATATTTATTCAGTCATCTATTTTAAATAATGGTTATAGCCCACAGCATTGCTTTCTGTTTACCTGCCCAAATTTTCACTAAGTTTAGGGCTATCACAAAGTTATATCTCTCGAGATTCTGGTTAGTCACAGGAACTGACCTTCAGTACTCTGTTACACTGGACACACACTTGGGGTGAGCAACTATGCCCCGCGCTTTTCATTCATTGCAACTTGTGTTAAAGGCAAGACTGTCTGAAGAACATGAGATGGGATCTCACTGTTCACTCCCTATTTATGTATTTGTGAGAACAGGAACAATAAACGTAGATCTTCTGGAAAAAAAATAATGTAACAAACTTAGAGCTCATTCAGTACATTGTGTTATTCTTGACAGTTTTCATAGGCACAAATGTATCAAGCAAATAAGAAACAAAAACACTAGAACAATCAAAACGATCATGCTTTATGCATACTGCACTAAAATTGGTAACAGCCTTATCGTTAAGTCCTACATTTAGCACCATTTTTTATCAGAACACTCTGAGAAAGCAATCATACATTCTTTTAAAAAAGGAAGTTATACAGAATATGGACACAAGTGCGCTTGGGAGAGGGATGGGATGGATTCATTTTTGAGTACTTATTTTATATCATGCTATGAATGCTGCTGTGGCATCTTCCGATGCATGACTTTTGTAATTTTTCCTTGCATTACAATTGAAAACACACAGCAGACTAGCAAGATTAAGTCATTTAATCTAGCATTCGTTTATCCACAAAAAGAAAAATATAAAGGAAAGTTAAAAATGTGATTTCTCTTCAGCAGATCCAAAAACTTCATTAAGAGGCAATAAGTTTGCCCTGTAAATTTCTTTTAAATAGTTACTAATTACCATCCCAAGCCTCCTACCAGTAAGTGGGTAACAAAGGAGAGTGTACAGGCAACATACTATGGCATTTATTATTTACAAACCTTGAGATACAGAAACAAGGCAGCCCTTTAGTTACTGTTCATAAAAAAAATTATGAAGCACTGGCGTTTTCTTAGTATGAAGACACAACCAGACAACTATCAGCAAACTGTCCAGTCATACAACACATTCACACATCTCTCACCCCAAGCACAGTAAACTTCATGTTTCATAGAGGCAGGAGGAAGAGAGAAAAGCTCTAGAAAGTGAAAGGGTTAGATATACAGTAAGTTTTCTAACCATATGCCAGGCATGTACAGTACTCTCTAAAATTCACTGCTATTAACAGGATGCTATCTAAACCCAGCTGGTAATAAGCTTTCCATTCCTTCTGCCCGTGTCACTAAAGTACCAAAGGCAAATTACCGGAAGAAAACAAATCCTTCCTCATTTCAGTCCCAGCTTCACCACGTTCCTCCAGCTTTCCAACTTCAGAAAACACGGCTTATGTTCTCTGCCAGCGGGGTTTACTTTCAAGCAGATTAAGCTCCATCTTTGCATCAAGTCCGCAGAGTCCCGCTTTTCATCAAAGTGCAGTCAAACCAAAATTGCATCGACAGTACATCATCCCAGCAGAGTCCAGCCAGGTATCTGAGATGGGATCGTATTTCTGGACAGTGTTCAGATAGGATGACCCTGAATGACCTCCAACCACATAAAGGTAGTTATCAATTACAGCTGCACCAACTCCTATTGGAAAGAAAAAAAAAAAAGAAAAAAAAAAGAAAAAAAAAAGAAAAAAAAAAGAAAAAAAAAAAGATTGCACAATCACCAAGTGTGGAAATAAGTAGTATTTTTGTTCCTAATTGCAACCACCTCCCCACACCTGAAGGCTGAACAGACAAGTTCTCACAGCTTCTCCTTCTTTGGGCTGTCTTTAAAGAAAATGGATGTAAACGAAAAGTCGTTCTCTGTTCAGGTCTTACACTCCTTTTTGACTTTTCTTGTGCCCCTTCCTATGACAAAACAGTGCTCTTCTGTTCCAATACTCCTTGTCACGGAGACAGAAGAGAGGATGCACTACCAAGTCTCAACATAAAGTAAAATACAACAGAACGGTAACCACAAAATTGCTGAAATTAACTCAAAATTAATGAAAAAATAGAAGATAAAGTAGAAATATTACTTCATGTTATTTTTGTTACAGTTCAGTATTAATAAACTGGACTATAATTAAAATTAGAAAAATAAATACTCATTCTTTCACAGAGCTGATTAAGAGATCTTTGGTCCAGTTCACAAAGTACAGTGCTCTGCAGACAAATCACTGCAACTTTATTGCAGCTTCTATCAGGTCAAACAGCAATTTATTTCTGAAAGGATATCCGAGTTAACTGCTGAGAGGTTTGTATGTCCCTACCTGTTCTGGGTTCCTTCATGGGTCGACACACAGTCCACTGATTTTGATGAGGATCATATCTCTCAATGCTGGATAGGTGAGACACACCATTGTGTCCACCAACTACAAAAATGAAGCCCAGCATGACACCAACACCGAAGTTTATTCGTTTATCAGCCATTGAAGCTACTGTCTCCCACGAATTTTTACTTGGATCATAACGCTCCATGCTGCAAACACAAACAACTTGTGAGGCTCGGATTTTAGTGACATTTAAATTTCACTCCACAAGAAATCTGCATTTGTCAGAGGTACATCTAGTTCTGCCAACCAATATTACCACGCACAGGAATAACGTAACACAAAGAAAGAGTGCTTGAGCTGATGGAAAATTTTGCAGCATGGTTGCTTTGCGCTACCCAATGGTAGCACACAAGAAACTAAAGCCAGTGTTATCACCTCAGAAGCATCGATTACATCCTAGGGTCCTTTGACAACACGAAGCAGCTGGAGGGTCTCAACAGTGTTGCCAAAAAGTAGTTTTAACATATTTCATCCCAACAACACAGAGACTGCAGTTCAGCCGCTTCTCTGATGTCCTCATGCCACTACCCTGGATCTTCAGGTGACAAATTGAAACAAAGCAAGATTTTTTTAAAGCTGGTCTCGGAACCGAGAGCTCTTTCCAGGGTGACTGCTGCTATTTATTAAAAAAGCAACTCATGAAAGACTGTACACAATGCAGATCTGAAGTGTATCTATTTGGGTAACACATCAAATCAAAAACTTCCCGGAGGCTTGCCTGAAAATAACAGACAGAGAGGAAAAAAAATTGGAGAGCATATCCCTCAGGAAAAGCAGTAAAGAAGTTGCTGATCAAAACACTAAGGATAGAAGAGGCCTTCAGGATAAAATGGAAATGAATTATCATAATCGTTATTACTTTTTTTAATCGCTGGAGCTGTACAGATGGTCAGAGTCATTAACACACTCATGGCACGTAGCCATTCCCTGTCCAAAGTGTAGCTTCAGTAGCATGAGGGGACAGAAAAGAGGGGAAGAGAAAATCAGAAGCACTACAGAGTTGGAGAGAAGGCCCTTAATTACACAGCAGTCAGGTTTCTTTTAATGCTAGAGCTTGTATGAGTCTAGTGACTGGATGGCATGGCATATTACTTGCGCCCTTGAATAATCAATAAAACAAAAAATATTCAATAAAAAGTAAATTAAATTTAAAAAGGCAAATAATGAAATATCAGATTCCAGTAACTCTACAGGAGCTGCTGGCAATTCCTTTCTGACTGAGGAACAGAGCAGATGTGGTACAAGGAGAGAGGCTACTGCAGAATTTTAATGTTGTTAAGAGCTTCCCGTTTAAAGCCACCAGCTTGATAAAGACATTCCCTATTGCTCCAGTGATAAGTCCTACCTTTCCTGAAAGGAGGTTACCGAGTTTACCTTTCAGAGGCCTGCGTGCATACTGAGAATTCAACTTTTGGGCACCACTCCTGGCAATAGCAAGGGCTTGATTATCTTCTTTTTTTTTTATGGTCTGTGCAACAAGGCTGCAGTGGAGTCAGCATCCCAGAGGTCCCACAGTATCTCCTGGTATGCCTGCTCTACTTTGCTACTGACTTTGCTTTAAGCTACTATTAAAACTGATAATTCTGTGTGGTACAAAGATGGTACGGAGCTAAGAATGACCACATAGAACAACAGCGCAGCTTAATTATTCTGGGTCAAATTCCCATGTGAAGAAATCCTAGAGTCAACAGAAAACTTTTAGGGATGGTTTGCTTGTCTATTGAGTATTTCAACTGCTATCACCTTTCATAATTTAAAATATAAGAAGTCAGAATAACATCACATTAAGTTTCATAAAATCCTGTCACAACCATACCAAACAGTTTAAGTTATTGCTGTTTTTATTTCAGTTGTTTGCACTTTCCAAATGAAAACTACTTAGCTATACTTCCCTGTTTGGGAATTAATCCTTTGCTTCACAAACTGTTTTATATAAAAACATATCAAGTATGAAAAGCACAATTAATGGTTAGTGCAATGTCGTTATACTACACTGTTAAACAATCAATGCATCCCTTCCTATAAGCAAGATTTTCATTTTCATTCTTTATTCAGCTATTTAGACTTGTAGTTATTAATTTGCTTCCTGGGGGGACATATGGCTGATTTGTTCCCATTTTAATGAAGAAGAGAGTACAAATCATTTCTTTGCATAACTAAATGCCCCTGTCTATCCAAACAGAGCGATGTGGAACAGAACAATTAAAGAGCATGCTGGTGCCAGGAAACCTCCTTGTGAATGCCAGGGCTGAAGCAAGCCCACTTCTACCCAGGAGCCAGACCAGTAACCACCATCCTGAACTTTATTATTATCATTAAGACTACTTTAATATTCCGAGGTATATATTTATTTTGTGTATATTAAGCATGTGAAAAATCCTTTTTATTTCAAATCAGTGTTTTCAATGTTAAAGCTAACCACGCTTCCTAATATTCTGCAGGCTTGAGGTACAAGGATTTATATAGCGCTGGCCCAGTGCTAAGCAAGCCTCTCCCAAGAGCTCAGTAATGGAGGTGCATCACCATGACACAGATAAAAGTACACTACCTTGGGGCCTGAGCAAATAAGCCCACACCATACTGATCTGCTGAGTTAACCAGCTTGGGTGTCTACAAGGTCAGGTGTCTTGCACCACCTTGCTTAGTAACATGCACATATGTCTTTGTCTTTACCATTTTCCCTTCTTAGGGATTAAAAAAATAAAAACCAACAAAAAAACCAACCCAAACAAACCAGCTCTGAGCTGGAACACGTAAAGGTAAGTTAAAAGAAAGACTTCCCAGTTGAATTATCAGACTGACACTGCAGAACAAGGATTAATGAGGCCCACTGTGAATTACCAATCTATCTTAATTTTTAATTAGCTGCTGAACACGAGCTTAACAGTGAATTTTGCTGCTTTCCAGCTTATGACACTGAGCTACACACATGAAAAGCACATACCTGTTCATATGGGCAGGACCATAACCACCAATGGCATATATCATTCCGTCCAAGACAGCCGCAGCAAAACAACTTCTTGTTTTGTTCATTGGGGCCACTAGCTGCCACTCCTTCACTTTAGGAATGTATTTCTCTACAGTTCGTAAATAAGACTGCCCATCATAACCACCTAAGGCGTAGAGTTCTCCTGCCAGAACTACCACTCCCAGAGTACTCCGGCTCTCAAACATCCTTTCAAGAGATGTCCAAGTGTTCGTATCAGGGTCCCAGCACTCCACTGAATTCTCATGCTTTCGGTAACTGATGCCTTGACACACGTGGGTTGCAATCCCTCCTACAACATATATTTTCTGGTCTAGGACACATATTCCAAATTCATAGCGGGGAATGCTAAGAGGTGCCAGGCCTATCCAGGAGTCATTCTGGGGAAAATACATTTCAACACTGAAATAGAAAAACAAAGATTATGTGAGCAAACCTAACTTTCTGAAGCTCTGTGAAGTGCAAATGAGCATCAAGGAACACAGTCTTGAGACTACTTCTTACATCTCATGTGATGTTTGCCATTTCTTCCAATAGCCCAAATGTAAGCTAAAATGAAATGCTGTTTACTGTTCTAAAGAGTTAAAAACCCAGAGCCTCACAGCGTACGGTGCGATGCAGCAACACAGCAAGTAGCCATGGCACCAAGTCTGAGACCCGGAAGGATGAATTTTGAAAGTACAAACCAGGCAGACTACAGAGAAGGCAGGAGAGCACCCTGGATAATGCGAGGGAAGACAAAGCAGTGTTGATGCCACAGCAGCTTTTGGAAGTAGGCTGTGATTGTGGTAAGCTAAAAATACAAACTGAAGGGATAAGAAGGGTAAACTGAAAAAAGTCAGAACAGCCACAGAGATGGGAGAGAGAGAGAAAAAAAGAGAATTAGAGAGGGAGAAGCACATGTCTATATATACATACAAACATACATTTAGAAAGTACAATCTGTAGTTTTATAAATACATATTTTACATGCACTGTATAATTTAAATGAAATGTCAGAGTAAAACAAACTAATTTGAAAAATCTGTTTTCAAAATACTGCTTATTTGCATTTCCTTTTAATTATACTCAGTGTTAAGAGTATGGTGGGTCTAGCCTATCATGTAAAAAGTCTAGTCAACTTACCTAAATAGTTTGGTTAACAAATTACTTCAATGATTTAAAAGAATATCTAGTACACAGGAAATACGACCTGTTCAAAAAACATACAACAAAATGAAGCCACTGGAGAGCTGGTAGCCACTGGCTAAGAACCTAGAAGCAGGGACTGCTGAAACACCAGACTGGGTCTTGACAGCAGCAGCCCAATTAGAAAAAGAACAGTACTACATACATTCTAAGTAATTTTGTTATTATGAAGTAGTGGCTAACTTTAAAGTGAAAAGCCAGTCTTCCTGCAAGTAGAAATGAAAAGTAGAAGGAGAATAGTGGAATTAAGGTTTCCTACTTCACGATTTTAATTGTATTAGGAATTATCCATTTAATCAATCTGTGACTTTTTTTTTTTTTTTTATTTCTAAGTCAAGGGCAATTGTTTAAACTTAATAATTAACTGAAACAACAGTTTAGAAAAGACTAATAGGAATAATAAATAAAGGAAGACCAAATTTTGGTATGCATTAAAACGTGATTAACAGTAGTAAAGAGCATTTTTGTTTAAAAAAAATAATCAAAATAATCCAAACTACGTGGTATGTAATATTGTTACAATCATTGAAGAAGCTGTGAAAGAAACAGAGCTGAAGAATACCAGAGGACAACTTTATTCACTCAAACAGATTTTTTTATTAAGCACAAAATCCCCTTTACTTTTTAAATCTGTAAACCCAACAATTCCCAGTCTCAACATCTAGTTTACTATTGATCCCTATTAGCGGGAAAGTTAACTTCAAATAACTTTGACAACATCTCTAAACACAGGGAAAAAGAACATGCAGATTTTCCTAGGTATTTAAATGTATGTATATACATGCAAGCATGGAACTGTCACAGAAAAAAAAATCTCAGAGTAAAATATCATCCCAGAATTCAGCTGTAGAACCAGTTCAGGTAGTCTGCCTTTACACAGAAAACATTTCCTGACCTGATAAGGGTACATTCAACAGCAAAGCACTATATGTGTATGTATAAGGATGCATACATATGCAGACCCACACATAGTTTAACTACCATTTCTGGAAATGTTAATACAATGTTATAAGTAAACCCAACCATACCAGTATGGGGAAGAAAGCTATTTTTCTCTCTATTACATTCCTTTTGCTCACATGATTAGCCTCAGTGATGTACTCCAGTAACTGAGGAGGAGGTTCATTTTGAAAACCAGGTAAAGCAAGATGGGCACTTCTCTGTTTCTGCCAGCACGGACACAGATACCTACTCAGCAGCAGAGGTTAAAGGCACGATTACATTATGATCAAGAATGTGACATTGCTAAGAATTACCTCTTTGCCCTTCTCTGATTAAGTCTTTTAACTCCAAGGACTTTTGAGTTATCAGGAAGCAAATTTCTCATGTATTAGGTTAAATTTTATGATTTGATTCTCTGGAATAATAATAGGTCAGGGAAAAATTATGTAAAATGAAAAAACCTGAAAGGATAAAGAATTATAGAATGGTTTGGGTTGGAAGAGACCTGAAAGATCACCTACTTTCAACCCCCCTGCCATGGGCAGGGACACCTTCCACTAGACCAGGTTGCTCAGAGCCCCATCCAACCTGCCCTTGAACCCTTCCAGGGATGGGGCATCCACAACCTGTCTGGGCAACCTGTTCCAGTGCCTCACCACCCTCACTGTGAGGAAAGTGAAGCAGCAGCATACAAACTTTTATTAACCACTTTTATTAACGAAATTTCTCAATCAATAGAATTAAAATGGTAAGATTTTATAGCCATTGGTGTTGGCACAAACAAAAACCCGTAACACTGAAGATTACTCATGGAATCAAAAAAGCATTTTGAATTCAGCGCTCACCCTTGTTCCAAAAAAATCTACTTATGAGTTCTTATGAAGGAAAGCAGTAACTATAGTCCTGCAAACCACAGCTCGTCAATGATTGTCTTAATCCTGACCCAGGGCGGTAACGAACATGTGCAAACGTAACACCACCCAAGTGCTGCAACAACTTGACTATTACTTACCTTTCCAAACATGCAAACAGTCCAGCTTTTCCTCCTACAGCACAAAGAACTTTAGGAGCACAGCGAGGTCGTGTCATCAACATGGTCTGGTGTGAAAGTCTGTGTTCAGGCATAAAGTGGTATTTTAGGGCCTCATTTAGCAGATGTTTACAAGTGTGGTCATCACGAATGAGATGGTTCGCTTCGTATAACCTTGTGAGAAACTTGACGCTCAGCAGTGGCAACCGAACGCAATGTAGCAGCTGTGCCAAGTACTTCTGTCGCTCCTGCACATCATATTTGATCCAGGACTCCAGTGCATAAAAAACAGTTTCTTCTGTCACAACATTCAAGCAGTCATTGGAAACAATTTCATCCAACTCAGAATGTGTAAGCTCAAAAAATTCTTCCGTCTGACAAACATCTTCAAAGTTTTGACAAATGTACTTGTTAGCAGCCAAGTAGAGGTCATGGCAGCCGTAGGTCTCTGCAAAACGAGAAATCCCGATGCAATTGCCAGGATCAAGCTGGCTTTCAAGAAACGCACAACACTCCTTCACTACCAGTTTGATCTGGAGAAGATTTGCAGCTGGAAGAAGCGACTCTACAGTGTCTTGTGAGATAAACACAGTTCCTGTGTAGGCATACTCCACAATGGCCTGCAGGGCTGCCTCATCAATGCACTGGAACTCCACCTCCGAGTTCTCCTTCTCAGAAAGGTTCCCAGTGAACATGGCTTTGAAGTATGGACTGATGCTGGCAAGTACCACTTTGTGGGCATGGATCTTGACATCGCCAACTCTCAGGATAATGTCACAGAGCTCGTGATGTTGGCGAAGGAGGTTCAAGCCTTGCAGAAGCTGTTCAGAATGCAAGTGGGTTAAGTTGGCAAGCATGTAGGTTGGAGACGACTGGTCCATCTGTGAGAAACAGAATTTTTAACGCATTACTCAGGACTTCATTTCAACAACTTCATTACTCATGTTACTTAGACATGCCATACATAACATTTAAAAAATATTTTTTCATTTTTGCTTTTATCTTAATTAGGTTTATTACTTTCCAATTTACTTTTTCAATCCTCATGTGCTACGCTGTTGCATGCAAGTTAAATCCAGGACAATCAAATGTTTATTAATAGTCTATGCTATATTAAACTTTGCCTTAAAAAAACCCCCAAAACAACCACCACCCTTTTTTTTGTTGTTGTTGTTCTGGAGTAAAATGCATATTATCTAAAGCGTTGAATACACGATAGGATTCCACATGAGATATTTGAGAGAACTGAACAGTGACTGAAATAAAAATAGAGATAAACAAAGAATGGCACTGGCTCATTTGAGACAAAGTTTTAAAAGTCCTTAAACTACTTTCTGCTACTTGCCTTGCGGTCTACTTAGTGCTACTGTGGTACAGCCAAGCTCTGCTGCGCTTCCCCTCCGAGCAGTGCTGTGGGCAGGGCCCCACCAGTCAGCAGGGACCAGCTCTCCGTTCCTCCTTCCTCACCTGGAACAGCAGAGTCCCTCCCTCTGCACAGAGGGGCAAAAAAGACCCACAGAGCCAGTGGGGCCCTGGGCTGCAAGAAGAGGGGTGCTGGAGCAGAGGCTTCTGTACTCTGAACGGGCAGAGGAGCACAGGAGAAGGGGGAGATCCTTGCCTCGCCTCACCAAGTGGCTTCCACCATGAGAGAAAATCCCCAGTGGACATGCCCTCAGCCTCCGGAGAGATCAGAGCTGGGGAAGGCTGGGAGCTGGGCCTGCCTCCATCATCAAGAGACAAGGGGTGGGAGCTGGTGAGGTGCTTCCCAGGGTGATCAAGGGAGCAGGTCCCAGGTGGACAGGCTGAGCATCCCGGCGTCTTATCACCGTTTCCACGTCCTCATGGCACCGGCAGCTACCCACTCTCCCTAACATCACTAGCAAGGGCAGAGAGAAGGATCCTCGTTCCTACCTACAGCTCCACAAAACCCCTGAACATTTCTTCCAAAAAGTTTTAGTTTGCATCGTGACACTTGAAGGCACTATGATACCTGTTCTAATTTCAGGATCATTAAAATTCAAATGGTGCTGCCCACCACTACCTGTTGGAGAAGCAGTTCTTCAGCTCTTTATTCAGACTGAATTATTATACCAGTGAGAGGGTGGAGGGTACGAATGCGTCAGGATCCTGGACCACGAGGAAATATAACTATTGTTCTACAGAGAACACTGCAACCATCCAATTTCTGAACTGAAAAGCTGATTTAATTTTGATTCGCTAAATGACTACACAAACTTCGAGACCTCGTTTTTTTAATCTTATTATTAAGAAGTTCATCATTTTTACAGCTCCTTAACTGACATCTAATTTGCAGTGAGCCTACTTACAAAGTGCTTAATCTGAAAGAATAAAATTAGCTGCCAACGTTTAAGTACAGAACATAATAGCACTGACAGAGAAGTGAAGGCTTACAGCTAGGGATAGAAAACCTCTTGCCCATTAAGAGATAAATAAGCTCACCTCTCTCCTACTACAACCCTATACTGGAAAAAAACCCCATATCTAAAAGAAAGTCTTTTAAGCATATCTGCAAAAGGCAAGATTCCATACAACAACATTTTCCATATAACAACATTTTTGCAGCACAAATTACACGGGCAGGGAGGCGGGGGGACGACGAGCTGTTCAGTAGCTAAAACACTTTCCTTTCCTTTTGTGTTTCTGCTCAGTTCATAACCGGATTGTACGTATACACAGAAATCATAAAACACAAGGTAACACCACATGGAAGGAAAAAGGAATGGTTACAGTTCAGATGCAAAACCTGTAAAACCAGTTATAAATAACTATATTTACGTTATTCTGCAGAAATAAAACTTTTTGTAGCAACTCGGTAGAGGTGCCTACTGTTGCATCTCGCACGCCTCTTGCATGGCAATGCTCGCCCACGCCAGTATTTGCATGTATTTATTTTGTTGCTGAGCAAGGAATCAGAAGCCGGAAGATTAACCAGCCCTGAAGAACGGATGCTAGTCCAACGATCTGCACTCACAACACAAATCAAATGGTTGCCCCTAGGCTCTGGACTACCAGATCCTTTTCACAGTCTGTAGATCAGACTTATCTTGAATAGCAGGGAAGGAGTTACTGGAAATAGAAAAGGCTAACCAGAAATGTAAATACTTAAGCTCACTTACTGAAGGTTTTTACCCTTCTAAAAACCACGGTAGGCGACGATACCCAGTAAGTGATGCAGAGCGCAGTGTTTTCTGTATGTGAAAACAGCAAAAAGAGCTCCAGGCGCTTTTCTGTTTGAAGGCAGCGTCGAAGTGCTCGCCAGTTCCTTATTTAGGCTACAAAATGGTTGGAGCCTGTAAGCGACTCGCCTGGTTTTATTACTCACCAGAAGCACAAAACCTCAAAAGCACCCGCCCCAAGTGCCGAGCTAACTTTGGTTCTAAACACCTGACACATCACAAAAAAAACCCAAACCAAAACCACCTTCTGCGCGCCAGAAAAAGCGCAAGAAACAACTCGCAAAGCGTAAACCGTCTGCCTTATGAAATTTTAGCCTCTCCACGCCGTCGCCCTTGACCCCTTGTGCTTAAGCTCCAGTCCCGGGCTGTTTCAACGGGGGGGGGGAGGCGGCGGCGGGGCGGGGATCCTCAGCGATCGCTCCGGGACTGCCACTCCCCCCCCCCAAAGCTGCACACTCGGCCGTGGGGTCCCGCTCCGTCGCGGCGGGGCCGGGCTCACCTGAGGGCGGGGGGGTGGCGCAGGCCGCGGCCAGGCCCTGGCCCGCGGTAGCCGCCGCCGCCGCCGCCGCCTCGGTCGCCTCCGCTCCTCCGGCAGCGCCCGGCAGCGGCGCGCGTCACTTCCGGGCGCCACCACCCCGCGCCCTCTACCAATCAGCGGCGGGGAAGCGCCGCGCACCCACCGTCCCGCGGGCACACCCCACACCGTGGAAGGAAGAAAGGGGGAAGGGGGGGGGGGAAAGAAGGCGGCTCGTTCCCCTTCAGCAGCGCAGCCCCGGCACCATCCTGCTCACCGCCCCGCGTCTCTCGGCTTCTTCCGCTCCTCACCCGCTCTCCGCAGCGGCGGCGTAGGCGAAGCGAGAAAGCATCGAGTCTTGTGCCGTCGCCACCGCTTCCCCCCGCTCCTTGCGCTGTGGGCGGTGCCGCGCAGGCGCGCTGCAGGGCCGGCCCCTGGCGACGGCGGTGTTGTGCCGCGCGGCGTTGCCGGGGCGGGGGCGGTTCTCTCTCCTCTCATGGCCGCCGCCCTCACGCTGCCGCCGCCGCCGCCGCCGCCCGCCCGCGCCATGGAGCCGCCGGCGGGCCCCGAGCGAGGGACGCGGGGCCGGGGGGGCCGGCTCCCGCCGTGCCTCAGCGCCGAACGGGCGGAGGGTGATGCCGCCGCGGAACTGCCGCGGCCGCCCCTGCGCGGTCGGTACCGCGGGTCCGGCCGCCCGCCCGCCGCCCGGCGCGGGTTAGGCGAGCTCTCCCGCAGCTTGGCTTGGCAGCTGGGCGGCCCCGCCGGGCAGCGGGAGGAGGAGGAAGAGCAGCAGCCTGGCACCGAGACGTTCCCACCCGCCGGCCGGCAGCGGCGGCTGGTCGGTGAGGGCACGGTGCCGCCGCCGTCCCCCGCCCGGCCCGGCAGCGCCGGCTTGAAGTTCGGTCTGTTGCCGCCGGAGCTGCACGCCGGGCTGCTGGACCAGGAGGACTACAAGAGCCGCACGCAAGCGGTGGAGGAGCTGAAGAGGGTGGTCGGAGGTGCCAGCCAGGCCGCCGTGACCTCCACGCCTGCCCCCAGCCTCCTGGGGCTCATCAGCTTCCTCTGCACCCTCCTGGATGACTCCAACTTCAAGGTGGTCCTCGGGGCGTTGGAGGTGATACATCTGCTGGCCCTGCGCCTGGGAGACCGGGTCCCGGCTTTCCTGACGCCCCTGGTCTCCGCTGCTGCTAAGGTCCTGGGGGACAACAAGCTGGCCATCCGGCAGGAGTACGGCCGCCTGTTCCTGCGGCTGATGAAGGCGGCGGGTCCCAAGCAGGTGCTGGGCCTGCTGCTGCAGCAGGAGTACCTGCAGCACAAGAACTCCAAAGTCCGCGAGGAGGTGGTCAACATCTGCATCGTGGCCCTCCTCACTCACCCCAGCGAGGAGCTGGACTTGGCCAAGCTGGCGTTTGGGCTGGCTCCAGCACTGGTGGACAGCAAGCGCAGGGTCCGGCACGCTGCCATGGAAGCGTTCGCTGCGCTGGCGTCGTCCATGGGCCCGGGCAAAACCGGCCTTCTCTTCAAGGCGGTGGATGCCGTGGAACTTGAGGACAACGGGGACGGGGTGATGCACGCGGTGCAGGCCAGGCTGGCCAGGAAGACCTTGCCCAAGCTAGTAGACCAAGGGTTTGTAGAGTACGCTGTGCCCTTGCCGTCATCTGGTCATAACAGGGGGTCCGGTTTACCCCCCGGAGCAGATACGGACTGGCTGTTGATGGGCAGCAGGACTCAGAGTGCGCACAGTTACTGTGGGTATCATGCAAGGGATGACGCTCTGCAAAACTCCAGCTCGCACGGTGCGTATGCCGACCAAGGAATAAGTCCAAGGAGAGTCTTGAGTGCGGGTAAAGGAAAAAACAAACTGCCTTGGGAAAATGAGCATGCTGGAGACAGGGAAGGTGGTTCGGGAGTCAAGATGCCTTTCACAAAGGGTGTGGAGCAGGTACGTACTTGTAGCTCGTTTATTCTAGGGCATGTTCCAAAGGGAGATTTGAAGGTTGACAAAGGCTTGTTAAGCAACAGGTATTTGCAAGGTATGGCTAATACTGCTAATATTTGATGCGCAAGGATCTCTATATGTACATCAATCTGGGAAGGCAAATTCGAGAACTCCTTCAGTCAGATTTAACACTAGTAGGAATCAGACAACTTCTCAGTTACCAAAAAAAAAAAATAATCTTTTTTTGAAGTTAGCTGGACTCCATGAGGCACTTCTTACCTCTAACCCTAGCGACCTGCCTCTGACAATGGCTAGCTAAGACCCAGGGAATGAGTACAAGAGTGGGGAAACTGTTTCAGAGCTTCTGTTTGTATATTCGCGTTTGAAAGTACCTGACTGACTGCAAAGAGTTTCCTAAATCCAAAAGGTGTTTGGAGGAAAACTGACAAATTACTTCAACTCGGGCTTTGAAGGCAGAGCTCTGGAGTGTGGCTGAGCCAGTGCTTTTTGGCAGTCTACTGACCTGTAATAAAACCTGAGGGTTGCCAAATGTCTATGTGGCTCTTGTTCCTCAGTCTGATTTGACTAGAAAGAATGTAGGTCAGGCTGAAATAGCAATTCTGATTGACCCGAGTTTTGATTTTGTCACTTACTGACCATGTCGGCAGCTGCAAAAGGAAGGAACCTTGGAAAATTGTTCAAGTCCCTTTTAGTTTGGCAGTGGTTCTGTTATGTGTCATCTGTTTTGGATACCATCCATGCATTTAAGACCTGGGGGTGTGTGTCTGTGTGTGGTGGGTTTTCTGTTGTGTGTGGGGTTTTTTTTTCTTGGTTGTTGTTTTTTTTAACTGGACAGGTTTAATTTATCATAACTTGATCTCCAGTGAATGAGTTTGAGTAGATCTTTTTAGAAAATCAAGAGCTGTATAGAATAGACTTCCTCCCTGCCACTTTTACGTATTCAGAATGTAATTCTTAGTTGCTTAGTAACTTGTTCCTCTATTGGAGGTCATGAACTGTGTTACTTTGTGATGGCTGGCTTTTAATAAAGTCCCTTAATAAAAGGAAACATGAGTGAACATTATTGTAGTGTAAAAACCTTGATGTTCACCTATATACTTGTATGCACACATGCTCATGTCCTTCCTTGGTTTATATATTACCTTTATTCCGACTCCTAAAGAGATCTGTCTCTTTCTGAGTTGATGAATCGGGCAACTAAGTTCCCTTAGATTACCCACAAAGCAGATAGGGTCTGGACAACAAGTTACGTAGGAAACACCTCTATAGCAAGAAGGTCTGTCTTTTTGAAACAGCTTTTCAGTATTAACTAATACCACTTGTAGAAATAATAGTTAATTGCCAGCATTCTCTAGGCAAATTGGGCTGAGTTCTGTACTGCTGTTGTTTGCTGCTGGCTGGGTTTGCGTTTTTCTGTAGACGGCGAGCAAAGAGCAAGCCAGTACATGCACCAAAACCTGGCTGTTGCTTAGAATGGTGGAAGGTCCTCTGTCTGAGACAGCCCTCTCTTGAAGTCACAGTTAGGTGCTGTGGAAATGGCTCTTTATGTTTGTTTATTTTTTAACCTTTGGTTGTTGTATTTATCACCGTAAATTGGGAGGAGTGCCCAAAGTTTCCAACCCTGGAGAGAGGGAGAGAAAGCAATTTATTTATGGTTTCTGTGGTGTTGCATATGTAAAGTGCATTTAGAAATGGTGTGAACTTAAATTTAATCTGGGGAAGTAACTACATATTCGTGTTTTCAAGTCAGTGATAGTGAGGTACTTGGTTTACTAGGAAGCATCCTTGATACTAATATGATAAAAGTTTTTTAGACTATATATATCTTTATATGCGTAGTATAAACTTAATGGATGTAAATCCCATCTCATAATATTTGGATGAAAACCAACCTAACTGCCAGGGATCTGGAGTGCTAAGTGTGCATATGTGGGGTTTTGGGTTTGTTTATAGTATTACTCTCAAAGGTGGGCAAATCATAAGTAGACTGCAGGAAGCTCTCATGTAAGAGTGCTAGTTACCTCCTGTATGTAAAGCCTAACAGGAAAAAATAAAGACCTTCAGATTGGCTTCCTACGTCTGACAACCACTTGGCTTGTCTCTTCGTCATCCCAACATTTGTCTGCGTGACTGAATCATTGTGGGGTGACAGGTTTTCTTCTTTTCTCCTTGGAAGACTTTTCCAGTTACATAACATCATGCAAATACTTCAAGTATAAATTAACATTTTCCTTTTGTGATCATCTTTATTCTTACATCCTTCCATATTATGCCAAATATTTCACTTTGTTCCCACTTATGAACAGATGTAGAACTTATATTTGTGCTGTCTGTTTTTGCAGAATTAGAAGAGAATCACTTTCAGTCTTTATTTGGTAAAAGCGTCATTTGGAACAGGAACTACTTGTGACTATCAGGGCAGGTTACTTGCCCGAATCTCTTTTCCTTTGCTGCTGTGCGGGGGACTCAAGCTGTGAAGTTAACCAGCCTTGCTTTGCTTTCGCTGCAGCCACATAGTATGCAGTAGGTGGCAATGACAATACTTCTCCAGGGAGAAAACCCTGTTTGTCATGTACTGCATTTATTCCTTTTTAATAAGAACTAATTTTTTTGCATCTAATGACTGTTTTTTCTAAGACATCCTATACCTCCTAGAGATTCTGTTTGTTCCTGTCTCTTCCTGCTGCTTTCTGACTTGTTCTGTTTGCCTCTCACTTCCATTTTATGTTGTTTTCTTGCATATTTATGTTGGTAGAAGGCAGATCGATAACTTTGAGGTGTCAGAATTTGAAGGCTTCATCAGTTGCACCCTACCAAAGGAAACATGTTAATGCTCCTCTTGCACTCTTACTTGAAAGACGTCTGAATAACCAGAAACCTCCAGTTAACCAGAATTCATTTTACATTGAAGTATAACTCTTCTCCACATAGCTTTTTGCTTACATGCAGGTAAGTACTGACAAAAACAACATTTGATGTCATGTTTGATAGAATTTGAAAGTTGCCAATTTTGACTTGGACATAGACGAACACGGTATCAAAATTACACCTGTGTTACCAGCTTGCTTTAGTGGCGTTGGTTCACCTGACATGAACAATGTCAAAAGCATTGTTCCCATCATGACAACAAGACATCTCAAGGCTGATACAATACAGCATCTAATATTTTGCATTCAGTGGGTTTGAAAAATTTGGTTCAGTCCATGTGAAAACGCAAGCTGTTTCTTTGCTGGTGGGTGGTTAAGAAAAGCATACTACTGGCAGACATAAGGTTTTACAATTACACTTCAACTGGCTTTTGGGAGCTGTGGTTTTAAAAATTTCTGTGGATTAACAGCTGTCCACCTGCCATCAAGACATACTAAATTGAATGTAAGTTGAACCTGGCTCGAGGAGTAGCTTTGTGTCTCTGTACAGTCTCATACTAATTTAGTCCGCTTACGCTGCTGTAACCATCACCCATCTCTCTCTCCAATAGCAATTGTTCAGCTGGTGCTGGTGGCACCTGTTTGTCACTCAGAAGTAGTGGTGGCACTCAGTTTCTCAAATTCCAACGATTCCTTTTTACTTCAATGTCTGCAAACATACAGTCTGGCAGTAACGGTGCTCCTATGAGAGACAAAAGTATGATTTAACGTAGCCACTGCATCTTTGCCCTCTGTGAGGGAAAGGAACAGCCTTGTTTAAAAACAAGTGCGTCAGGGAGGCTTTTTATTAGAAGGTAAGGCAAATGCTGCTCATCATTGTGTATCAGGGAGAAAAAGAGTAAGAGATTCATTTTAGTTACCTATATGGCGATTGCTTAAGTAGCCCCATTGTCAATGGAGAGCTACTCTGTGCAGTCAGTAGAGTCTAGAGAGCCGTCTTTGTGACCAAGGTCCTAATTTGGCGTGAGATGAATTGGTTTCGAGACTTTGAGCACTATTGGCTAGACCCACATTTACTGTAATGGAAATTTAAACAACACAGTGGTTTAAGTATTGAAATATTTATCCGGTCACTGTAGGTTGACAACTTTGTTATTCTGTCTTCACGTCCTGATCTTTTGTCTTATCTTACTGGTACATCTGTCTGAATAGATTGTAAAGCTCTCCAGGGCAGGGGACATCTTTTTATCTGGCTTTGTGATTTATTTTTTTTTTTATACAATACTTGCTGGCTTCTTGATGGTGCTTGTTTTGTTATATCCATGCCACAAAGCTGCTTTTATCCTGTGGAGTGTATGTATCTTTGATGCCAGTAGGTGAACTCTGTTTTCACGCTGGCACGAGTAAACTTGGACAGTGTTTCCTGTACTTGAAGACATTCCTTCTTAACTGAAGGAGACTGCCATAAGCTGTATAAATAAAGCTCTTTTCCTCAGGGCATTTAGCAATCAAAGGTGGGAAGGAGAAAGAAAGTTCACCCTGTATCTCTTCTTAACTATTTTCATAAGGTATATCACGCATAAAATTCGGGTAGTTGACTTGTTCATGAAAATGTGAAAAATTAATAATTAATTCAGACATTCCTTTGAAATGAATTTGCTTAAAAATTAACTTTTGGAGTCATTCTGTGGCTGAAAGGATGCATGAAATTAGCTTAATGTTTAAAGTTGTTTTTCTACTAGTATTTTTAGGGTCATGTTACACAGTGATTGTCCAAGGCCATGTCTAGACTTCCCTGATCAGATAAGATGTGAAGTAAAACATGTGTAAGTTAATGTGTACTAAAAATGTAATGTAGACAAAGCACATTGCCTTCAAGGGTTTGTCTTTAAACACAGCTTCTGTCAGTGATGGTAAATTGGGTTATTGATGAAACGTTTCTCTGTAACCTCTGAAGTCCTTCGAGACTGATTTTGTTTCTGACCCATCTGGAAACTTATGGTTGCCAGCTACGCCGCAGGATTGGGAACGGCGGTCTGACTACACTGACAAACATAGCCAAGAGCGTCCATCCCACGCAGTGTGTTTCTTGTTTCTGTACAGCGCAGAGTCCAGGTGTGACTGTGCTAACACCCGTGGCTGCCACCTCGAGCAGCGGAGATACCACCACCTAATCATGGTTAGCTTGACACTGGAGATGCGAGCTCAGAGTTTCTCTTAATTTGTTAGATTTGCATGAGACTGTAGTTATGTTCAACCTTACAAACACCTTAGTGAGACGCTCTAGTCAGAGGTGCTTGAACTGCCACCACCTCAACTTCCAGGGGATGCCCTTCTGCGCTTGGAAAGGAGTCTTCTTCCTACTCATGGCAGAAGAAAACGTGATGGATAGGTAAACACTGCAGGGCCTTTCTCGGGAAATGGGTGCCTCCAGCTGTCTCTTTTGGAGCCAGAGGGTGCCATCAAAAGCCCAGAGAGAAGCGGTGAGTGCAGCAGGACTGTTTGGTCACCCGAGGAGGCGCCGTGCCCCGATGCCACGGCTGACTTGGAATAAGTCATGCAGGCATGGAGTTTTGCTGGAAAGGGAGTCATCTCCAGTGACATAGCTCAGCAGTGTTCTGCCTTGAGGTGTGCTTACAAAATGTGGCACTCGTGGGGTATATAGCACACACCCCTTAAAAAGGTCATTAAATAAAATATTTATACCAGTCTTTATTTAATCTGTGGGTCTTATTTCTGACAACTAGTATGCTTTGGTTAAAGTGCGTGATTTCACGCTTCAGTGCTTTATATGCTGAAATTGAAGTCTTACGGCTTAATAGCTGTTCATAGCACCTCAGCTTTCCATTTTTCTTTCTTTCTGAAAGCCAAACCTGAGTTTATTGAATAAAGGATAATTATCTCCACTTCTGCGCTTCTCGTTCTTGGCAGCTGCACACATCTGTCAAAGCTACAGGACAGACTCTGCTTTTGACTCTACCTTCTTCTGAAGCCAAATTTGAGTAGCCTGACCTCCTCCTCCTTACATGGGACAGGGGTAGTTGCTGTCGCCACTCAGCTGAGTGGTAGGCTGAAGCTTCTCTGGTTTTTAGCTAAATTAGTAAAATGGTAACTCTTTTGTGGTTGTGTTGGGGTTTTTTTGGTGTTTTTTTTTTTTTTCCCCAAGTACCTGTAGTTTTATGTTCTGAAACATATACCTACAGGAACCTTTTAACAGCATCAGAGGAATGTTTTGTTTGCTAGAGATAGGAAATACTTGGCAACGCAGAATGGTAATAAAGCATATGACCCCATGAATATTTTCCGTTGTACTTCAGTAAGGTCCCATTCATTTCTAATCCTGAGCTGGCAGAGCCAGGCTTGTGATGTTCAGTTTTTTTATCTGTAAATCCAATGGATAAAGTTGTCTGAAGTCGCTGAAGTGAGTATTCTCTTTCTAGAGATGCTGATGTACTATGTCTGCTCCTGTTCCTTGGGTTTAGCCTTGGAAAGTGTAAACAATTCCAATCTGAACCAGACCAGATCCTATTCTGAAATAAACGTTTATGTTGTTTTTTTAGAACTTGATGTGATCTACTGATCTTTTGGGTGCTGATGTTGAGTAATTGAAATTAGCCTGCTGTGACCAAACATGTTGTGTTCTCCAATGGTTTCCCAGCTGTGTCATTCGTGAGAGGTCACACAAATGAGTTTGAGAACACTGCAGTAGCAATCCCCCATTCCCTTTTTAATTTTAATCTTCTATAATTGTAATTTAAGCAAGCTATCAGAACAAAAACAGTCTGCAGTTTGAGGTACAAAAGCACTTTTTAAAAAAACGATTGCTACTTCTTCTGTAGACCTTATTAGCTCCACTGCCCTGTTGCAAAACCAGCTAACAGTGTGCTGGGAGTTCCTCACTGATCTTTTGTCGCTAAGCCTTCCTGTGTCTACCTTGTAGTGTGCTGTATATAAAATATAACGTGCCTAGTAATTATTGCAGTTAGAGAGTTACCTTACTGGTTTTCCCCTGTGAAACGTATGCATTGTGAGTCCCTGTACCTGCTGCTGAAAGCAGTGCCCTTTGGGGGGGAAGCAAGAGCATTTGAACATTTTACTGAAGTTTTGAGCCATGTTAAAAAGTATACGTGAACTACGTGCAATTTCACATAACTGCACTGTTTGGCAATACATGTGGAATTCTTCTCTGTTTACATACTGATCTGATAACCAGAGAACTTAATAGCTGGGCTTTGTGAAGACCTTAGCGAGTGTTCAAATTATCTGTGAAATTAGTTTTATGAAAAAAATACTCTTTGTTTTCCGCAGCGATAACGAGGATTAAAGGGACACAGAGGTTGACCTGTCTGTGTGATAAAGCTATCCTTTCATTGTGAATTGAGGTGTCAGTCTCTGGGATGTGAGCTGTGGTTTTTCTGGAGGCTGGGAGAGTATTTTGGGGAGATACCGTTACACATTTATGCTATTGTTGTCTCTTCCCTGGGAGCATGTTGCTGATGGCTACTGCGTATTTGATTAGGAGGACTTTTGTGTCATCCAGTGCTGCTGCTCAGCTGGGAGGGGAATGTAGGAACACAGCCGTTGTCACTGGTGGGTCACTCACAAGGGCTGTGCTTTGGTAACCAAGTTAATATTCCTTTGGGTGGATGGATTCAAATATTTTCTGACATTGGTGGTACTAGTGGCATTTAAATGAACCTGAAACCTTTTGAGAAATCCCTCTGCCAGGATCTGTAATCTACTTCAGTGAAAAATCTGGCAGCTTTAGGTTTGTGTTTATTTGCCACCACCCTGCATGCCTATGTTTAGGAAATTTATAATTGCTGTAATTACAATTTGCATACAAGAAAGCAGACAGTTTTTATTCCTGTAGCTGGGATTGGAACAACTGAGCAAAGTTGTACAATCATGTCAGCATTGTGTAATTTGCTTCTTCTGCATATATTGTTTTGTCTATGGAAAAATGGGGTGTAAGTAATTCGTACAAGTAACATTTATTTATGGACTGAAAGATGCATAGATTGAAAAGGATGTTTTCTAACTGTCTGATTGCAGAAGCAGGAATGCTGAGTTCTCATCTCCTCTTTTCTCCCGACTTGTAATAACCTGGAACAAACCACTTCACCCACTTGTCTGCTGTTCTTTTTTCTCATCTGTAAAGTAAAACTGGTGTCCCTCAGGGTACCCGGGTGGTAAAATGCCAACACAGCGCTGAGTGTTATTGGTGCTACTGGTGTGATTTAAGTCATTGTTCTTACTGTATATCCTGCAGTCAGAACTTGTTTCTTATTCTTTGCAAAGCTTCATATTTCCTGCTCTGGTCCTACTAAATCATTTCATACCTGCTGGATTCCTTCTGCTGTCTTCCATTAAAAAATGGGATTCAGACAGATCCATTTTGTATCGAGGCTCCTTAACTTTTCCTTCACTGTCGTATGCTTTAAGCAGTTGTCCACAAATATTTTAAGTGAGAGGCTAATCCCTGAAGGCTGATTAAAAAGTCTGGCCCTGCATTAGCACTGGCTTTCAGGGAGGAAGATTTTATGTAAAGTTTTAAGCTTTCGAGCATTTTGGTGGGTTTGCTTAAAATGCTTCAGACTCGAGACTTTGATTTGTTATGCGGATGATTTAATTATATCTGCTGAACTTGGAGCCCATGAAATGCAGTGCATGACAGTAAATTGGAATGTGCATTTTTGTAAGTAAAGACAAAATTTTTGCCATTTTTGTTAACCACAAAAACCCTCCCAGGAACAGGGAAGCTGTTTCATTCAAGAGCCTGTGTCCACGTAGCTGCGTACCTTGGCGCTCGGTGCAGGGATGAACTGCTGTCCCTTTGGGAACCGGTTGGGTTTTTAAAGCATTAAATAGAAATACAGGCAAATTGCTGCTGCACTTACTTGTTTACTGCTAACAGGTACCATGTGTGAGTTACTTTTTTCCATTTTTAAGGGGGGAGAGTCTTGGAGGAGAATTAGAAATACGTAACTTAAAAGTTTGAATTGTGAGGTTTATTTTTTCAAGAGGAGTCCATGAGATTTATCCCGGTGCGTGGAAGGTGTAGCAGACCTCAGAGCCGGCTATGTTGCAGGGTCTGCTGTCGCCCAGGCGCAGCACGGCTGTACCGTGTATGTGCGGAGTTTGCCGCGGACCGGTTTCTCCCTGTTGAACACAACTTGCATTGTGTGCGCCAGGCTGTGAATTGAGGAGGTAATTGAATTATGGACTAATGGAGAACTGCAATTTCATGTTGCAAGAGTTTTTGTGAAGTTCCCAGTTTGAGAATCCATCTTTTTGGTGAACTGAGATCTTCAGTGACATTAAAAAGTACATATTTTTATAAATTAATGTACTATGTACGGTTAGACTACAAATTCTCTATTCACACAAGCAGTATATTGAGTAAAGGAGGTTTTTAGGCATAACGTGATGCTGTTCTTTCCAATACTGAGTAAATATTTCCATTTCTGTTCAGACTTCTCTTTTGACCTCTTTGTGGAGCCTTGTCTGTGAAAGGGGAGAGCAGAGTTAATATAGCCTGGAAATGATTAAATTACTGATTTTACTAATTAAATCAGAAAGCAAGAAACCTTTATTTAAAGCATGATCTTTTCTTTGCTAAATATTTATATTACTCAGATTTTTCCTTTATATATAACCATTTCTCATTACAAGGTGCTGATGTTACTAGATACAGCTTTTAGACTAAATCTGAAGCATGCTTTTGTCACACCTCAAGTAGCTGCTGTCTGTTTAAACACTTACATAGCTAATGTACATAATTCAAAATGTTAATGTTTAATTTTAAAAATTGATGACTAGTGCAATTCTCTACCAGTTTGGTTTTTTTTTTTTTTTTTTTTTTTCCCCTCCAGTGTGAATAGTGTCAACCTATGTTAGAGTAAGATCTGGAAACCAACTAAAATGCTTTCTAATGCTTAAAATACTTAAGAGTATTAGGTAGCTGGGAAAAGAAAACTTTCATCAAAATGTTTTGCATTTAAAAATCAACTGCCTTTTTTAAACACAGGAAGTCTTGGCAGTTTGTGTCGAGGAGCCGTGGCGCTCAGTGCTAAATTTTAAGGTTTTAAAAAATTGTCACAGTTTTTTTGTGTGAAGGATCTGAATTTTTGAACTGTTGACCTGGCCATGCTGCAAGAAACTTAACGCTTGGTTTCACGACAGTGAAAGGCTTCATATCTTATGTTACCAATCTTTTAATAAAGGGTTGGGTGAGACTGTTTAATGTTGGAAAACAGAATTTATTTTTTTTGTAAACTCAGGTAGTGCTTTGGGTTTAGGCCGCAGGAGGACGAGGTTGAAGGCGGACTGAGCCATGCCCCAGCCCCGTGTTGGTGCCCAGGGCCTGGGGGACAGCTCTCCCCTCCTTGGCACTCTCGTGTCACCCCAGGAATAGCAGCACCCCAGGAATGACATGCACCCCAGCAACAGCGAGGCAGAATAAGGCAGCTATTTTTTTTTTTTTTTTTTTTTGTAGAAACCTTTTCTGCTTTTTGCTCTCTTCATTCAGTAAGCTTTGCCTGTGGATATATGCATGATGAATCCCATTTACTTCTGTGAGTGAAAGATACAGCACATGTACACACTCTCTTGTTTTTCATTGTCTAAGTGATAGGGAGGAGAAACCTTTATTTGTTGTCAGTTCTGTCTTCTTAAACATATTGACGGTGGTTTGTGTAGCTTCATTGTAAAGAGAGACAGGTTTGGGCTGTGGTGGGGTCTAGATGACAAAGATACGCAGGTAATTCTGCTGTTTGTACAGAAAAGGGTTGCGCATTCCTTTCACACACATGAATGTTTCTTTATTTTCCTTTTTCCTACAGTTCTCTACATCCAATGATTTTCTTCATTCTCCAAAGTTAAGGCCCTCTCAAGGAGTACCAGTCAGTGATGAGTTATTTTTTAGTAGAAAAAGAGCTTCAAGGAATTTATTTCAGAATAGTATAGATTTTAACTCTGAGCATTCTTCTGTTTGTGCTGGTAAGTATTAACACAGAAGAGTGTTTGATCTGCTGTTTACAAAATAGATTTAGAAGAACCTGAGCATAAATTTGTAGCTTTATGAGTGTGATTTATAATTTGTTGATTATTTGTTTTGTTGTTTATTTTCATTTACTACAAAGAATTGAGTACTGGGCACAGGGCTATGCCTCCAGCTGAAGCAAGTGGCAGCAGTCCCATTCCTGCTCCTGGAGAAGCATACGCCATCTCAGAACCTAGACCACTGTTTTCCAGTCCTGCAGTACACACACAGATTTTCACTAGGTAGATCCAATAGAGGTTATAGATCAGGGTTTTTTTCAGACAGCAAGACCAAAAAGAAATAGTGTGGTTACGTGAACAGATGTATTGAACAAAAGGACTCAGGATATCCCTGAAATATAGAGCTTTCTGGTGCTTTTGCAGAGTTAGGAAAAAGAAGTACCATGTAGATCAGCAATGGAGTAATTCAGCCAACATTCCTTCACACTGTAAAATACAATATGAATTGCAGATAAAGCAGTAAATTAAAAGGAAACACAGAATTTTACAGACTTTTGAGCAGGAATACATTGTTGGCTAGAATAGCAGTTGTTATCATAAAAGGTATGCTGTCAAGAGTTAGCTGATAGTGGCGGCCGGGTATGAAATACCATAAACTGGACAACATGTTGGGAAGGTCGTATATATGTATGGTAGGCTGTTCAGGAGAGCAGATCCGTGCATATCTATTCTAGATTTGCATATTTTCTCTTTTTGGTTTGTATAAGCAGCTAGGGTAGAAAGCTGTCTGAAGAGTGAGCTCTAAAGATTGTTTTAAAAAATGAAAAATGTCTTGTTTTTGAAAACCAAGTCTGTAGAAGATCGCAGGTATAGTGCTCTACTTAATTTACACTAGCAATGTAGACTCAGTGATTTGTATTTTAATAGCCAAAAGGCATGTAAAAAGACTGGGCAAGACCAGACCTGATCTATTCTCTTTGCTTGGCAGTAGGTTATATTCTTGGCTTTGTCTGAGGAGTGCTGACATGTGTGGCATGCAAAGTTTACTCATAGCTATGCTAGGTGTGACATCACTCTAAAGGAACTCACTGCATTTGGGGGTTTTAAGGTGTTGTCTTCCCTTTATTGTCATATATTCAGAGAAGGGATTGTTCTGGGTTTTTCTTTTGACCCCCTACAATTCTCAGTTGGAAAAGTGCCCTGGAAGAACATTTTTCCAGTTTGTGCCTGTGAATGGTATTATTATGAGGTTCCTTAGAAACTCTTGAATTAAATGCTTTGAAAGTAGTTATATTTTACACTGAAAGTTAGACAGAGAGTCTTAATTCACTATTAAATATTATTGTGTAGTTTTTGTTGAATAACATACATTAAGTATTTATCTAGTTATTTGTGTTTTTCTTTTGAAAGGTACTATGGGCTCTCATCAGCCGCAAATTTCAGGGAAATGTGGAACACTTGGATACACACAGACACGTGGGAAGAGTGGTAGCGTGGACTCTGATTTACAATTCTTAGGATTAAATAACTGTCAGCAAGACAAAGGTATATGGATTCTAACTGTATCGTAAGTCAGTGCATGTTACTTTGGAAATGTCTCTTTATTTCTATGCTGCCTTAAGAAATAAAAACAATTACTAAAATGTTGTTCAGTCCCTACTTAGATGTATTTGTGCCTCCCTCCTGTGTAGTGCTTTTCATTTGTGGTTATTAATCTGCAACCCACACCTTTGGTATCTGTCTGTACCAGCACAGTGTATAAAAAGTGGTACTGTAACAGAATCTGAACTTTTTTTGAAAAACTGATTTTTAGAGTTCTGTTAATGATATAGGTCAGATCAGTCCAGCCTGCTTAACAGCAAGGGCCAGGACTGAGCCTTGCCCCTCTGAGACCGGTTCATGTACCTCTTTTGGTCCCCTCTGAGGTGTGGAGGGCAGCCGAGGTGTCTGAGCAGGCACATGTGCAGGAGGAGGCACAGGCTGCTCCGTTCTGCTGGACACGACAGCCGGGTGGAATTGACCTCGGCGTGCTGCAGAGTCGCTGTGTTGGCACCTGTAAAGCTTTTAGTTCTCATAGTGTTGCTTTAATTTGTGGTGGTCTCTGCACAGCTTTTACTAGACAGATGGCCAGGGCGCTGCCATGTCAGGTGGCTTTTGCTGCTAGCTTAAAAAGTGAGGCTAGGGATTTGATTGAGTCCACCTTAACCCTAGAGCTGGAGGCTGAGATAAATCAGGACCTGTAACATGTATAAACTTGGCTGTTCATCAGTAGTAACAATAATAAAAATGCCAGATGTACACTTAGTGGAGGAATAAACTCACTGTCCTGAGGAATAGATGGTAATGATACCAAATCTGTGGACAGGGCTGCTTTGAGTGGTCCAGCTGTGTTGGACAAGGGATAGAGCTGACAGCCTTCTTGGAAGATATGTAGGAACTTTATTTACTCGGTTTACCTCTAGCCACTTACAGGCTCTAGATACTGTGTTTTTCTCACGCCTACGGGAAGAAAGGACAAATTTCCTCTTTGTTTTTTTGCCTTTCTAACGACAAAGTCAATATTCTCTTCTCTTAGCCTCGGTCTTCAGAAGGCTGTCCAGGTACGTTGCCCACACTTGCTGATTTATTTCTCTGCAAATAGATTTTGTGCCAGATATTATTGTTACTTGAGTCTTTCTCCGGTAGCAGAACCCGCACCTGATGTGGTTGTCTCAGTTTTTCTGCCCTGGGATACCTGGAGGGCACCGGGGTGCTGCAGCCTTGGAAAGCAGCAGGAGCAGAAGACGGAAGACCTTGGAGCAATCTGATTTCTAAAGGGATTTTTTATGCTATAACTAAAGGCACAATTGAATGTTTTTCTTTGGAGTGACACAGACCATTAATAGCTTCTCCTAGCCTGACTCAGACTGTCACTTTTTCTCGCTCCTGGGCTGTGCTTTCCCATTCTCCCAGTTGTGCTGGTGGAACTGGTTGTGGGGCTGTTCTCAACAAGATTGCTGAGGTGGCCCAGCGTACAGTGATCCTTCCAGAGGCTGTCAGGAACTTTGTTAAGTTTTTCTTTGTCCACTTTTTCACTTCCATGGCTAAAAGCTTGAGTGCATGCAGGGAACATGCGTCTGCTTTTCATGGGAAACAATTAAAACAGTCTAGTTCCAAATCATCACTTATCTTTCCATTTTTGACCTACTGGTTTCTTGGAAAAAATAATTTTTGGATTTTTTTTTTTAAGGGTGTAGAATTTTAAATATTTGTGCTTTATTTGTACTCTTGTATCACTGAGTTTTGAGAGTGGTGGTTGCAAATTTCATGCTATGCAGGCTTGGAATACATAGCAGCAAGCAGCAGAACCATGTTCAATCTACTTGCATAATTTTTTTTTTTAAATATAGTTCTTCAAAACATGACTCTGAAATAGCTTAGGCTTAAACTCATTCGATCAAATGCAGAAAAAGGAAATTGGTATTTTGAGGGACAATGCAATTTGCAAAATGAAGTTAGCTGATTTGTCTGTGTCTGCTTGAGTAAAATGCTGACCTTCAGTTTTTGACTGTCTAGATGGTGTATTATTTCATTGTAAATTATTATTATAAGAGCTGTCAGAGGGGCTAATTACCACAAATACTAGTCTCTTTTTCTTTGCTCAGTTTGTGCCAGCCTGAATTTTTCCAGCAAGACCCAGAGAAGTTTTTGCAATCAAGCAGAACATATGATGTCCTTCCAAGGTCCTAATGCAAGCCAGAGCACCTTCATTCTGCCATCTTACCCTCTGTCATCGCCAAGGAACAGCCCAAAGCATGTCTCCTCTCCAGCTGATTCTTCAAAGAAGTCACAAGATAATACCATGAACTTCTCAAACTCCTGGCCTCTTAAAAGCTTTGAAGGACTGCCTAAGCCTCATTCACAGAAGCAGCTTCTCAGTCAAAAACCAGGCGATAATACAGGTAGGAGTGTCGTCAATATAATGAAAACAGATTTCAGGTTTGCATTTTGAGTGACTTTAAGCAGTGGTCAGAAAACCTACAGTGGCGGATAAATGGGGAATTATGCAAAGCTCCAATTGCAATTAGAAACATGAGGGTTTTCTACCTGCGCTAGTCTAGTCACATCACTGGAGGCTTCTTTTAAAAGGTGAAGTCTTTGTGTTCTGTCATAAAGCATAATATGCTACAGCTCTGCTTTTGTTATCAGTAATGTATCAGGGAAAAGTTTTTCTTCAAACTAAAATAAAAACAAACCCCCAAATCTAGCACTTTTAGAGAAAGCCAATAGAGAAATATCTGTTACTTTTAATACTCTAATTAGTACATGTGCAAGAACAGTATTACTCATTGCGTTTTTCCTTTTGGCCTCTTTATTTGCATTTGGAAATGTACATATTGAATTCCCCACACTCAGAATAGCTCTTTAAAACCTGGGTACAAACAGCTACATCTCTACTGAGTAGAATCTGTGCCAATTTCATCCCAGTTTACACTGACAGCTAATGGCGGAGACTGCTGTTTATGGTCTGATTTCCTGACTTTGAAGACCTCATGTACACATTGGTTAACCTGAAATAGTTTTAAGTTTATTTAATTACAATTGCTTAAGCAATTTAGCTGATTTTTTTCAAATACTTACTAAAGACAGTCTTATTTTAGGTTAAAAATAGCTTTACTCTCTGTTTAGCTTAAATTGATTCCTAATCACTCATGAGGCATACCTTCTGTGAGCAATACAACAGTTTCCACATAAAATTTTGCACTGATTTAAAGAAATCTGTTTTAAATTTCATCTTTGTTGAGACCCATATTTTTGTGCATATGTAGAAAATTTCTAAATTAATGCTTTGGAAGTCACCTGTCCTTGGAATGCACGTAACAGTATCTTGTAGATGTGTGTTCATCACTTGCTGATTTTCCAAATGTTGTCCATATGCATTTCATTTTTTTTCTGTTTCTTTGGAGTAACTTTATTGTTGTTACAGCAGCTTAGAGGAGAGTTTGTTAGGGCACTAGTCTTTTTTTTTCATAATGAAGAAAGTTAATTACTTTTTAAAGGTACTAAGTGTATATTGGTATGCACATGCATGAAACTATTTTTTTAAAAGGAGACACTAAAAGTAGAAGAGATTGGTAACCGAGCTTGAAATGCAGGGAGATGGAAAAGGTAGAGTCAGGAGGTAATAGAAAATATCATGGAAAGAGGCAAGTCTGGTAATGATCCTAATGATTTTGTAAAATTGAATATTGAAAAATGTGCGTAAGTGCATATTCAGGAACAGGGGTTTGGTGCATTTGGGAAACTGATGTTGGAGAAGGAATATTGAAAGTTTTCAAATTATGAATGGTTTAAAAATAAAGTTAGATAGAGAATCACTGTCTACTGTTGTTCATGTGAGAAACTTACTTTCATCTGTGTGTGTGTGTATATGTGTGTATATTTATACACATGAATACATGTATACATGCATACCTGAAGGAGCTAAGGAAGGGGTTTGATGGCATCAGGTTTTAAATAAAGGGGAGTACGTTTTTAATGCTCATTGTGGAGCCGACTGCTGCAGGCACCAAAAGCAAGGATTTATTGATAAAGGAAGTGAACTTGTGTACCAGGACGGTGGGTCAGCTTGGGTCAAACCTCTGACCAAGGAAGCTCCTAAATCCTGTCTGAATACTCTTTAGTGTCGGTTCCTTACCTTGTTAAGGAACAGGCCTTTCGTCTGACTCACTACAGCTGTTTTTATGTTCTTACCGGTTTTATTCAAATTTGCTCATACTGAGCCAAACAAAATGTCCTTGAAATGTATTTATAATAGTAAATAAAATTGCGTGCGTAAATGTGTTTTTTAACACTCACCTCAAGGTGAAAAGGAGTTTTCTGGTGTGATATAGAAACGAGACATGAAGTTTATTCTGGTGAGTGCTGTGTTCCTGCCACCCCTCCAAAGGACTGACATCTGCTTGTGTCTTCTTCAGGGGAGAATTTGCAGGAGAAACACTCTCATCTGCAGCTGAAACCCACCCTGGTGAGACGCCCAGCCTCCCGCCGGGGCCTGAATGGGACCAGACCTGTCCCCCCCATACCCCGTCTCGCTAGCCCACTGCCCGATAAGATTGAATTAAATGTGACAAAGTGGAGAAACGAAGAGTGTGAGGACGTGTGGCTGAATGAAATGAATAGGAAGCTGGCAGCTGATCTTTCAGAGCTAAATGTTGATGACGAGGAAGTGGATCAAGAAGAGGTTGGTTTAAGTATGACATAATGCACTTTTAACAGTTGATATACTGTAAGCTTTTCTTTTTCCTAAACGAGAGCCAGAAAATAATGTTTCTGACTTAAATTTTGTGGCAGTCATCACTACAGCAGGTTTTCAATGAGATACCATTGGATGTCTGATAGAAGCTAAGTAAAGCAATAAATACCAATGTTGAAGCACACTTCCCGTGTTTGTTCCAGACATCTTAATTTCCCTTGTTTTTCTCAGAGCTCAAGTTGTAATGTTTTCAGTTATTGTAGTACCAAGGCAGAACTGCGGGCCTTTATACAGCTTCTGCTCTCATTATCTTGACTTCAGTTTAAATTTCATGCCAGATTTAAGTAATAATCCTCTCTTTAGTTATAGCAAAGTGCCCGAAATAACAAATAACTTCCTTGATGAAGGTTCATTTGACTCACCCTGGGAGTTTCCTCAGCTTCCTCAGTCTGCTGAAGTGGGCTGTCCCTGACACCCTCACAGCATGTCCCAGCTCTCTCAGAATTCAGTCATTTTTTCATGGAGTAAAACGAGAAAAACTGATGTGAAGCTGGGTGAATGTGGTGTCACCTGCAGCTGATTGATACGACACAGACACATTTGGCATTAGGCTCGGCAGGTCAGCATCCCTCCTGTATGTGGAAATCCACTAGTAGTAATTTGGGCCAATTATGTGTATTCGGTGGCCAGCGTTTTGAGTGTGCCACTCAACCTGTGACTTAGAAAATATTTGAAGTATTTAAAACCTTTAAAAATATATACCTTCTGTGACCCATGAGACTAGTCGAACAGACTTATTCTAGTGTTTCCCTTTACTGGTCCATGAAATACTTCGCAGCCGGTGTAGCTGTATATCCTGCATGGCTGTTTCTCCATTGCATGGGTTGTCCGGTGAGATCCCACTGTGTATGGGAGGCTGTGTGTACGCCGACCCCTGCCACTGTGCCCAGTACACGCCGAAGGATCCTGTCCCTCAGTCTGTTGCTCAAGTCTCTCTGATGTTTGAGAAACACCAAATAGCTGCACCAGTCTAGGATATAGAAAAATACTGCAGAGGCATGCTGGATTATTTCCAGGGGTCGTGGAGAGGTGGAACTGTATCCGCGGTATCCTTGTCAGTACAAATCGAAACCATTGCAACGTTGATTACATGAGAACCACAGGTATCATCTGTGATTGGATTTTGTATGATCTTCCCCACATGATCTCATGCAACACGTCCATATTTCTGTCACAGTTTATAGAAATTGTTTGAATCTCAAATCCTGTCTTTAGTCCCTGTGGATCTGAGAGCAGCTGCAGTAGGACTTAATGGCTTTGCCTTACTGCCTTTATTTTCCATCCTCTAGTCACTACTGAAAGTAACTTGAGGTGATAAACAGACAGAGGAAGAATTTTTTTTACGTCAGATGTATTCAGCAAAAAGAGGAGAGAATATGCAGTAGCATGAAGCTCTAGTCATTGTAGATTTTCCTGCTTAGCTGAGTAGGAGCTCTGCTTGCTAGGCGCAGTTTTCAGGATTCACTTCTGCATATTTTGCAGCTTTGTGCAGTTCTGTTGTGAAAAGCCTGAGGTCCCAATTGTGTGTACTAGCAGCCATCAAATGCTTCCTTTAGTCTATTTAAAAAGATAAGAGCAGCTGATGTATTTTTGCAGGAAGCTATTCTTGTGTTTTGCAAAGTGAAGCTAGGAGTTACTGTGAATTTGCATTTACTTGCAGGATAATTATTCTTGTGAAGTAAAACAATGAAAGGGATCATTATGATACTGCATAACCTATGTAAATGGTCAGTCACATTGCCCAAGAGATACGTGCGCTGAACGTCTGTGAACTGAACTGAACACTCAGAAACATACTTTCTTTTCCTTAAAAAAGCTTTTTTTCTTACGCAGTGAGTAAAACCTGTGATTTTGTTTTCAATCCTGTTTAGATGCAGAATTCACTTCGATCTCTACGAAACAGTGCAGCTAAGAAAAGGGCAAAGCTAAGCAGCAACATTTCAGATCTTGAAAGTCCTGATTCTGCTCTTAAACTTGATCTGTCTGCGGACTCCCCCTCCCACGCTTCCTCCCCGAGCGCAGGCTCCTACAGCGAAAGCGGAATTTACAGCCAGGAGTCTCTGACTTCACCTGTGTCCACAGTCCCCCAGAGAAGGAGAATAACGTGAGTGGAACTCGTGTGTTAACTCTGCTTTGAAATTCTCACACACAGTCTCTGCTGCTGTTAGTTTAATATTAAAGGGGATGAAATCTGTAATATGTTTTTTTATACAAGATTGTTTTGCTTAATAGCTTGTTTTTTATATGTGAATTATTTTCCTATCTAAAAATACATTACTCTATACAATAGCTGCATAATTATATTCTTCCAGTTTGTGCTGGCTTTTAATTTGAAAGAGTTCCCTGGTGCAGCCATAGTAACACAGTGCAGTGAAGTACTGCGGGTGGTAGTAAATATTTCATTAAGACTTTAGCCTGCCATAGAAGGTATGTGAACCATAGCCTAAACAAATGAGTAAGAAGGAGAATGAGTTAAGAGGAAGGATAAGGTTTGCTTGTTATCGTCTGGAAATTGAAGAAGGGATGGCTTGTTTTTTTGTGATAAGTGGAGGACAACATAGACGTTTCTTATTACTGCAAATCATGAACTGTTTCCATTTTATTACTGACAGACTATTGTTATTTAAAATGCCTTCACAGAGCTCTTCTAAAAAGAAATTCTGTGATGACGTGCTATTCTGATTGTAAAGAGAAATGACCCAGTTGGTTGTGAGCAGTATAAACTATTTTATTTTTTAATGAAATAAAAAAGTTTTTGAGGAATTTTGCAGATTTCGCAGTACAGAATCTCCTTTTCTGCTCTCTGAGCCCATGATAAAGCTGCTTGTAGCTCTGATCCAAAGACATCTTTTATTTTTGTGTGTACTAAATGCATCTTTTTGTAACTGGCATACAAGTGTATAAACAGAATAGGAAGGAAGAGAGGGAATATACAAAAGAAAGGTTTTTGAGACAGAGGGAGGCTGGAATGATTCAGAAACAGAGGGTTTTCACAGTTGTGCAGTCTCAGAACTAATTTATATGTAGGTTATCTTCCCCATATGCATTACTGCTGAATCACGGTTTTAAAAATAATCTTTAAAATAACACATTCAAATGCTAGAATACCTAAAAAGTCATGACTATAAACTTCTGTGTATAATGTTCTTCCAGACAAGGTTTTTACTAAGGACACGTTCTATACAACATGCCATTTCCATTATTGAGTGACACACAAGCTTAATGTTTTACAGGATTCACAGATACAGAAATTCTGAACTAGCAAGCAAGAGAGGGGACATCTGGCAGTAAGACTGAATTTGTAGAGGTGACAAAATGTATCCTAGAAGACATTGAAAGCCTTGGAATGTTCATAAAAATACCAGAGAGTTTAGTTCAGATGCTGGTTTGCGAGTATTGGAAATCAGCATTGTCTGTTCACAAAATCTATGTAGTTGGGCAACAAGAATGTAGGCTTTGTCTGTTTATTTACTTCTAGAAGAATCGGTTTCTCTACTGATAAACCACCACAGAAATGGGAGCTTGATACTGGTATTAGTGAAGTTTCTGAAGCATGGGCTTTTCTCAGGATCTTAAATGCAAGTCTTCTAGTTGTGTGTATTTCAGTCCTAGCAGAAAGTGGAACAGCTGCTGTTTGCCTATAACTATTACGTACCTAGGCACAGTATTTAACAGCACAGGGCTCTGGGTTCAATCATCTTTAATATTCAAATCATAATTTTAAAAAAGAAGTATCAAGATTGTCTTGTAGATAACAGCATTTTCCTGGTGAATGTCTGTGTGCTAGACACTGAACTGAAAACAGCTCATTTCTGGAAGTGAAAGGTTAGTGGATTTGGTCACTCTCATTTGCCATTCTTTGCCAGATTGGAACCAGCATCATCAGTCCCTAGGCCAGATGATTCCTTAGCTTTTTGACTGTATGCTAAATTTAGTCCTAGTGTAAAGTTTACTCTTAAGGGTCATCTTTATGGTGTTCCTCATAATGGACCTGCTCATCAAATAATTTCTACTGAATTCATTTTCTTTTTCTACTCAGTGTGAACATTTGTGGAAGTACACTGGAAATATTTGTCCACCAAGTACGTTGGGGAGGAGAAACTGAAATCTGTTGTTGTCTTTCCTACAAAGTGTTATTTAGCTGGGCTCTGACTAGTGTGTAGAATTGTACTTATAGAAATTTGTTTTATATTTTAACAGGTCAGACACCTTTCCACTACTTGGCAGCAAATCGCAGCCTGCAAGAATATCTTCAGCAAGAAACAGAGACCCACATGTTGCAGAACATAATTCCAGCCCAGGTATTTCGCTGTTGACATGGTTCAACCCCAGCCAGCAACTAAGCACCATGCAGCTGCTCTATCACTCCCCTCCTCAACTGGACAGGGGAGAGAAAATACAACAAAAGGCTCGTGGGTCGAGATAAGGACAGGGAGAGATCGCTCAACCAATTAACGTCACAGGCAAAACAAACTTGACTTGGGGAAAATTAACTTAATTTATTGCCAGTCAAACCAGAGTAGGGTAATGAGAAATAAAACCAAATCTTAAAACACTTTCCCCCCACCCCTCCCTTCTTCCTGGGCACAGCTTCACTCACAGATTCTCTACCTACCCTCGTCTGCAGCACGGGGACAGGGAATGGAGGTTGCAGTCAGTTCATCACACGTTGTCTCTACCGCTCCTTCCTCCTCAGGGGAGGACTCCTCACTCTTCCCCTGCTCCAGCGTGGGGTCCCTCACACGGGAGAGAGTCCTCTACAAACTTCTCCAGGTCCCTTCCGTGGGCTGCAGTCCTTCAGGCACAGACTGCTCCAGTGTGGGCTATTCTCTCCACGGGGCCACAGGTCCTGCCAGGAGCCTGCTCCAGCGCGGGCTTCCCACAGGGTCACAGCCTCCTTCGGGCATCCCCCTGCTCCGGCGTGGGGTCATCCCCAGGCTGCAGGTGGAGATCTGCTCCACTGTGGACATCCTTGGGCTGGAGGGGGACAGCCTGTCTCACCATGGTCTTCCCCGCGGGCTGCAGGGGAATCTCTGCTCCGGTGCCTGGAGCATCTCCTCCCCCTCCTTCTGCACTGACCTGGGGGTCTGCAAGGCTGTTTGTGTTACATGTTCTCGCTCCGCTCTCCGCTGCTGCTGTTGCATGGCAGTATTTTTCCCCTTCTTAAATATGTTCTCCTAGAGGTGCTACCACCGTCGCTGATGGGCTCGGCCTTGGCTGGCGGCAGGTCCGTCTTGGAGCCGGCTGGCATTGGCTCTGTCGGACATGGGGGAAGCTTCCAGCAGCTTCTCACAGAAACCACCCTGTAACCCCCCCTGCTACCAAAACCTTGCCGTGCAGACCCAATACAGCTGTGCTTTTCAGTATATACCTTGCTTCATTGATGCAACAGAATGGTCACTTGATGTGTCCTTCTTACTTGTTCAATGAGTTCAAGTCCCTTCAGCACTTAAAAAAAGGTAATTGCTAGACACTGTTTGGTCAAATTGAGATTATACTGCGGTACTGCAGGTGAGAAGGAACTCCAGGGTTTCTGCCATTCTCTATCAGGATAAAATGTGTTAATGCAAATGCCACCTGTGAGTATGTGCACTTCAAAATTCATTGCAGTATTGTTTGAAAATTCATTGGACACCAGCTGGATAAGAGTAGGAAGGGTCAAAATGTTGCAAGCAGTTAATTTCCTTGTAGGAAATTGAAGTTGAGTGATGCTGTTCTGTTTTATGCTTACAGTGAAGTACAGGTAACTGCAGATTTCTGTAATGGGCAGAAACCGATTGTTTATGATTATTTATGTTTAATAAATTTTGATTCAGCTGGATGGTGGAAAGGTACTGAGGGAGCTGTGTCCACAAAGTTCTCTTCTGACCTCTTCCCAAAGACTGCTCTGTTGCACCCTGTTGCAGCCTAAGGAGCAACGTATATATTTTTTCTAAAAAGTTTGCAAAACTTAGTTCAGTTAAGATTGGAGGGCATCTTACAGACCTGAGTTTGCAAAGCCATCACATTCAAAAACCAGTAATTGCTACTGAGACTGATGATCTTTTTTCAGAAATTGAAGCTATTGCTCCTCATTTCAGCTGAGGCCACTTTTCTCAGAATAAATTAGCAAATAGGTTTTTCAAGTAACAGCATAAGTCAGAAAGCAAATACTGCACGTACATAGTAATACATGTTGTGGTTAATGATTTTGCATTCATTATATGAAAAGACCTCCTGCAAGAAGTTGACCTTCAGTGTAAAATAATGAGCAGCACATTTATTTTGCTTATTGAGCCAGTTAATCAACCAGGATGCACAGCACTGGACCTCCTGTGAAGAGCTGACAGCCTACTACCGATAAGGTCATTGTAATACGTGTACAGCTAGCTGGTAAAGAAAAGTCCATCGCTCCCACTACTGACTGGGCTTGGCCCATCACACAAGTCAAATCTCAAAAAGCTGTGAATTTTTACACTGGAACTTGGAGAACTTGTAAAAATCAGTTTGGTATTTAACTGGTATCATCAGATGAAAGTTTTTTTTTAACACTGAACGTAAATCCCCCTTGCTGTAACTTATCTCATTACACTTTTATTTTATTTTGAAGGATGGAAGATTTTCTTCTTCCACGCAGGTACCTTTTTTTGTATTTTTCTTTCCCTCTTTCATTTTCTGTCCTTTAGACTAACTCCTATTTTTTCTAGCTTTCCTTCATAGGTCAGACTTTATGGACTTTTTAACTGCTGTCATCTAGGCTGTTTTCAACAGATCTACATGCAGTACCCATACAATGCCCTTTGTGCACTTTAAGTTGAAAGGATAGTTATGGTTGCATTGTTGTAAAACATGCAAAATCAGTCCTGTCCTACCTGAGTCTTGTTCTTCTTGGATCATTCTTCTACTTTATCATGAGCTCCTTGAATTCAGATCCTGTCCTCAAGCATGCATATATGCTTCCCATTTGCTGACCTTTATTTGAATGCAGCATGCTGCCTCATTATCCAGCTGTTTGGGCAAAATATTGGATAGTACCGGGTCCTGAACAGACTGCAGCAGAACGCTGCTTGATACATCCCTCCATTTGGAGAATGAAGCTTTTGGTAACTATTCTGTGTACGTATGGCTGGGATGACATATGGCATCTCTCACTTCTTTCCTGCCCGCAAGGACTGTAGCTGTGTTATAAAAGGAGACCAGATTTCTCTGATCATACTGTTTTCTGGTGGGTGCTTCCAAATACATTAGTTTCCCTGGTACAGTCTTGGGAACTGTATTGCCCAGCATATGGGTCAGTTGTACTCTCGCTCCTTCTTCAGCTTTTTTCTTTTTTTTAAAGAGTGTAACACTTTTGCTCTTTTCTGTTCTGGAAACTTAGTTGTCCCTTACCTATCATTAACTTGCTAATTGAGGTCAGATTGCTTCAGCTGTTTCTCTAAGACGAATTTTATCAGCTTCTTTTAGCTTTGTTATAATAGAGTGGCAACTTTCAGATGTTTCTTAGTTCCCAAATTCTTTCTGTAACATGTAAGTTTGTGCAGCTTTTAGCAGTTGACACCTTGAAAACCTGTCTGCCTGCTGTCAGGCCTGTAGCTCATCTTTTGCCGAGGTCCTGACAGTTTCAGAGGCCAGAGGGTGCTGTTGTACCAAATACAGCAATTAATGGCTCAGTCCTGACGTGTGAGGTCTTAATGTTGATATATGAAATGCTATAACTACTAGGCTTCGCTGGGACAGCGCAAAAATTCATGGTCAAGGAGTTCTTGGACTTTCAGGGGATCTGGCCGTATAGTAATTTTCCAGAGCATCTCACACCAGCCAGGATCAGGGCACTGTCCGTAGTGTTCCTTGCTGGGAGAGACTCACCATCTCAAGTATATCCCTCAGCAAAACCCTCCCTTCAGTTTTCGTCCCCTAGCAGAACAAAACACCCTGCTCTGATCCAAGTTCTCAGCTGGAGAACACAAGAAACCTTTTTAAGGATTTCAGTACAGCTCTTGATCTCACGTGGACATGGCTGGGTTGACAGTGACGGCCACCAGTGCAGAACTTGAAGACAGATGGGCATCGGCGGGTGGTGGGAAACGCATCAGTACCGTCACGCCTGTGGCAGCGGGAAGCAGAACTGCAGGCTGGTACCCCTCGTAGCACGCTAAGGAGGATGCCTGGGTCACTCTAGTTGCTGGCATTGCCAGAGTTATGTCACCTCGGTCCTGCCTATCAATCCCTTTAATTAAATGCAGGGTTAGTTCCCTGGAATTTGTGGAATATGTAGTAAAAGCACATAGATGGAAAAATGTCTGTCTTTTTAGGTATTTTGATTTTAGGGGTGTTTGGAAAAGCAGAAATGATCCTTTAAATTAATTGATCCTGAATTGATCCTAAATTAAATTAAATGATCCTGAATTAATTAGTGGTGTTTTTTTTGTTTTTTGGTTTTTTTTTAACCAAAACTAAAATGTGTTGAGACTGTTTTGCAGGCATAAAAATGCTCTGTTTCTGTTGTCTCCAATTGTAACATTAAAATGTGTTATATGACTTCTAGATTTCTTGTGTTTTAACTAGTATTTTACTATTTTCACTTAGTTGACCTATGACTTAATTTGGCTTTTAATGCTGAATTACTTAGTATTCAGTTATTCATATTTGAAAGACTTTAAACTAAAAAATAATTTTTCAAGCTGAGCTTATCAACCTGGGTTTATCTGTAGATGAAAGCCTTTGCATGTGAAAGATGAGTAGAGCCTGAGCATCTTTGTTGAAATGCTCAGATTTCTGTAGGCAAAAATGCTCATACTGTATGCATAAAACCAGTCTGAGGGACTCTGAAAATGTAACTATTTGAGAATCCTGTGGTACACAGGAAAAGCTATTTCTAATTTTATTTTTAATATTTTATTTTTTTCCTTTTGCATGGCCAGCATTTGATGATAAGGGGACTTCTAACGTTAGCATAGTTGGCCAACGTTTGAACTGTGGCAATGGATGTGGAGATTATGAGGACAAGAAGCAAGAAGTGTCACGTACTATTTTTCAAAGTCAAAATACGGAACACCAAAGAAATTTTAAGCATTCAAAAGGTTTGTGAGTCTGCTGTTCATGAGAGCTCTCATTTGTGGCAAAAACTGAAGCTGTGTGTATAGCCTTTTGTAAAATGGGTTTTATAGAAAATACGTTTCAAGGTGTTTAGCATGGGTTCCTCTTTTCTAGTCTTTATACTTATGCTAACAAGTTTGGTTTTTTTCTGACATTGACTAAAATTAGACTGCCAATTAAATTAAAATTAAAAGTCAAGTGATAGTACATAGCATGTAAAAAGGTCCAAATTGTTATATATCTCAGTCTGAATAAATGAACAGCTTTAAAAGTTTGGTTTTAAATTACTCTGTTGTTCATTGGTGAAATTAAGGAACTTAAACCATTATACTTCACATTTCAGTTTTAACTGTCTCATGTTAATGCATCCTAGGAGCTACTGTTCCCTACATCAGACTTGTTGTGTGTATGGTACAGATGTATTTTCCAACTATAAGCTTGTTAGAATAGAGCAGGAACTTTTTTTTTTCTGAACATTAGAAGTAAAATGTGGAAGTCAGTTTAAGGAGCATATGGTTTCACTGTCTGTTGTTCAGATCTCCCTCAGAGTGGCTGAAATAGATATCAAGTAATCATGTTTTTGTGACAAATAGAAAATTAAATAGACATTGAATAATGAAGAAGACCTTTGTCCCAATAAGAGACTTTGTTTTCTTCATCTCTTGCTTCAACCTTAAACATGGACAGTTTTGGTCTATTTCTCAAGGTTTTCTAGAACTGGTGGAGTGCTATTTTGTGTGAAACATTTAAAGCTGAGCAATGGAAGTTTATAACCAGATTTGTAAATCCTTGGGTTTTGGGGTTTTTTTTTGTTGTTGTTAACACCTGCTTATCATGTGATACCTGTGAAATGGGAGTTTGTAAGTTTTTTGGGCTAGAAGCTGAGGTTAGGACAGAAGGTCTTAATTTGGGGGTAGGTTCCAGAGACGATCCAGTATTTGATGCCCATTCAGTTATGTTCTAAGAGAGAATTGCTCATGAAGCCTCAAGTTTATATTCAGGAAAATCCCAAAAGACCGATTTTGACAGTTCTCGAATGTTAAAACTTGGAACATGCAGAAGCCAATGATTGTGGGAGGACAAAATAACACTTTCAAGAGAAACCTTTTCACTTGATAGTTCTTCTCATAAAGGATAAAAAAAGAGAGCTCCAAAATTAAAACTATGTAATCAGGTAATTTGTAAAGTAAAGCAGCATCTGTCATACTCTTACCTGTGATTATTTTTGGCAAACTAAAGATTGAGATGAGGGCAGAAAATGTTAACAGTGCTGTCAAGAGTCCCAAACTGTTGAGGTGCTGCAGCTTGCTTGGTAGAGGGCATTTTATAGCAGCTGTAGATGTAGACAGAGGGCTGTCAGTTCACCAGAGTCTTTCTCAACTGAGATGGTTCAGTAGTCCACTGGCTTGATTTGTGCACTTTCTAGTAGGTAATCAGGCTTTGCTAAATCATGTTTTCTGCTTAGAAATTTCAGATTATTCAGGTTAAATAGCAAAAGCAAATGGTGCCCTTCTTTTGTCACAAACTATCATTTTTATTTGCAACTAGTGTAGGCAATATGGAAGTACATAATATATGCTATCCACTTTGGTGAAGAATTTGAGGGACTGCTAATTTATATGGGAAACAGCATTAAGTGCTGCTTAGGGTATTTTAGCAAATTCTGTTTTGATTCAATTATGCTGAATTATGTAAGAAACAGATCTATGCTTCTGCTAAGTGAGTTAGAAACTTCTGGTTTTTTTCAGTGGGATCAGTTGATTTAAAAATCCTCTTACAAACATTGGTTTTCTTTATGATCTTTTTGCAGAAATTTTGTTTGCTCTATGCTTTCTGTGATTTTTAGGATATCGGTATTTAATAAATTCTGTTAATGTCAGTAACTTGAAAATATACTGATTCATAAAAGTGATAAATTCAGATGTCAGTGTATGATGACATTTTAGAAGAATAAAACATGTATCAGAGTGTAAACTACATGATCTACATTGTGTGATTTTTTTATTTTTTTAAGGTTTTACAGAGTCAACATCTAGTTTTCCACAGATGAACAATCTAGATTTCACTTCACCAAGTGTCCTGTCTGAAGATGCAGTTGTAATTGTTGGTAAAGGTATTACAAAAGCAAAATTATCTCCTATATCTCATCATGTTATTAAAATGAGGGAATACGTACCTTCATAGAGTGGGAAAAGAAAAAGTAGATTCTGTACAACATTTTAGATTGTGAACAATCTCCAGTTTAGGTGGGAATAAAAAGAATTATGCTTGAAAGTTTTGCAGTTACTGGATATGCTATTCCATTCCAGAAACAAAGAATGACGGCAAATTATGAAGGTTAGGTCTTGGTTCTAGCCCAAGTGTGCACACATGTGCATGCATCCATCCTACTCGGCAGAATAAAGTAAGAGGACTTTTGGTTGGAAAGTGGCACTGATAGTGTAACAGCAATGTTTTTATCTTCTTGAATTACTTTTGGTTTTCTTTAGTTTTTACTGAGTTCTGCTGAATGGAATGGTTATTTTGGTGAGGGCACAACATGATATGCCTTTCAGGTGTTTTTGGAAGTCCTCCTTCTGCACGAACACACAACCAGTCCCTAACATGTGTAGCGAATGGAGATGACCAAGCTGTCAAAGAGGAGACTGAGCCATCATCAGGGATCTCTGGGAGAAGCATCCAGCAGAACAGTGCTTCTCATTTCCAAGTTGAAAATGTAGAAGAGGTAAGAATTTCAGAACTTTTTTATTGTCGCGCTACCTGGTTTTGTATGTATGAATACAGCTAGAGACAGTTTTGCAGTCTCTGTGTTACGGTAAATGAGTTTGATTAAAATAGCCTATAGCCTTCAAGCTGCTTCTCCGTGCTTTTTCTTTTTGGTTCCACCTGGATATTTTATAATGGCAAATTGCTGTGTCAGAAGCTTCCCACCTAACTCGGAAGTCCTTGGGAGAAGGGCTGCAGGAGGGAGGGAGTGGAGCTGGAAAATGTCCTCCTCCTCTCCAGCTCCCACAGCACATAGAAATATGGAAGGAGGAATTGCCTGTGTTTGATCACATCTTGTTTTTTTGATGGATGTATGAATCTAGCTCCCTTCATAAGTTTTTTAAAAAACACTGTCTGATTATCTGTCCCATAATACAGTTTCATGAGGAGTGGTGCTGCTTTTTTAAATATTATTTACATCTGTTATAACATGGAGCAAGATTTATCTGAATGAAGTGTGATACAAAGTTTTAAAAATTATTAATGAAAATCACAAGTCTTTCTGAAAGCATTTAAAATAACATTTTAAGATGACTAAAACTTTCAGTTAATGATAAACAGTGTCTTAATTTTCTGATTTCCACTGAAGAGATGAATACTTGGAGGGATCAAATTCAAAGGAGCAAATGGAGGAATGTATTAAATGTTACTAAGTTTTCATGAGGAGCTGTAAGCGTCTTAAACATATAAAAGAGTAGTGTGTGCTTAAATGTAAGTGAGTTAGCCCACTGAGAAGTGAGTGTATTTGTTAGTTAAAATTCTAGGAAACTACACAACGCTGCCAAGGAATAGAAGACCTTTTCTTGTAGACCTTAGTTCTCTAACTATTCAGACATTTTAGAGTAAGTGGTTGTTTCTCTTAAATGTTTAAGCCTGGAATGTTGCTTCTTTTTGCCAGTAGGACTGCTTATCATGCAGAAAGAACACATTCAGCTCTTTTCAGGATTGGATTTAATATTTAAGTGAATAATTTCCTTTTGCTCTGTAGAATAATGGTGAAAATAGTAATTTTCCATGCTTACCTTAGACAATAACAAGAACTGGGTAATAAGTTATTGGGTAACTTGTACATTATATTATACTGAATACCATAATGGGTGCATTAATTTTTTGCAGATAGAAGTAGCCATGTCAAAATCTGCCCAGGATAAGATAAGGCAGAAGAAAAAAGAAGAAAAACAACACAATCATAAAGAACATCAGGAAGTCAAAGACCTCGAAGGAAAGGAAGAAAACCCTTGGGAAAGACTTAAACTGAATGTACCAGAGAAAATGACAACAGAAAGTGAGGATTAGTGTTTGTCTTAAAGGAATAATATACTGTTAAATGCTGCTGAAATGAAAATTAAAATTCTGTGATAATTACCAAAAATGACTGTTTAGTGTGACATGAGGTATTACTAGAATTAATTTTACACTGCAGTTTACTCTGTAGTCAGTTGTCAGTCTTCTAATGCAAATGGTGGAGAGTAAAGTGCTTATGGGAAATATTTGAAAGACTGTAGTTAAGAAAAATTTCAAAAGACAAATTAGGACTCAAAATACTAGTTTTTTCTTTTTTTCTGATTTGTTGTTGTTGTAGTTTGGACATTTCCTTCTATTTTCTAGAGTTAAATCTCTGTGGGGATGTATTAACATCATCAAGAAATTTATCTTTGTCATTAGAAAACGTGGCCTTGAATCCTTCATTAAAAAGAACATTCAGTTTGAAGAAGACAAAATGTTCAGCTTTGCTAGATTCTGGTAAGCTGTTACAGTAAACTAAAGACTGTTAAAATATTGGATATATGGAGTGTGACAGTTCCAAAATACAATCAGGTTCAATATGATTTATTTGTTTAATGGAGAGTCCTGAGGTGCTCTCGAAGATTAGTACTTTGGGGTTGGTGGTGAAGGGGATTTGAATTCATCATCGCTCCCTTGAAACATTTTTCATCTATTTGTTAGGAAGACGTTTGGAACATGAGAGGGTTTTTTATTTGCTCAGCAACTTAAATGTTGTAATGTATTTATGGCAAATTGACTCCCTTCTGTCTCCAAGAAAAACATTTCTGGGTACATTTTGTCACTGAGATGCCTTTAAAATATGCAGTAGAAATCTTTTCAGAATAGAAGCTCGTACTGATGATGGTCAAAGGTCTTCAGAATTTCTCAAGTGGCTCTTTAAGTTTTACTATATTGTGTCTTAGCACACTCTGTTTTAGCACATTGTGCATCTGTTTTTACACTAAACAACCCACTACATTTGTGTTTGCAACTTTTTAAAGTGGTGGTTGTTTGCAAAAAAATTCATTCACACGAATGAAATGCTGAATGATTGAGGATGTAACTGGGAAAGCTGTCTTTTTGAAAACCTGGTCCCTTAGTAGCAGCAGTCTATACCTCAAACTTTTTATATTTCCTTCCTTTGAGTGCATTAGTTTCTTCAGATTATGCTAATTATTTCTTATGCTTCACGACTTTGCAGATGAAATTTCTCTTGGGGCGCGAGGACGCTATAAAGACCAGACCCCATCAGTCACTCATAGCCCAGAAATAATGGACACATCAGAACTGCAGCCCTTTTCAAAACCAGAAACGGCGCTGACAGAAGCCTTGACACTTTTAGCTGATGATGACTGGTAGGTGTAAACATCTGTCTACAACCTGAATCTAATGTAGAAGGTGTTTATTTTGATAACTTACTTTAAAAAAATAACAGCAAAATGGACATAATATCACAGAGCGAGAAGGATTGCAAGCGATATATGAAAAAAAACAAAAAAGTTTTTTGCAGTCCAAATCTATATTAAACTGTCACTGTTGTAAATTGAGGCTTAATAGCTAAGCTTTCAGAGACTTTTAGAGACGTCCAAGTTTAAGCAGTGTTCTGGAGAGGGCCCCCCCCAATACCTTCTTGTCACTTTCTGTGGAATATAAGGCTTCACTGTGCTCTCACTGGCGAAATGGGGTTACAATACTGCTGCCTTTTCAACTTGGGGAAGGAAAGTAGTCCTTTAATCACCACTAGTGCAAATTGTGGACAGCACTGTAGGAAAGAATTGAGAGACTGGTATGCTAAAATAGTCCTACTACCACATTAAAAGAAAGACTCACTTTGAAAGAATTTCCGACATTATATGTCATTGCTTTATTTTACAATCCAATTTGTTTGCTATTTGGTTTCTTAGAATTCTGTGTTTTAATATTTTAATGAAAATTTGCAAATGCTTTGAATTTAAATATTTTTTTACATAGGGAGAAGAAAATTGAAGGTCTGAACTTTGTTAGATGTTTGTCTGCCTATCATGCGACTGTTCTGATTGCGAAGCTACATGAAACAAGTTTGGCTGTGGCTCAAGAGGTTAAATTTTACTATCGGAATATTTCACTGACTATATATGTGTATAAGTATTTTATAGCTCTCAGATACACTGAAATGGTATGTTCATCTGTGGTTAGTTTTCCTCTGTTGGACAGTCTCAAAAAGCTGAGTTTGTTGTTCAGCAAAGCAGCTCATACTTCAGATACCAACACTTGATCTGATTTGCTAAGAGCCTGAAAAAATTTAGATTGTAACTTTATAACATTTTTCATGTGTATGTATTTTAATTCTCACACATTGTGAATCAAGTTAGAAATGTATTTCTCAGTTGCTTTTAATGTTGCTTAAAAATTACAAAGGGAAACATTAAGCTTTGCTTATTTTAAAGTGTATTTTATAAACATTATTCATTGTTTGTTTGGGTTTTTCCTGTGTGCAGGTCAAGAATTTACGCTCAGGTGTTTCTCGAGCTGCTGTGGTCTGTTTAGGGGATTTGTTCACCTACCTGAAAAAGAGCATGGATCAAGAACTAGATAATACAGTAAAAGTCCTTTTGCACAAAGCTGGTGAATCCAACACATTTATAAGGGAAGAGGTAGACAAAGCACTGAAGGCTATGGTTAATAATGTGACTCCAGCACGTGCACTTTGTTCTCTTATAAATGGAGGGCAAAGGTAATTCTTATAAAGACTTTGTAAAGAAATAACTTGTGAATAGATTAAATTTATCAAATATAGTCTTTAAAAAAATACCAAGATACAATAGGCAGAAATTTGAAAATATAGTGAGTCAGCTCTGCAAAACTTCTACCCAGGGCAACGTTTGTGGGCATAAAAGTAAAATGTAGCCCCCCTGTTTCTTTCTGTACATTATGTAAAAAATTGGCTGTTGATTTTGGAGCTTGGTATATTTTCTGGTCATTTTGCAACATTTCAGTAATTTTATTTGCTTTTAGTATGGTATTCTTAGGATACTGCTATCTTGCTTTGCTTAGTAAAGCTCACATAGCATTCTTATTTTTCCTTTGCTCTGCAATCAAATGCCTGTCTCTTTCAGTTTTCAGCACTGCTTTTTATTTAGACAGTCGATTTATAACTTAGAATTCTCTAGCTGCAACTATCTTGGTTGATTTCCTATTCTTCTCTAGACTCAGCTGGTTAATAGTCTTTTTGTCTGCATTTTAATTTCCTTTACAGTGGCGGTGGCCATTATTTTCTTGAGTACCTCAAATATGACAAGCCTCCAGTTCTGGTTGCATGGTTTGATTCTGACCTCTAGCTCACCTCAGTCTGTAGGAGAAGTTACATTCCTTTCTTTCACTTTCCCTGTTAAGTATGGTGTTCTTTTTCTTTTATGTCCTCATTCACTGTAACAGCAATACTTAATCAAGCCATTAGGCATTCCAGTATGTTAGATATATACCTACTTGTACTTAATCTCTTATCTATCTGTCATCACTTAGATGACATTTAATAGGCTACATTTCTTGTAGCCTATCCCTTCCATTAAATATTTCAGATGCTACTCTATAAATCAATCTTTAGACTTTCTGCACAGCTACAAATCATAAGAGTTAGTCTTGATTCAAAATGTTTTGTTTCCTATTTTGTTTCCTGGGGAGCTGGTTGTTGTGGAGTATATTGATTCTGTTTCCTGAAAGCCAATGAGAACCATACTGCAATTACCTGAACTTTAAACTGAAAGGCAAATATCAGCCTTGGGATTTAAATTATTTATGAATCATGCCTGCACGTGGTTGTTTTTGTGAATTTAAGAGTAGCAGGCAGTAACTGCACATTGCTTTAGTTCAGAAGCGATGTAAAGTGGTCTGTTTATGTACTCCCATCTTTCCTTCAGAAATCCTTGGCCAAGCAATACTCATGATCATAATTGGCTATATCTGATCTCCCCATTTTCAGTGGCAGATTCAAACACACTGACCTATCCTTCTGAGTTTTCTAGACCTATAAAGATTTGACCCCTCCAATTTGTGAACTCAGATACATTTTCAGATATCTAAGACATCAAAATTATCTGAGCTGTGAGTCTGAATACATCATTTGGAGCAGGGACTAATTTCCTCACAGCTAAGAAGACTTCAAAGCAGTGTCTAAATCATGGAGTACAGTATGTTTTTAATGCCTAATGCATCGGTGGGTGGCCTAAATAGCCCTGTGAGTCACAGCTTTTCTAGTATTGGCTGTAACAATGAATACAAGAATTATCTTTCAGAGTGCAAATTTGGGAGAAAAATGACATGTGTCTTCAGTACAAAGTGGAAGGGTTCTGTTTGACACAACTGTGTAATTACAGAAAGGATATCTTTTCTAAATTTGGTTTATACATTGAGTTGCTTGTATTTACCACAACTTACACACTCAAGTTAACAGTTACGGTTTTGCCTACAATTTATAAGCCCTTTTAAAATTCACCTATTTGCTGCTCAACACAGTTAAAGCCTACTGTGATCATAAGTATTGATGCTTTCAACCCTGAGTAGATATATATACTGATTCTTCATCAGCTACAAAGCTGGTTTTAACTTTACCAACAAGAATAACTACAAACATTTTTGTTTGCTTTTGTGAGATGCTTCTGTAAAGATACTGGACTACTGCTGTAAACTCACCTCTATGAATAGATGCTTGATCCAAGAGCATGATTCTAGTACTAGATCTAAAAGTGATTGTATTTCAGAAATTTTAAAATCGTGTTTCTTATCTGAATGAATTGTGTTTAATTCTAAGGTCTTACATGCATACAAAAAGATTTCCAACACTTTTGCACGAGCAGTGGGCATTTGTGGGGAGTGGGGGCTTATTGGCTTCCACGTAGTGAGGTCTTCAAGCCTCACAGTTCTTGTTTTCCCATCGGTACACGCAGCAGGAGTTAGTCTGTTACTTCTTCCCTTCTCCCAAGCTCCTGAGGCGAGTGGCTGCTGTACAGATGTAACTGCAGGTACTGAGCACGAGCCAAAGCTAGTCTTAAACCAGGTAGCTCAGTAGCAAGCAGCTGAGAGGATGGCTGCGTTAGCAGGGAGTTCCGCGTGGGATGCTGCCGGATTGATTTTGCAGCCTGGACTGTGTTCTGAGCTGCCACGTTCTGCAGTTTAAATAGACCCGGTTAGTTGCCTTTGTGCAAGCTGAAGCTGCTTTGGTTGTGCAGTATAATTTAGTGGTAGCTTTACTTCCAGTGAGGCCATGGTAATCTATGGAACCAGAGAAAACTAAAATCCTGGTGAAAGGGGAACATAGTCATTGAGGAAGAACGCTGGATGTTCATGTCAGACTGCAAAGCTGGGGAGCTGCTGATGCGGTTCACCAAGTCAATTCTTTTCTTTAGCTCTCTCCTTTAAACCTGCTTTTCCCTATGAATAATGAGCCATACAAATGTCTTATTTACTGTGTGGTGAAACTGTCCTCAGAGTAGGATTTTTTAATCCAAAGATAAAAATAAAATTGGAAAAGTTTGAATTTGCAGAGTTGTGTACTCTGAAAACATGTGGGATCAGCAGGTACAGTGGAATTTATATAAAAGGTTAGTTTGCTGCATGGGTTTGAAAATTGATTCCAGCTTTTCTCTCATTTTCATCAGCGTAGGTGTTTAATGGCCCCCATTTGTAGAAAATAGACTTCTGCAAGATTTTTAGAAGTCAATAGAATATTGCTTTATTTAATTTTAAATTGATATACACAGGATGTGTTTCTGAGCATAGGGACTTGTTTTTCATAAAGTCAATGGAAAGAACATGTAGTAATGTGCTTTCTAAAATATTTTACAGTTATTTTAAGGAAAACTAGAAATTAAAATCTAAAAAGAAGAAAATTACTAGTTTTATTAATCCAAAATGTGCAGTTAGAGGTTGAAACTGACTTTAAACAAAAAGAATAAAATTTTTCTTTTTTCATATTTGCATTCTTGTAGTTTGGGATTTTTAAGTGAATGAAATGAAATTTAATCAAATGGGTTTTTCTTCTAAATAAAGTTATTTGTCTTCGCTCCACAAGGTTTTCTCTACACAGCCAGAATAAGTATCTGCATATCAGTAGTATACTAGTTGTAGATTATGCTGAAAGATGAAAAAAGAAAACTTGTATACCGTATTTGGTAGAGCACATAAATACTGCTGTTCAGCTCCTGTGATGAGTTTTTACTAAGGAGCTGTGTTTTCTTTAGCCACCTGCATTCAGCGGTGAGAAGATGCACAGCCCAGCACCTGTCAGACATTGTAGAACGTATGGGACCGGAACGGATACTGGCTGGAACCAAAGCTGTTGCCGATCGGATTTTCCCTGCAATAGCCAGGTTTGCACAGGATAGTTCACAACAAACAAGGTTAGTAAGGTTAATAGTTAAGATAAGCACGTTCCAGGTGGCTGAAACCTTTGCATAGCTCAGCGTGTGTTCCTCTGCAGTGACAGAGGATAGAATCATAGAATCATTTAGGCTGGAAAAGACCCTTAAGATCATTGAGTCCAACCGTTAACCTAGCACTGCCAAGGTTGTTAAGATAGTATATGTGACAGGAATTACCTGAATGCCTGCTGCAGCTGTGCCCACCCCAGCTGCAGGAAGAAGAGGGGCTCAAAGGATATACTCTGCTGGGCACAGACAAGATACAGGTCATGGAGGGAACACTGGCGCTGGGATCCACACTGTCTGACTGACAAGGCTGGACTATCCTATTTAGAGGCAGCTGAAATGGAAGACTGTTCTCGTTAATTTGCTCAGTTGTTGATTAAATAGTGATTCTTGAGTGTAGTTTCTTTGTGGGAGGACGGAGAAGGGTGTCTGGTTACACATATAGATAGCAATCTTCCCACGCTTAATATTTTGAAGTTACACACCTATAACTATCAGCAGAGTTACAAAGCAAATCCGTGTTTACGGATGTACACATTGTGGTCTGTTGCCCTGCAGGTATTATGGTCGAAAGATGCTCTTCAGTATGATGACTCATCCTGATTTTGATAGAACGCTTGAAAAGTATGTGCCGACCAAGGATTTGCCTTACATTAAGGAATCTGTTAGCAATCTACGTGAAAAGGTATGTGGTAAAGCTCTTGTTTAACAGCTGAAAAATGTAAACATGTACTAGTAGCCATTAGGTGTAGATAGTAAACCTACAGGGAATGGGGAGGGGGTGCATTCAGAGCAAGACAAGTAATCGAGTGACTACAGCATGGCGAGGTACAGCTTGTTAGCTGCCCTGTGAATGCCTTTACTCCTTGCCGATACACTGGATGAAATGTACTTTACTACTATACTTTATATGGCCATTAGACTTGCTTTTGAAGGATCTCCAGCAGTGCAGAACTGTACCAGCCAAGTTAATTAACAATTGCACCTTTGTGCAGGGTTTGGGGGAGATGCCATTAGATACACCCTCAGCAAAGGGAAGACGTTCCCATACTAGTAGTGTTGGACATTCGAGGTCATCATCTACTTCCAGAGATGCTCTCAACATCACTGACAGGTAATGATCTTCAGTGTTTTACCCTGTTAGTAACTTGACCTCTAGGATAATAGCCACACCACAAGAAGAGAGTATGGAAACATTCACAACAGGGTTGTGGAAATTAAACATACCTGAAGGAAAAACTTTACGTGTCCCAGATAAAATAGGGTCCCTTTTAAATAGCGTAATTGGTAATAGTAAAATGGCTTTGTGCATTTTGAAGTTAATTTATTTATTGACTGCTGATGAAAATACACAGAGTACACAAAACACTTGGAATTCACAGTAGATCCATGTCACCATCAGTTCAAGATAATGCTGTTCAGACTCTATAGAAAAAAGGTGCCTAGTGGTAGCCCCAGTACAAAGTATCTATTTGTTCCCTTCCCAGGACACTAAGTATTTAGTTAGAGCCTAACTGGGGATGCTGAAGGTTTTAAATGATACTCTGTCCATTTTTAGTTTTCTGTTTTGTCTTCTAATAGGTTTTCTATTGAACTGAAAAAGAAACCCCCCAAAATTTAAGCCAAGCCAAAAAACTGTCCAAGAATATAGAGTTCATAGGGACTGTGACTGCCTCCAGGTTGAAGAAAGTGTATCTGTTCAGGAACAGCTTTCTTTAATGCACTCTCTACTATTCAAAATAATAATTAATTCCACATTTGATGGTAAATTTTGCTTTGGCATGTAAAACTACATGTCTGCTTCCTTAGAAGAGGTGCTACTTACTGCATTATGCCAAAGACTCTCTTACCTTTGATTCAGGTACTTTTAGTGGCCTATGGTACACTAGCAGGACAGGAGATTTTGATGCCACCTTTTGTTCTCACAGAGCTGACAGGTTTGAATTTGAAAATGCAAGAAAGATGCTTATTTCGTTCTCCATCAAAGACTTCTGTTCATGAGTTAGGAATGAGCTCGTGACTATCTGGACTGGTCTGTAAATGCAGGATACTTATCTGGACAGAGAAGTGATTCCACATATTTTCTAATTCTTTCCATGACTGTCTAATATGATTAGATGCTACAGAAAATTTGTCTCAAAATCCTCTGTGAAGAGTTGTTGAATTTCCACCTCAGCATGGCATGTTGCTTAGGTACCACCTAGACTGGGATCAGTGTCTAAAATACTTTGAGAATAAAGAATTAAACTACAGTAACTTTTTTTTTTTTTGACCCATTGATATGAGGGAAGTTCACAACTGTTACTGGTCACAAACCCAGCTGCTCTCATACAGAAACTTGAAACAGCACAGGGCTCCTGCCTAGCTGAGGCTTATCTCTTGTGTGATAGGTATACATGCATTTAGAGTGGAATGTATATTGAGACTTTAGGAACAACAATTACCATTAGGTGATTATTTTTTTTAAATCACCATGTTTAAAGTGAAAGTCCTTCATCAGAAGATTTTCTGTTTACTTCTGATATTTGCACCTACGTGGAAAGAGGAAGTCTGCGACTAAAGACTCCTGTTTCAGCTTGCTTATGTGTTCACTGAATAACTTTTTCCTTTCCAATAGAGAGACTACAGAAGCCCGTGAAGTCACAAGAAAAACAGCTCCTCGTAATTCATTAGAAAGTGAAGAATATGTTAAAGACATTATAGGTTTATTGAATGCAAAAGACTTCCGTGATCGAATAAATGGCATTAAGCAGCTCTTATCAGATACAGAGAACAATCAAGGCTTTGTTGTTGCAAACATTGTGAAGGTAACTCTATAAAAACATTTTATTTCAAAGGTCTTTAAAGTTGTGTCACAGAGTTTTCTGATAAAGATCTTGGCTCCCTCTTTCAATAAGAATGTCTGATTAACAGGAAAACATTGAGGAATAGGTGAGGTATGCTCAAGGGGGAGATATGTAAGCTACAAAGGTAGTAAAGGAAGTAAATAGCGGGAAGAAGCTGAAAGTTTTCACTTAGAGATAGCACTCATTGAACTATTTCTGGAATACTGCGTGCAGTTTTTCATGCCACTGCTGAGTAAATATCAAAATATTGGAACAGGTTACAAAAAGAGCAGCAAGGATAAATCAAGATCTGAAAAACGGTCTCTGAAACACAGCTGCAAGTTCTGCCTGCTTTGTTTGTCTCGGAGAAGGTGAGGAAAGGTCTTTATTATGATACAGCTTAAGGTAAATATCCTTTCTAATAGGAAAGGAGGTTCTTTAGGAGAAAAATACTATGATGAGGTCCAACAGTTGTAAACTAAGCATACATACGATGAAAGGAAAACCAAGGTTGTCATCTAACAGTGCAGTCAGTGTCTTTGCTGTGGAGCTATGAAATACTTCTGTGGAACTTTGCAATATCTTAACTGTGAATATTTCTGAAATCTTTAAAACATTCTTTTTGCTAAACAGAGCTATGTCTTGCTAAAAATACTTGCTTGCAGAAAATATTAGTCATACTGAAAGTTACAGATGGCTAGTTTACCTCCATTACATTGTATAGGAATGATTCAAATGCAGATGGGGTGAGATACAGTTGAATTATACACAGTATAAAAATATCAAATGTTGCTTTACTTGCTAAAAAAAAAATATCTCAGGTATTTGCATATCAGAGCCGTCTTTTGCTAAGATGGACAATTAAAGTGTAACTATAAAGCAGGAAATGTAATATCCACCTCAAACATTAATTGTTAATTCCGTTGAATGCTGTTTGGATATTTTTTCAGATCTTTGATGCTTTCAAGTCTCGCTTACATGACTCAAACAGTAAAGTAAATCAGGTTGCTTTGGAGACAATGCACAAGATGATTCCATTGCTGAAAGACAATTTAACACCTGTGATCAACATGTTAATTCCTGCCATGGTAGACAACAACCTGAACTCCAAAAATGCAGGGATTTATGCAGCTGCCACAAACGTTATTCAGGCTCTATGTCAACATTTAGGTAAGTCTAAATTTAAAGAGTTACTCTTTCCAATAGTTTCCATCCAATCATTACATTGTGTAATGCATCACTGGAGTTATTCTCACACTTTTTAAACCATACAAGTTGTCTTAATGTTTTGCCAGTCCAATAAAGAAATACAGCTAGCTGGACTTGTCATAAGTGCGTAGGTGGTTTTGTTATTTTTACATAGCAGGTGTTTTTTTGCTGTGAGGGTGTCTGAGTTGCTGGCACAGGTTGCCCAGGGTGGCTGTGGAGTCTCCATCCTTGGAGATACTCAGAACCTGTCTGGACGTGGTCCCAGGCAATCAGCTGCAGTGGCCCTGCTTGAGCGGGGGCATCAGACCAGATGATCTCCAGAGGTCCTTTCCCACCTCAGCCATTCTGTGTGATTCTGTGTTTCATTATCCAGCAGCTTGTCACACTGCTGAATCTCTTGAACAGGTCAGAGAACTAGTTTCTTGCTGATTTGTGTATGCAGCAACTATTTTCCCTCCTCAACTATTCTAGCTTTGGAACAGAATCTTAGTATTTTCAGTAAATGACTATGCTGTGTTCTACCAGATTCTAGGAGTTAGGGCTTGTTGTTAAAAGTATCTTTTTATGCTTTTATGCCCTTAAAGACATCACTGTGGTTTTTGAAGTTAATATATCGTAAGTAAGGTTCTTATCTACATTTTTCTATATTGTGTTTATTTCCAGACTGTTTAATTTTCTGTTTAAGAATTTTAATGTGTTTTGTTCTTTGCATTTAGATAACTCTTTGCTTCTCCAGCCATTCTGCACAAAAGCCCAGTTTCTGAATGGAAAAGCAAAACAAGACATGACAGAAAAGCTTGCTGGTAAAGTGATGTTTCACTTTGCATATTTGTTTGTTTGTGTACCATCCTAATTAGGCAAATTCATTGTAGGATGGTGGTGGCTATATATCTTCCCTTATGTCACAGTAGATTGTGGGCATTAACGATGCAGCAGTTGTCAAATTTCACCCCCTTCTAATGCAAATTGAAGCTACTGCTGACAAAACAAAAGATTATTAATATTATATAGTCAGATGGAAGATGTATAAATACCTGGAAGGTGTATAAATACCCTAACCTTATAATAATTTTAATATGGAATCAGAAAGAATGAGTTTTGGTTTGTAATGAGTTTCACTCTTATCAGTAACTGAGTGGGATGTACTGTATTGAGACTTGGGTCCCCACAGGCCTACTTCTGCCTGGTCGGCAAGCGTCTGTTTCAGTGCAGGGGCCAGAGATGCGGGGCCGACTGGGGAGCGGAGGCTTGCCTGCTTCACTTGCTGCAAGTCATATTGCCTCTTGCAGTATTCATTCCCTCATACTCTGGCCAGGGATAAATGAAAGGAATGAGTGCCTGCTTTTTCTGAGGTTTCCCAGCACAGAAAATATACTGTTCTCTAAGGCTGGCTCCTACTAACTCCTAAATTTTACTTCTGTGCCCTTTTGCTTTTCGCAGTTGGTCTTGTTCTCATTTTAAGGCTCTCAATAATACATATTGGCATTGAGTCATAAAGGAGACAAGCTGGCAAGCTGAGCTGCACTCACCGCAAAGATGCCAGACTTTGTAATGGTCTTCTTCCTGAACTGGTGTCAAAAGCTTAAAGACAAATTTGCTTAAAAAAATGAAGACAAATTTTAATCAGAATTTGCATACATATTTTAATATTGGTGATTATTACGAGCAGAAGTGCTGAATTTTCCTTTGATGTTTTAAGTGAACAAAGGCTGTCTTTATGGGAAATATGCTTGAGCCAAAGAGAAATTATTTGGCTTACTTTCAGAGTAGTTCTGTGTGTAGTAGCTATGAAATTGAACTAAATAACATAATGGACAGTCTGTTCTTGAAATACTCCTAAATTTATGCTTTCTGAATGTGTTAGCAACCTTTAAACAGTTCACCTCTTGCTGGGATTTTTTGGAGTAGTTTGTATTATGTATCAGAAGAGTCCATTCTAATAAAAAGGCAAACATTTGCAAATGAGATACTTGTAATTGTCTAAGTGGGGAAAATGCATTGTGTTATATATATTTATAGTATAAGGATACTTTGTTCCTTAAACTTAAATACTTGCTGCGTATTTCCGATAGAGGGGAAATCATAAAATATCAGATGTTACACAGCGCACTGTGAGAAATAAAGCTCCTTAGGACAATCCTAACTAAAATAAAATAAATAAAACCCCCTTTGTTTCTTGTTTTAATTTAATGGAAAATTGTGATTATCAGCAGTACCAGTGCTACTGTGTAAGCTCCTGAGAGAGGATGAAAGGGGTGTTTGCAGGGAAAGCTGGTATTTTTTATCGGAGTGCTGATACTGTTGCAACAGCAGACAAGCTCTTCTGTATAGCAAACATTCCTTCATTAGTTGCTTTGAGAAGATGATTTGACACTGTGTCTCAGAGCAGGGGATCACTTCTGAATCACATTTTAAAAATAGTCTTCAAACACTGCTTGATGACTTGTTGTCCTCCTTGCAGATCTTGTTACGGAGCTATACCCACGGAAGCCTTACGCTGTGGAGCAAAAAGTTCTAGTTGTCCTTTGGCACCTCCTGGGAAACATGACGAACAGCGGCTCTTTGCCTGTTGCTGGAGGAAATATCCGGACAGCCACAGCGAAATTATCGAAAGCACTTTTTGCACAGATGGGTCAAAGTCTGTTAACTCACGCTGCATCTCAGCCACCGCACATCAAGAAGAGTCTAGAAGAATTTTTGGAGATAGCAACCTAAAATAACCACCTCTGCGTGCGCATGAAACTCAGTCGGCCGACCGACCTGTGCAGACGGACGGACGGCAGTTTACATGGGAGACGGGCGGGACCGTCCCCGTGTCGCTGCCTTTCTCACGCGGAGGAGAGCCTGCAGAGCGCTGGGCTGTGCCGAGGCCGGCTCCGAGAATTCCGTCCTGCTCGCCTGCCCTTCTCCTCAGGAGATACAGCACAGCACCCTGTTCGCAGTAGCGGGTGTCAGATCGCTAATGAATAAATACACTCATCACGTCCTTCGACTTGTTTTAGCACTAAGCTTTACGTTGCTAAGCGGAAGAAAATCCTGGAGATAATTATACAGTGCAACAGGGTTTTGTGTGGTATTTGTGAAAAAATACGTATTTTTTTAATCCACTTTCACAGTTGTGCAGTATTAGCTTGCTGTGGCTGCTGTTAACGGTGCTGTAACGTTTGTTTGGTGGCTGGGCACGCTCGTCTGCAGGGGAATGTACAACTCCGGCAGCTCACAGCGAAGCACGGCGACCCGCTCTGGGGAAAACCACCCCTTCCCGTTTCCCCTTCCCGTTTCCCCTTCCCGTTTCCCCTTCCCGTTTCCCCGGCAGCGCCGGTAAAGCGGCCCCCTCCCCGCCCCGCCCCATCCCATCCCTCCCGCTGCCGGTACTGTACGCGTTTGACACGGGAACCTGACGCGAATAAACCGGATTTATTTCTGTAACGCTGCGGCCGCCGCCTCCTTGCCTGGGGGGGGGGGGGAGGGAAGGAAAAGCGAGAGAGCCGCCATTTGGCGGGATGGGCGGGAAGGCGCCCGGGCGCATGCGCGGTGCGGGTCGGGCGCAGGCGCGGTGCCCTGCGCGCAGGCGCGGTCCGCTCTTCCTGGGGCCCGGCGGCGGCAGCGGCAGGCGCGCGGCGGGCTGGCGGTCACCGTCCCCCGCGGCAGGTACCGGCGCTGAGGGGACGGGACGGGGCGGCCGGGCGGTCCCTTCCTCGGGAGACCGGGGCACCGCGATCGGCCCCGGGAGGGTGGGGGGGCGCGCCTCGCCTGGGGAAGGGCCCGGGCGTGGGCCTGGGCCTGGGCCTGGGCCGGCGGGAGGCCGAGGCGGGCGGGGGAGTCGGGCGCGGCAGCGGGCGGGCGGGGCCGGCCTGAGGGGAGGAGGCGCCGTGCCTGGGGCTCTCCGCTTGCCGTGACAGCCGCCCCGCTGCCGCCTGCAGACGTTCCCCCGGGCAGCGGTTATCGGGCTCTGCGGAAGACCAGCCTGGCCGCGGTTGTCGCTTAATAGAGGAGAGCGTCAGTCCGCGAGCAGGGGCCAGGCCGGCAGCGCCCGCGCCGTCCTGCCCGGAGAGGTTCGAGCAGCTGCTGCTGCGGGTTGTGAAACGTTCTTCCTAGGGCTGGGGGCGGGGGGGTGGAAGGTGGGGCCTGAAATCCCGTGGTGCTGCCCGTTTGTGTTTTTTCCTAGGCGTTTTCCATTAGTTCATTCATATTTATAAACGCCGGTATCGTATGCGAGAAACGCTTAATTGAAACAGGCTAAATAATATACGTTGACGTGAATTATTCAAAGCTGGTGCGTGTGGCTACCTGATATCTAGTTGTTTTGCCTGAGAGATGTAAAAACTCCTGGAATTAAGTTACTCTGTTCCACGGTAGCCTGTACTTGAAGCATCAGCTTCGTGTGTGCTGACCTTTGTAGCTCCGTGGATTGACGGGCAACTGTTTGGTACCAGGCAGGGTCGATTGTGTCAGCTGTAACCTTCAGTTACTGTAAGAGTTTGGGATATGCCTTGGTTCCCTGGGAGTGTTCTAGAACTCCTTCAGTTGGAAGCGAACTGTCAGACAGACTTTCAGTTTCTGTTTGAAACCTTGTGTGCAGGGGTGATCCTGTACCGCTTCTCCCTCTTTCTTTTTTTCTCTCCACCTTATTGGAAGACAGCCAGATTTGGGGAAGTTGTTTTTTAAGCTGGAATACATCTTATGAATCAGCTAGAGGGGGAAAATATCTGCCAGAATAAGTTTAGGTCATAAATTATTGCATGTTTAAAACCAATTGCATTAGCTTTCTCAAATTTTAGAGCTGTAAATATCCTTTAAGCTATTTTTATCAAGTGTTGGGGCTGCTGCTCTCATGACACACTCCTCTTTGGCCTTGACTTTAGAATCTTTACATGGGTAAGCTCTGAATGGTAGCAGCTGTTTTTAATGATGCAGATCTCTTCTGTATGTTGCACTGGTAAAGGTGTACTGATACTGCTTTGATATTTAATTTCTTAATTTATAGATTGTGTTTATTCTCAAAATCAATATCGAAGATGCATCTCCAACACTCACTAAAGAAACCAGCTTTTGAAGCAGGCTTTCTAGAGTGCCCCAGTGTGTGGGGAAGAACTGGTCTTTAACGAAATAAACCGCTTGTCTTACACAAGCGTCCTCTTTTCCTGTAGAACAAAAGCACTATAGTGTTCTGTGTAGTCACATCGTGTTCGTGTGACTTTTAAAATAGCATGAACTGTTCATTTTTATGAACAGTTACCATATAAAGTTGCAAAATTATGAACTGTTTACCTTAAAGGAAAGAAATTGTATTTTTATGATTGCCAGATGATGTATACAATGGAGAATAGAAATAGTTACTTTTAAAAAACAGTTACTAGAAAACTTGCAGAGTAGGCCGTGTGGACCTTTTAACACTACGCCAAAGTTACTTGCCTTGGTGAACTCCTAGGAAAACATGAACTGTTATCTCATGTGATGGTGCTGCTGAAGATAGGGTATAGATTTTTTTTTCCTTTCTGTCAAGAATTTTTCCTCCACTATATTATTGATGGCTTATCAACGTATTTGTTAAAGTGAAAGCAAGTGGTCTCTTTGTTCTCTTTTCAGGCTTTCAGTATGTCCTGGTTTCAGCCAGGATAGAGTTAATTGTCTTCCTAGTAGCTGGTACAGTGTTCTGTTTTGGGTTCAGTATGAGAAGAATGTTGATAACACACTGATGTTTTCAGTTGTTGCTAAGGAATGTTTAGACTTAAGTCAAAGATTTTTCAGCTTCTGATGCCCAGCCAGCAAGAAGGCTGGAGGGGCACAAGGAGTTGGGAGGGGACACAGCCAGGGCAGCTGACCCAAACTGGCCAAAGGGGTATTCCATACCATGGGACATCATGTCCAGTATATAAACTGGGGCGGGGGGAGTGGCCTGGGGCAGATTGCTGCTGGGGGACTAACTGGGCGTCAGTTGGTGGGTGGTGAGCAATTGCATTGTGCATCATTTGTACATTTCAATTCTTTTATTATTATTATTATTGTAATTTTATTAGTGTTACTATTGTCATTATTAGTTTCTTTTTTTCTGTTCTATTAAACCGTTCTTTTCTCACCCCATGAGTTTTACTTTTTTTTCCCCCAGTTCTCTCCCCCATCCCACTGGGTGGAGGGGGGAGTGAGTGAATGGCTGCATGGTTCTTAGTTGCTGTCTGGGGTTAAACCAGGACACAGTGGGAAAGAATTCTTGAGATAGAGTGGGGTGTGGGGACTTTTTTCTTTTTTAAATGCAAAACTTACTTGCCATCTTCTCTGAAGGGAAGCAAAGGGAAAAAGGAGTGGCAGTTGCTACAGTGCATTTGAGGATGATGGTCTCAGGCTGTTCTTCATCAAGATAGATTCACAGCTAAGAGCTATTGTATTCTGCCTGGTTGTTGTATTGCCTAGAACCAGTTAGTCATTAGGATGTAGCTTGAGGGTAGGGAAGGTTCAGCTGAGTGCCTTATGCCTATGCTTCAGGCGGTGAAGGCCCAGATCAGTTGTGGTCAGCTGCTCTTTGGCAGAGCAGCATGCAGCCAAGTTAGGCTGGACTGGCCTTTGTGGGAGGAGGGTAGGGCTGGGCAGCAGCATTTGGCAGGAAGATCAAAATGAAAAGTGGGAGGAAGATGGAGTCTGTCCTGAGGGGCAGGAGGAAGCACCTGACACCTGAGTTGTGTGTGGGAGCTGTTGACTGCTTGTAAGGGGCTAGCCTAAACTTTTTTTGTGGCCTTCTGATGCTGGTTAGTTTCTATAGACATCATTAATATGGACTGAGTCTAGTGCTGATGGTAATTCTTTTCTTTGCAAAGTTATCGCTTAAGCCAGTTCAGCTAGGCGTTGAGGGTACATTTTAACATATGCTGGTCTTGCAAAGAAGTTACTGATTTGTACTAAGTAGGAGAATTGAATAAATTTGACTGTAATTATTTGTTTGGCATAAACGTCCGCTAGACTCATACAGGAGAACGGTATTGGTTCACTGTTATACCTTGATAGCTACTTGTGATAGTTTTTTAGAAAAACCGCAATGGTTTGTATGTGCAGATGTTAAAATGTATGACTGCTATTAACATTTTTTTTAATTGTGAATTAAGCTCAACAGTGAAGCAGATCTAATTGATGAAGGTCTGTGGTGGAATACATGGATGCCTGAAGCACTTGGGAGACTCTTAGCTGATAATTCATGCCCAAGTTCTACTTGAATATTCACTGCATGAATACTGAATCTTTTTTATTTCCACAGGATCTAGTACTACAAAACAGCAGTAACCTCAGCCATGGAGAACGCAGATAATACAGAGGAGGAGAAGCCGACTGTAAGCAATGACAGCACAGACAATGGCGCTGAAACGACAACAGAAGAACAGCAGATGGACTTCAGTACAGAAATTATGAGTGTAACTGAGATGGAACAATCACCTGATAGTACCCCTGACTTGAATGAAGAGAACACACAGGAGAGTGAAATTCCAAATATTGAAAGTTTGCAGACAACAGATATTGAGGCTTGCTTCCCTCCAGATTTTGACAAGTTCTGGAAAGTAGTAGAGGACAATCCCCAGGATTTCACAGGATGGGTATATCTACTACAGTACGTAGAGCAGGAGGTTAGTACATGCCCCCTTTTTCCCTAGCCTTCCAGAAATAAACAAAGAAAACCAAAACAAGCCATGGGTATTCCAGTGACAAATCTAGAACTGTACATCAGGCTTTCATAGATGCTGTTTTAAGACAATTGCCCTTGCCAGTGTCATCAGCAGAGATCACAAAATGCAAAATCGTTTTTAAGACAATGTTAAAACATTTATTGTTTTTAAAATAACGCGAAGTTTTTTTTAAGGAAAGGATTCATTGCTTTTGTTGTGTATTTCTTGCAGAACCACTTACCAGCTGCCAGGAAAGCATTTGACAGGTTTTTCACACACTATCCATATTGCTATGGATATTGGAAAAAGTATGCAGACCTTGAAAAGCGGCATGACAACGTTAAACAATCTGATGAGGTATGTAGGTAGCTGGGCGCAGCTATTGCCATTGGTCCTGTTAGCCAAATAATGACTAACCTACTGCAAGTCATTTGGCTGTCAGTACCTGCCATGTATGGTCAGGTTTGTAGGGATTTTGTTTGCACTTGTCACGTCTGTGGCATTTGTAGCTAATGTTTTTTCTCTTTGTTGGCAGGTGCGTTAAACCTCTACAGTTTGTCAAGCTTTGCAGTGCAAGCCTCTGTATTACACTGCAGCTTAACAAGTAGGGCAGGGCTTTTCTGTCACTTACATTTATTACTCATTTTCAAAACAATATAGTTGGTTTGCTGGTCACAATTGCTACATCTTATTGCATTTTTGGTCAGACGCTGTCAATGATGCTCTAATGGGTCTGTGCCCTATGGTCTGTACCCCAAAGCCTGCCCACACAACCTGGTCAGAATGCAGGGACCGCTGCGCTTTGAAGATCAAGACTCTGCACGTGGAGATCAGAACATTGCCATGTTCTATCCAACCTCCACCCAAATGGTAATGGTAGATTATTTAAACAAAATTCCAGTAATTAGTATTTCTAAGGTTCACCGGATAACACAGTGTTGCCTCTCTATTAGGACGCCATTAAGTATTTGAAGTACAGTTCATGTTCTCTTCATAGGTTTATCGCAGAGGGCTGCAGGCAATTCCTCTTAGTGTTGATCTTTGGATACATTATATAAACTTCTTAAAGGAGACCTTGGACCCTACTGATCCTGAAACTAATAGTACTATTCGAGGGTAAGTTGAAAGCAGACTTAAGTGATACAAGAGACCCACACATACAGTTACATAGCAGTGTAATCAGATTAATATGTTTAAGCTAAGGGGCAAGCTAATAACAACCTGCAGTTATTTTAAGGACTTTTAAGAGATGATGGAGCCAAATTCCCTAGAAGGGGTAGACAATACAGTGTGGTACAAGGGTCAAAAGTTGTGACTTTGGAGGTTGGTAGAGACTGTGTATTTTCCTAATATCTTGCATTCCTGCAAGTGGATTTTTCTGTTGCCTTTATTTGTTCTGTTGCAGTAGTGCTGGAGGAAAAGAAAATGAGTGCGAACTTTCTGAATTTTTAGAGATCTTGCTACAGATATCTAGAGAATACTTTGCAGAATTTAAATAATGAATATAACTGTGGTTGCAAGTAAATGAGGATGCTCATAATCTTTAAATAAGACCGCAAACTTTTCTTCCTTGTTCTGTCACCACATCTAGAAACAACTGTAAAATTATTTCATTTTTCAGAGCCTATGAACATGCAGTCTTAGCTGCTGGGACAGATTTCCGTTCTGACAGACTATGGGAAATGTATATAAACTGGGAAAATGAACAGGGAAACCTAAGGGAAGTTACATCCATCTATGATCGTATCCTTGGAATTCCAACGCAGCTCTACAGTCATCACTTCCAGAGGTAAAGAGAAAACAAAGATTTAGTTAATGCTATGAATTTCTTAAGCACACGCTAACCTAATTCTGTAAATGTGAAAATGTTCACTCAACAAGAACTTGAAATAGTTACTTAGTTTTATATACTTATCTACTTATTTATGTACTCATACAGTCTGACTGGTTGTTTTAAAGTACTAATACATGTTTTAGGAATTTGGCTTTAGATAAATGCACAAATTCTGTGGAATAAAGGAAGGCCTTGGAATTGTGAGGAAGAAGAGAGGATGTCTTTGAAAAATCAGATTGAGCAGTTTTGAAATTTAATTCCTCATGCAATGCTCACATGTGGTGAAAGACTAATTTAATTGACTAAAGAGAAATATTTGGTTAAGTTTTAGATAGTAGAATTCTGCATTAATATGGAGAGGTTAAGAGGGAACCAGAAACCTTGGTTAAGTTATGCACCAGTCTTCCCCATAATTTCTACAGATCTTTTGGGTTTGGAAATAAAGTATCTTCCTCTAAAATCGATCTTGTCCTTTGGCATCAATTATGCATGGCAAGTGGTCTGTCTTCACCACCGAAGTTCATCGTCCTTTCCTTTCTCTTTGAAATGTGAAGCGTTTGAAGTCTGATAGATAGTAGAAGTTGCATTTTGTGTGTATGTTGTTGGAAGTTGCATTTTCAGTGTTGCTCTAGGTCGATAAAGTAATGCAGAACCTCACTAGGATTTATTACTGTGCTCTGGTTAGGCAGAGTTTTGCAACATGAAACATCAAATTTGTGTTGACTTGTTTCTAACTATTCTTAGGTTTAAAGAACATATACAGAACAACTTGCCTCGGGACCTTCTGACTACGGAGCAGTTTGTTCAGCTGCGCAGAGAGCTAGCATCTGTGAATGGCCATAGCGGGGAGGATGCGCAACCTGGAGACGACCTGCCCTCTGGTACTGAGGACATAACTGACCCTGCCAAGGTACATATGCAGAGGATGTTCGTCGGCATTTCTTGCTTTACTCCGTGGCTGACAAGATTAATTTATTTGCAGACAATTAGTACAGCTGTAGCTGAGGTGTTTCTGTAGTTCTCTTGCAGATCATTGCTCTGTGGCTCATGTGATAACTGCTTTTGCCTACAGGACATACCTTTCCAGTGTTTTCATAGGTATAAAAGAAATGGAGTTAAAAAATTGAAGAAGTGGTGTACAAAACTTTAGGGATAAATATTAATTATTCCAGATTAACAGATTAGGAACTGTGGTCCAAGAAAGCTCTTCGTCAGCAACAGTCAGTGCAGGTTCATAGCCTTCAAAGGCATATGAAAACTTGGAAACGTCCAGAGGAATTGCTGACTGTGAAAATGTACACATACTGAAACCGAGTTTGACTTGGATCCAAAATCATCTTTAATCATCTTTAGCGTAAGAGCAAAACTTCAGATAGAAAACCAATTCAGTTGGGTTGCGCCAAGGCACCATCAGGGCAGTATCCCGTCCCTTCCACTGTTCAGGGTAACATTTAATGCATCTCTGATACTTCTAACTTATGCATGTTATTGTCATCATAAAATGAATTTACAAAGGTGATACAGTGTCTACCTGTGTTACATTTTTAAAAATTATGTTTTAGCTAATCACTGAGATAGAAAACATGAGGCACAGAATCATTGAGATTCATCAAGAAATGTTTAACCACAATGAACATGAAGTCAGTAAGAGGTGGACATTTGAAGAAGCGGTAAGTTTGTTTTTTCTACATAAGGCAGCATGCACAAGTGTTTTGAACATAAGACTGGGAGCTAGGAATTTTGAGTAACAGTTAGGCCTTACAACTTAAACTGTTGTAGGGCTTTGAACAAAGATCCAAGTTTCACGTCTTTGCTGTTTTTTTTATGAAAAGGCAACTTGTGAGGTCACCTTTGTCATCTGACGACTTAAAAATCTTTAATTATTTTATTATTTAATAGTATTCGGAGACAGGCAAGATGGTGTATTGTTTACTAAGCAGCCTTTAAATGCAGAAGCATGAAATGCTATGTAAGTTAGTACTACCTTATGCATCTGGGGCATTGCAAAATAAGGGGATGAAGGTAATTCTGATTGAAAAGGTAAGCCTATCCTAAAAGGAGAATGAAATCTGTATGTTTTTGTATTTTAATGTTACACTCTTACACCTGCAATCAGTTAACTTTCGCTTTCCAAAAGTAGCCGTCATAACATGCAGCTCCTATGTATAACATATTCAAAGTAATTAATTAAACTAATCATTTGATCACTGCAAATATAGAACTTTTTCTGTGTAGAATTAAGTTTGGTTACTTTTGAAAAACAACCTGACTTTTTAATTCTCGGTCTCTTTTTTATTTTTTCCTTCCTGGCAAATAGCATATTGCATAACATGGTTCTTGTTTTAAATTTACTTTCTTTTTTAAAAGTACATTGAAGATCTGTCCCAGCTGTTTGATACAGAGACTCCTTAATGGGTTAAGTGATGTCAGAACTGTTATGTTGCTTACTGCACTTTGTTGGACTAGGCCAGATACCTTCTAAGCCGGAGGAACTCCAGGACATGGTACCTAGCTAGTCCTAGCGCCGTAAACTAGAACATAGTCTAACTCGGGTGGGTTATCCCTTCTGTTACACAGCAGCCTGAAGGGCTGATAGCAGCCCTACATGCCGCAGGGTCGCTTTCGTACAGGTTACCTGTCGTAGAAGGAAGCAGAGCATGCAGAGCATGTCCCTAGAGTAGGTGAGGCTCAAATACGCTCATGTAGTGTGGAAAATGGTTATGTGGGGATAGGTGTTCTTGGCTTCGGAAACTGTAAGCTACAAACTGTTGAAACTTGGGAGAATGCTAAAACTGTGGACACACTGGAGAAAATGTGTAAGAAAGAGGGTGTCCTTTCTTGCTCCTGCCCAGAATCAGTACTTTTTCTACAAAGAGAGTATATCTGCTCTGTAGATACCAATGTGTTGGATCTCTGAGGTGTTTGAAATACAAGGTTAAACGTGTCTTTATAACAGACAGAAATGAGGTAGACAGGCAACAGATGTCACATAAGTGATGGAGACCACTTAGACCTGCTTTACTGTTATTTTAGCAGGAGCAATGTACCTGTGAATTTGTCAAAATGGAAAAAGAGTATTGGGTTCCACAGTAGAGTTCAGTGAGGAGCATGAAGGGGGTAATTGGCTTTGAATTTCAGCTGGCCTTGAAGAATTGAATGTTACTGCTTAATTATTGTAAGTTCTTTATCCGTTTGTATGTATTTGTATTTGAGATGGTGTGGCAGTACAGGAGAGGTAATCAGGTAAAATAAAAGATTTGGAGAGAAAAAGCAAAAGATCTCTGGAAGAATGCCTTGTTATGTTTAGTTCAAACAATGTTTAAATTTTCTGTGCTGAACTCTGTCCCACCCAGCTCCTCTTGTAGTCATCAATAAAAATGCGATCTTGCTAGCTCTTGGAATAATCAGCTTAATGTAAATATTTAATGTGAAGTTCAATTCAATGTTCTGTCTTGTCATGATTCTCCACCAAATTTTGAATTTAATTTGTAGGATATGCGCTAGTACAACAGTAATTTCTTTAGAGTTGTATGTATGTGGGCAGTATTCATTGTTGTTTACAATGTCATTGTTATGTTGTGACCACAGGTTTGCAAGGGATTAACTGCACTAAGTTCTTTCTCAGCTTCTGTAAACACTTGCACTCAAAAACCTTTCTCAAAAAACAAGTTACTAGCCTAGAATGTAATTGTCAGCAAAATCTCTTGAGATCGGTACTTGGGTAACCCCAGCAGACTTACTTGAATAGCTAATGACGTATCATTCTGAAGTCCTGTTTATTTAAATGGCATTGCTTGAAAGGTGTGTGGCTCTTTGGTTTGTGGGTTTTTGGGGGTTTTTTGGTTTTTTTTGTTTGGGTTTTTTTTAAGCCACTTTGTGGTATGCTTATTAGTCGTAAGTTGCCATACTGTGACTCTTGCAGATTAAGAGGCCTTACTTTCATGTAAAACCTCTGGAGAAAATTCAGCTGAAAAACTGGAAAGAGTACTTAGAATTTGAGATAGAAAATGGCACTCATGAGCGAGTTGTGGTCCTCTTTGAAAGATGTGTTATTTCATGTGCCCTCTATGAGGACTTCTGGATTAAGGTAAGGGAAGTGGTTTACCACCTATCTCCTACCGATTGCATACATTGATCTAGTGACTAACCTTTTGTACTCTTGTGGAATGTTGTTCATATATAACTATATCTGTTGCATTAGGAGATGGTCTGCTTGCAACCAGATTTGACTGCTGCATATGCCAACTTCGTTGCCTCTCTACGTCCTTCCTTACAGAAACTAGTCTAGTGGTTCAATAAAGGTGCTGAATGGGTTTAAACAAAAGAATTTTATCGTTCTGTCATGTTTTTAAAGACAAATACAAGCTTTAAATTCTTCAATCTCTGCTCTGTTTTCAACTATAGTATGCCAAATACATGGAGAATCATAGTATTGAAGGAGTGAGGCATGTCTACAGCAGGGCTTGCACAATACATCTTCCTAAGAAACCAATGGTTCACATGCTGTGGGCTGCCTTTGAGGAGCAGCAGGGTAAGAGCAACGTTAGTTTTTGCTGGGAGGGATTCTGGTTTTGAGAGGCTGTTGGATGTCTCATCTTAAAGTATCTTCACTGGTATTTTAGGCAACATCGATGAAGCAAGAAGAATCTTGAAGACATTCGAAGAGTGTATTCTAGGGCTAGCAATGATTCGCTTGCGAAGAGTAAGCTTAGAACGCAGACATGGAAACATGGAAGAAGCTGAACATCTGCTTGAAGAAGCTGTTAGGAATGCCAAATCAATTAGTGAATCGTCGTTTTACGCCATCAAATTAGCTCGACACCTCTTCAAAGTACAGAAAAATCTTCCAAAGGCAAGAAAAGTGCTGTCAGAAGCCATAGAAATTGACAAAGTATGTGTTCCCTCTTTGCTATATTTAAAAAAAAAAAAAAAAAACATGGTATTTTTCTCTCTTTCTGAACCTTTTTTTTTTTTTTCTTTTTTTAAAATATGGCAACAATGATGACAGGAATTGTAACTGTATGTAATGTTCCATTACTACATGGAGACACCAGTCCCTCTAAACTGATGTTGCCGTATGTGCAGCTTGCAAATCTGGAAGTTTGCATTTTTTTTTCATCAGAATCACGATGTGCTATATACATTCATTTTTCCTTTTTAGAATCTTACATATTATAGGCATGTTCACATCTCAAGGCAAACAAAATTGATCACGTAGGCAGTACTTGTAGACTGTTTGGTTATAACCACAGAAATATTTGGCACTCCAAATACTATTAGCTCACTGTTAGCGAAGCGTGACATCTGGTTTTGTAGTGTTAGATCACTTCTAATCTATTTGTGAAACAAGCCAGGTCAAAGATGACCAATGTAAAAAGAAAATCTTTTTATTGACTATTCTAGCATATACTTATGATGTAAACGTTCTGGTATGCATCTGGTAGCTATACATTCAGCATTAAATGCCTAACGTGACAGATGTACAACTTCTAATATGTCTTTTGCACAGGAAAATACAAAACTGTATCTCAACTTACTTGAAATGGAGTACAGTGGTGATCTCAAGCAAAATGAAGAAAACATCTTGAGCTGTTTTGATAAGGCTGTCAATGGCGCATTGTCTATAAAAATGAGGATTACGTTTTCTCAGCGAAAAGTGGAATTTCTTGAAGATTTTGGTTCTGATGTAAACAAGTAAGATGTAATCTGTGCAATGGCCAAATTAGGGTCACCACAAGAGTGCTGGTAGAAGCACTAGGGAAGGGGTAGGGTTAGTGGCATCCACTGAGTTTTTTCTTTTGTGCCATCAGTTCTCTGTTGAGGGATAGCTGCTTTTCTAAACCAGCTTCCTATTTTTAAATAGGAATATAATTTCAGAAAATTATCCTTTTTTTTCTGAAATAGCTAACGCCTCATAGAGCAAAACTATGCTGCCCATAACTTCTTACCGTAGTTTTCTCTTGGTAAATTTTATAAAGGAGGATGTTCCTCAAAGAGAATGTGAAGTTTTTTGGGACACAGGTATAATCTGGTACTTGGTACACTGTGAGCTGCTGGTCAAATCTGCGTTGATTTGATTTTTATATGTTTAAAGTGTTAACAATGCTGTACACTTATGTGGGAGGATCAGATACTAGAAGTGCAACTTTTTAATTAAATACTAGATATACTTTTTTTCTCTTAATTTTCTATTGTAAAACAAGCCCTTGTTTTCATTTACATTTGCAGCTAATTAACTTCGAAGGACTAACCATGAGTTAGTTTTTCTGCTTTGTATGTTCTTTAACAATAGCTGTCCTTAATTTCTGCTGACTCTGGCCATCCTAACTTGCGTGGCAGCCAAGCATTGCAAGTTTGGGATCCTACACAGAGCAAACAAAATGAAGTTTTCAGTTCCCAAATAATACTAGAGCATAGAATAAGTACAAGAAATGGTTTTCACCAAGAGCAATATTGACAGAAGAAGGAGTTTTCATGGGATACCTTGTAAACTGTGGTATGCAACAGATGAAATGGTATTTAGCTATTTGTGGGAATTCTAGCTAGGACTCTTTTGTGCTGCATTAAATGTACTTGTTCTTCCCATGTTGTCTGGGAGAAGGCTGTAGGTGCTACTTTGGAGTGGTTGTAATTTTGTGTAATACCCATTGCCAGTATTTAAAGAAATGTTGATTCCTAAGTATCAGGGCTGCTATGTGTGGCATCAACAGGCAGCTGAGGGAATGCAATCACTGGAAGAAGCAGCTGTATCACAAATTAGTTTTAGAAAACTTATTTATAAAGGAACTTTATAAAAGAACTGCCCAAAGTGTGATAGAAGTTGAGCAAGTTGGGAATTTCTGAGCTAACAGAAAATTCTTCACTATGCTTTGTGGAATCAGATTAAGTTTTTTGGCTTTCCCATCTTCATGGTAGATCACTGATTAAAATTTGATTACAATTGAGGTTTTTTTAGAATGTTTTTGTATTCTTAAGAGTTTCAAGTAGACATTGTGAAATGGTTGCTCATGTGTTTAAAATGTTTACATGAAAATGGTGAGCAAAGCTTTCTTTCATTTTGTCTCCTTCAGGCTTCTGGATGCCTATGATGAACATCAAGCACTTCTAAAGGAGCAGGATTCTTTAAAAAGGAGAGCAGAGAATGGGTAGGAAGTCTGTTCACCTGAGGGTATAAACTAACTTGGTAGATGATGCAGTATGGGGTAGCTGGAACATGTACTACATTGCACTGTACACTACACTACACAAAGCACTTTTTGGAAATGCTTTGAAATTAGTTCAGAGAACAATCTCGGAGTCTGTGGGGTTTTTTTTCTTTAATCTATGAATATATATACATATATTTTTCAGCTTTAAACCTACTGCTTGCAAGAACAAAATCACTGTTTTTAATCACTTAAAGTACAAACTAAGTTTGGTTATACCGTTGGTTAAAATATTTGGAAACAGATTTATTGGAAAATAACATTTTGAATTATGTATCACAGGAAAACTAAACAGTACTGGTACTCTTAAGCAGAAACGTGCTTTTGCTGTCTCGGTTTGAGCACCAGAACAATTTAAAAAACAGACTATCATTCTGAAGCACAATATACTACTGTCTTTTTCTAAATCAAATTGTTACTCTGTTTGGACAGGGCACCAAGTTTCAAAATACTAATTAACCTTATCCATGATAACATTTCTCATGCAAAGACATGCTCAGAATTTAATCCAAGATAGCATTTATAAGCATATATTAACTTCACAGATCAGAGGAGCCAGATGAAAAGAAAATGCTCACAGATGACCCAACTTTGGCATCAGCACAGATGATGGATGGAGACATGCAAGTCAATCAGGCAGCGTATAACTACAATGCCTGGTACCAGGTAGGTGTATGCTTGGTTACTTCTTTCAACACGCGTGTTCTGAACGTATGCACGTTGTGGTTTTCCCAGTGACGTTTGTCCATGGCCTGTGTCAGTTGGCGAGGAAGGCTTGGAGTAAAAATTTAGCTCCTGTTTTTGTTGATTCCTCTTTGGCCTGTTACGCAAGTGTAAAATATTTCTCTCTAGTGTGGAGCAAGATGAGCAGTTTGGTGGCTAGACATTTACGTGAAGGGATGTGTGACAGCAGTTAAGGCCATTGCGGGCTAAGGGCAATAGACCTGTTCTGTGCTGAAACGTTTTGCCCAGGAGGGTCGCCTTGGGCTGCCAATTTACTTGCGTGTTTTGATAGTTCCTTTCTCCAACTAGTAGTTCCTGGTTTCAGTATGAGTCTGCTGCACTGGTATATAGTGCATGCAAACCAGCCTGTTCAACAGCTTGTCTTGGGGGCTGTTCCTGCATGGCATTTCATGTTGTCCCCTACAGGGGCTTAAAGAGTGAATCAGTAATACCATACCTTGGTTTCCTCCTGTTTGTGGCAGCAGCAACCTCCAGCACAGGCTCTGCTTGCTTCTAGACTGACTGTCCGTTTTTGTGCTCTGACTTGTCCAACAGGGCAGGCTGTAAAGTCAGAGCTTCAACCCCTGCCTTTCTGTGTGAGATTAATACTGGTAAGGGTGGGTGCTGCCGGTGCCCCCTCAGCTGGGGCGAGAGTGATGTGCTGCAGGTGTGGAATGCTGCTTATTCTCAGTTGTGAGTTGCAGAGGGTCCAACTGAAACTTTTGCTGAAGCAGTTTAATGAATACTGTGGTTTAGACTGCAAGGAGCCTAGCAAGCCCCTGAGAACAGTGTTTGCAGATGGGACACAAATCAGTCCTTGTGTACCTGTGGTTTAGAAGTGCCCGCATCAAGGCCAAGCGTTCTTTCCAAAGTCAGGCAGTGAAAGGTGTCTCACCCAGCATGGGGAAACTCTCAGCACTAGGCCAGGAAAAACGCCCCAAGTTTTCAGGCACAGAACCGTGGGAACAGCAGACTTGGAGTGTCGAGGAAGATCTCAGCCCTGTGGTTGACATGGTAACTCCATCACTGTCTGCCTCCTGTGTGTTTCACAGTCTGCTTGAGAGTAGCAGACAGAAACCCTTTCTGAGGGAATGGAGACATTTGTTTGTGCTATCCCGAGAATGTTACACGGCTGAATACCTACCTAGGCTCAGCTGGGATAGTTGGGGTACAGCTGGTTGCAGCAAGACCATGAGGACTGCCTCAGTGATGGTTTCTGCTAGCTGCAAACCCATGGCTTCAAAGGGAGTAGTGGTGGGGCACTTGAGCTGTCTGTTCAGGCTCTGCCATCTTGTGGGGCGTGCCGTGAGAGCAGCTAGAATGCAGACAATTTGCGCTTCCTTTACCTTCTGCTCCCTCCCTTTTTCCTCCCTCTTACGAGAGCCTGTTGAAAGGGGAGTGACGCGGAGCCGAAGAGCAGGTACTAAAGAGGGGATCTGAGGAGCAAGAGCGAACCTCTGACCTGTCCTCTACTGGAAGACTTACCCTGTGCGTGTTTATTAAGCGACTAAAAACACGACCCACAATGGTACCAGGCTCTGTGCTGATCCTAGGTGTAGCTCTGACCCTGGGCTGAACAACACATCAGTGTTACCTCCCTAACAAAGCTGACTTCCCGGCGCTCTTCCAGGCGGTCGGGAGTTCCCGGGGCTGGGCCCTGCAGAGGAACACCCGTGTGTGTTCCACCCGGAGCGAGGCACGGGCTGCGTGCGGAGCCTTGGTAAAGGGGTACCGAGTCCTGAATGTTCCGGGTAGGACGTGGGCACCTCGCCGTGCTGGCCGCCACCAGAACCGCCCCAGTTACAGAAGGGCAGCCTTACCCGAGCCTTTTGGGAAGGACAAACAGCTCACTGTCAGGTATCCTCATGGAGCATGGGCAGTCTGACTTAATGCTGTTATCTGTTGTGTTTGTTTTTCTAGTACAATTACCAGAACGCATGGAATTATGGACAGTATTACCATCCAACTTGATCAGAAGAGTGAGTGAAGTTCACTGTGCCACAGTTTCAACAAAGATGGAATTAAAAAAAATATATATTTTTCTAAATTAGGGATGTGAAAGAACTGTTGTAATACCTGCTTTTTGGTCTTTTGCATGTGAAATGAGCTGATGTTCACAGGGTATGTGTGAAGCAAGATTTGTGTGCCGGTAACCGATAAATGGTATCTCTGTACAATTCTAGTTTACCGTAAATGCATTTTTTTTTTTTTAATTCCCTGCACTAATTTATGGAGATATCTGAAGTTTTTTTTGGGTCTCATAATGATTCCATAGATTTAATCAGTAAAGCTGTAGGGGTTTTGTTCTGGTTTCTTTTTCTCCCCAAAGCTGTTCTGCTGACCAGTGTTGGCTGCCACGGCTGCTGCAGGAACGGCGCAGGTCGGGAGGGCTGGCAGTTCAGGAGCCAGGCTGTCCTCTCCTGCTCTGCTCTCCAACCGGAACGTCACCACCTGCTCTACCACGAGATCTCTTCCATGCCCTAGTGAGCAAATCCCCAACTCCTTTGTTTATGTGGTTACGATCGAAACTCTTCAGATTACGATGGCAGCCTTTGCACGCTGCGACCTGTATTTTCTATTCTATGTGGGGGTAAAAAATTAAAATGCAGTGCAAAATGATGTTGCATTCTTTTCTAAAAAGCACAAACTGTGTTTGGGATGATTTTTGTATTTAGAGTTTTTCATGTACACAGTGTGAGCAAACTTTTTTCATTTTGATCAAAGTGATCATTCCCATTTTTGTAATAAAAGCAAGGAATTCAGTAGTCCTCTGAGCTTTCTTGGATTGCCTTGTTCAAGCCAGGAGTAAGAGCGGCAGAGTCTCGGTTCATCACCGTTTTTGTTCAAACTGCAGTGTCTGTGGTACAGGAACACCTCAGGAACGTGTGGGGTGTGAGCAGGTCTCCTCAAGATGGGGCTGGGCAATGTGCCCAACGTTTCTCACCTCTAGAGGAGAAATGCAGTGGAATTTCCTTCCCCCCGCCCCCAACTAGAATACAAATGTAAATTTTTTCCTCTTCCCCTCTTTTAATATTTTAGGTTAACTAAGATTGTTGGGCGAGTGCTGTCGTAACACTCAGCAGCTCTGCAAAATATAAAGCTGAAAAGAGAAGCGCACTGGTGAAGGCTTGAGCCGGGTATCGAAGTAGCTGCTTTTCAGTAAATGATCACGCAGTATGGCAAGGGGTAATAAAAACAGTCCTGGCCCTTCTGAATAGGTCTACTCCTTTAACAGTCTGCTGGAGATCTATGCCATTTTTCCCCCATAGTAGGAGAAAGAAGTGTTAAGGTGAGCGTACACACAAGAAAGTGAAGTCACTTGCATGTATAAACTATGTTTTCTTTAGTGGTATGTTACTGTACAGCAGTTGGGGGGCAGGGAGAACAAACTTGATTTCGATACAAGGCCACAGTTGTAACTATATCCTGAAGTTACAAGAGCAAAACTGCATTGTCAGAAGCTTTCTTGATCATAAATGGATTCCCAGCAGTGAAGGAAACTCTTCATTTCATTCGATATCCACCAATTCCACTTCAAAGAAAAGTTTTGCATTTGGTGGAATCCTGTTTGCGCACGTTAAGGAAGCTTCAGAAGCAGAACCCCCACCACCCCTTACCCCATGGGCCAGGGTTAAGCGAGTTACCACCTGTTCTCCCTGTTCTCATGTGTCAGTTTTATATTTCACTGACCCGTTTGAACATCTTGGGTTTAGTACGGAACCGCGGCCACCATCCAACTCAAGTTGTCATGAGACGTTCAGCACCAGTTCCGCAGATACGCCTTTACTAACACATGCTTCTCATTGCTCCCATTCCACTGAAGACGAGCAGCTGAGTCTCGCCCAAACTGCCAAGCGCCTGCCCATTTTTGGGACATGGTCACTGGTCTCCCTCTGAGGAAGTTAGACTGTCCTACAGTACTAGAGAGGGAAGAAGAATGTCTAGACAGTCCTTTAAATTAGCATGACATAGGATTCGAGCGAGAGAGAACACTGCTTCCCTTCCTCTGGAAGCACTGGTAAAAAAACATGACTGCCCAAGGCACTCTGCAGGATCACTCACTCAGTCCCCTATTTCAGTGGTATCCCAGGACCAGTTCTAGCCAAGATTTCGCTGCTGTCTCTCCAGTTGCAGCAGAACTTCCCTCCCACCTCCCTACTACACTGCTTAGCATCCCCACTGGTGCTGCAGGAATAAGCATTTGGAAGCAGCCAGAGTAAAAAAGCAGGCAGACAACAATAGCAAGTTATCCTCTGCAGTACTGCCTGCAGGAGCTTTTCTTCAAAACAAATGGGCAATTGTATCCATCCATTAAGTTCACTGGATTTTTTTATATTGTTAATGTTCCAAGCCTGCTATGAGTAACAGGTGAATGCTCCCACCATTATATCCCTGTCCATAAAGCACTTTATTCCAGTAAGCATTTCCAAGTTACTTAATGAGTAATTGGTTGTGGAAGGATACTTGGCATCAGGCTGCCCTTTCTTGCCATACGCCCACTCAGGTTCGATTTCCAGTTGAGCCTTCTCTCCTTTACTCATTGTTAAGAGAGCTTCATCCCACTAAAAAAACACAACAAAACAAAACCAACAAAAGAACACAGCAGTCTTAGAGAGCTTAACAAAAAGTGCACGTCATAACACTTTTCCCATTTGCTCCTATGAATACTTGCGCCGCGCCACATCATTCTCTCCAGCACCCTCACCCACCCCAGAGTACGCTGTGCAGTTGTTCCACATTCTTTCTATTTGTGGAAACGCTCCCCCTTGGCCGATGTTCCCTGCTCCCACAATAGCCTGTACTGTACTTTGCAGTGCAGGTTCATGCTTTTCTGTTGTAAAGACATTAGTGAACCCATGAAGTAACATGCTCATTTCTAAGCAAGTATTCAGAGTTTCAGAATGCGTTTCACAGCTGACCACTGCAGACACTGTTCCAAGGGATTTGTCCCTCTCTGCCTCATGTTTCCTTACCATTCCACAGCATCAATGGATTAGCGTTTATTTAAGGCTGATGCTTAAAGACTAATTTTATTTCAGTGCTTGTCCCTCTTCAAGACTCGCGCACGCTGCCCAAAGCCGGTGTTCAGTTCAGCACCGTACCAACATCTCACAATGAACAGCTGCTGCTCCTGTTGTGTAGCTGCTCAAGGAAGATATCTGGCACCCACACAAACACAGGAGCGCTGTGCCAACAGACTAAAGAAAAAACCCAGGCGACTGCTGCTTCTGCAGTACTGGCCACAAGCCCAGGGACATTTTCCCCTTCCCAGTTCCAATCCTGTCACCCATAAAGGCCTTTTTCCTGCACAGCAGCAGCATGGAAGATTATGCTGGGTTGGGTTTGTTTTGTTTTTTCAAGTCAGGTAAGCACAAGATCCTCCTTACATTCTTACATTGTGCAGGCAGCCACAAATTTCACCAGTGGCTCAGCAGCAGCGAGGTAAGAGTTAAGCACCTCATTTGCTGTGCACATACGCTGGTATCTCCCCACACAACAAGTTTGCACCAGCATCTGTGACTTCAAGATGTAAGCTAACAGACGGGTGTGCAGAACACTCGATTCTTCTACCGAGTGCTTTTAGTCTACCTAGATATTCCCCCCCCGCCCCCCAGCTTCCACCTGCAGTACTTCAGCTCTCGGTGCTGGACAAAGCAGAGGAGTTGCAGCATCAAACTGCAACTCATTTCAGCACACGACAGCCAGAGGAATTTGGAGTTTCAGCATCCAGTTCAGAATTAATGGATGAACTGAACTATGCGTGAAGAGGCACTGAGGCAAATACAAAAAAGATGCTGAGAGAAAACAACCTTCTGATGGACGAAAGCACACTGAATGCATGCAGTGATTGAGAGAGCCCTGGGAAACCAATAACCTTGTCTATTGTGCAAAGCACTAGACAGACATGTGCAAGAGGCTGTGGTTGTCCTGAGGAACACGTAGTTGTTACACTGTTTTCCACACACTACTTCACGAGAGGAATGACACTGCAAATGGATGAATGCATCCGTAAAGAATAAGTATTACATCCTGTAATGTGGATGTAAACACTTTCAACTTGCCTTTTTACCTCCACAAGAAACAAGAACAGCAGCTCAAAATTTGCACCCCGGTCATAAATCCTGCAGAATGGAAACTTTTTGGATTCTGAGGAAGTCATTAATAGTTTACTTACACCTCTGATTACTTTTCCTACACCAACTTTGAAACTTAAAGGTTTGGCTGCTTTTTTCTTCTTTGAACCTGAAAGACAGTTTTATGTTGATTTGCTTTAACATCACACCAGCATATATCATACTTCTGTGTAAAATTACTGCTATGATCATGCTTTATATAAATATCTCTTCTTATAATATTATATTTAGCCCACTATCAGATTTTGAGGGGAAAATTTAGGGCTGTCCACTAAAAACATTATTAAATGTTCAAGTTGCACCAAGAGCTAAAGTTGATGAGCATCTTTCAGACACTGATCCAGTGAACCTCAAAGACTCATTTCTGAATTACTAAAGTTGATAGTACAAGTCATAAACACATTAGTGAAGCAAAAAAAGTCAACAGGTAACATACAATATCATACAAGTATGACGACTCACAGACAGTATTCCAGTGACATCACTGCTGGAAAAGCATTTCTAGGATTTCAGAATTTCATATACTTCAATCTTCTGATCGAGAAACTGTCACAGAAATACCAGCAGACTTGTCTGCAGTGGATACGGTACACCAGACTACTTCAAATCACTCTCATGCCAGCACCTCCACATTGAAGAGTTTATTACAGAAATACACCAAGATGTGTCTTTTTAAAGACGTTGACTACGCTGTTGGTGCTTGAGTTCCATAGATAAGGGAAACTCCCTGAGCAGGAACCATCTTTCCTCCAAAGTAGTTTCAGCACTGCTTAAATCCCCACATTTCACATCATCTATGGCCTGGAGAATGCCCAACGTGAGGTCTGGCAAGATGCAGCAGTGTCACTTGACACCAGCCAGTCCTAAAATACTGCCCTGCACTACCTCATGGAAAAATCAGGCTCCAGGAGCGGGCTGCAGGGACACCCCCAGTCAGCTCAACAAGACGACAGTAAAAGCAGTTTGTCAGGACTCCTGCCATGCACACCTTCCATGAGCAAATGCCTGCCCGAGGTTGCTTAATGAGCCTGGCTAATTTCCTCTATGTGCATTTGCAACAAAAGCCAAACAGTGTATATATATGACCTTACTTGTTTGAATATTGGTATCGAAGACTGTTCCATCCTGTAGTTTTCCTGTATACCAGCAATGAACAGTGTCTCCTTTCTTCGGAAAGTTGGTTTTATCGCCCTTCTTTAAAATTGATTTTGTATACTTTGGTGGCCCCTAAGTTTATAAAAAACAGAGTTACGACTGCTGCATTAACTAGTCTCAGACCAACTACATCCAAGACCGAACAACCACCTAGTTCAAGGCACCAAACGAGCACGTGCAGCGCTAGTGCGTGGCACGTTCCTGTGTTATTGCAGGGCTGTGATATTTGGGGAAAACGTAGCAGCCTGGGTGCAGTTTTCCGCAAAGACTGAAGCTTTGGGAGAGATGCACGGGGCCCATCGCTAATTCAAGTTACAGAAGCAGCTTAAGGTTCAGGCACGGTACGAACACCAGCCGTCTTGCCGCAACCAGGTTTTGGAAGACCCGTTTAATTCGGCTGCCCCACGCGATCGCCCAAACAACGCGAGGCGGGGGGTGCCGCACCGACCTCCTCCACGGCCTCCTCGGGCTTCGCCGCTTTCCCCTTGGCCTCCTCCACCTTAGCGGGCTTCGCCTTCTCCGCCGCCTTCTCCGCGCCGTCCGTGCCCTTGAACCGCTGAGGGGAGGGAGAGGGGCGGCAGCCGTCAACCGCTGCCCACCCACCCCTCCAGCCCCCGGCCCCTCCAGCCCCCGGCCCCGCACCTGCGTGTGGAAAAGCTGCGTGTAGGCCGCGATGAGCTGCTCCTTATTCGCCGTCTTCGCCACGTTCTTCACCTGCCCCAGCAGCTTGTGCTCCGCCAGGAACTGCAAGACACGCCGCTGAGTACCAGAGAAAAACACCACCCCCCCCCCCCCCCCCCGTACCCCCCCCCCCACCGCCCACCCCTTACCGCCTGGGCTGCGTGCTCCTGGAGGAACTTGATGATATCCTTCTTGGGCAGCGCCTCGCTCCGCAGCTCCTCAGCGCTCCAGGGCTGCGCCGGACCCGCCGTCGCCGCCGCCATTTTCCCGCCCGCCGCCACCACCGCCACCGCCGCCACCGCCTCCTCCTCACGCACCGCCCAGCCTTCCCGGCGGCCCTGCGGGAGCCGCCGCAGCGGACGAAGGGGTGGGACGGGAGGCGGTCCGCCGCCTCCCGTCCCACCCCTTCGTCCGCTGCGGCGGCTCCCGCGGGGTTTTCAAGCGGCGGCAGTGAGAGAAAATGGAGGGCGCTGCGCCGTGGCGCGTGTTACCTCAGAGCGGGTGGGAGGCGCGCGGCGCGGCGGCGCCCTGAGGGAGGATGAGCGGCGGGCGGCAACGCACTTTACCTCAGGCCTGGAGGGCGGCGAGCGGGAAGGAGGAGAAGAAGGAGGAGGAAGAAGAAGACGACGATGACTTGTTGTTGTTGGCGGCCGCGGCGGCGGCCGACCCGAGCCCGGCGGCGGCCGACCCGAGCCCGGTGGCGGGTTTCTGTGAGGCGGCGGGCTCCATTTGGATCTACCCCACTAACTACCCGGTGCGCGGCTACCAGGTGCGCATGGCCCACGCCGCCTTGTTGGGGAACACGCTGGTCTGTTTGCCCACCGGCCTGGGTAAAACCTTCGTGGCCGCCGTCGTCATGTACAACTTCTACCGCTGGTTTCCCTCCGGCAAGGTGCTCTTCCTCGCCCCTACCAAGCCGCTGGTGGCTCAGCAGATGGAAGCCTGCGCCCGCGTTATGGGCATCCCGGCCCGGCACATGGCCGAGATGACAGGTAGGGCGGCAGCAGGGCCGGGGCCGGGTCTGCTCCGCTCCGGGGTGCCTCGGAGGAGCCGCAAACATTGAGGCTGCTTAGCTGAAAGGCAAGGGCAAGAAACGTGAAGAGCCCGGGGGGGGGGGGGGGGGAGTATTTTTTTAGGACTAGAAGCTTTTTAAGGGGTAAATTTTAAGTTCTGCAATAGTTAAAACCCTAGGTCACCCATATAAGGGTGGTGAAGCGCTGGAATGTGTTTTCTGGAGCTCTGGTGCGCAGCCCTGTGGCTCACAGAGCCCTAGAGTTTCCACACAGAGGTGTAAATGTCTGCACAGAAAACATGCTCTGTGTGAAACTTCAGCCAAAGAATAATGGCGCTTTTTTTTTCCTTTAAAGTTTTTGCAGACCCCGTGAACTGCAGTTTACTGCTTACTGAAGTAATAGCCTTAACGACTGAATCCGTAACCTGCTTTTAAGCACAAACCGTTGTCAGCGATGGTGTAGATTAGGCGTAGAGCTGCGGGAGTGTCCCGGTTTCAGCTGGGATAGAGTTAATTGTCTTCCTAGTAGCTGGTATAGCGTTATGGTTTTGAGTTAGGTATGTAAAGAATGTTGATAACACACTGATGTTTTCAGTTGTTGCTAAGTAGTGTTTATACCAAGTCAAGGATTTTTCAGCTTCTGATGCCCAGCCAGCAAGAAGGCTGGAGGGGCACAAGGAGTTGGGAGGGGACACAGCCAGGGCAGCTGACCCAAACTGGCCAAAGGGGTATTCCATACCGTGTGACGTCATGTCCAGTATATAAACTGGGGGGAGCTGGCCTGGGGGGATTGCTGCATGGGGACTAACTGGGCATTGGTCAGCAGGTGGTGAGCAATTGCATTGTGCATCACTTGTTTTGTATATTTCAATCCTTTTATTAGTATTGTCCTTTTATTATTGTTGCTATTATCATTAATAGTTTCTTCCTTTCTGTTCTACTAAGCTGTTCTTATCTCAACCCATGAGTTCTACCTTTTCCCTTCCAGTTCTCTTCCCCCATCCCACTGGATGGGGGGGAGTGAGTGAGCAGCTGTGTGGTGCTTAGTTGCTGGCTGGGAATAAACCATAATGGGGAGGCTGGGGGGCACCTTGAGTTTTCTAGCCTTTGTTTCTGTGGTTCTGGCTTTAGTGTTTTAATGCAGAATATCTTCCTAGTCCTTGTATTCACCCTTTTTTCCTGAAAATGGGATTAGCGTCAAGGTGCGTGCTGTTTTAAAAGGCACTCCTTTCCCAAAGCCAACATGGGTCTGCCAGCCCCATTGGCCTTCTGCTGTTGCTCTCGGGTCACAGGTCATGGCTTGTTCTCAGCAGAACAATTTGGAAATGTTATTTCTTTAATTTTCAGGGGGAACCCAAGCTCTTAGTCGGAGGGAACTGTGGACTACTAAGAGAGTCTTCTTCCTTACACCTCAAATAATGGTGAATGATCTTTCCCGTGGGACGTGTCCTGCTGTAGAGATTAAATGTTTGGTTATTGATGAAGCCCACAAAGCCCTTGGAAATCATGCCTACTGTCAGGTAATGCTGGAGCCACCCCACTCTTGTCTCATCATTACAAAAGACCTCCCCCAAAGTCACTTACAGGATCTCCATAAAGTGTCACTGTCATCATTGCTGTAGGGAGATTGTCCTTTAGGTCCTTAGCTTTGTTTGAAAGAGACCAAACAGTCCTCTATGTTGTCAGTGCCTTGTTGTTAAGTAAAAACTGTATTAAAACTTGATAAGGTGAGGTGGGAATTTTTTTAATCTCTGAATAAAATTACAATTGTTGTTTCAAAATATTTTTTTTCACTGAGGTAATTTTAAAAAAAGTCACTATGCTGTTTCTTTCAGATATGTTTGTATTTGCAGGTGTACTCTGGTGTGTTTGTGCTATGTTGGAATAGCTCTTAAATGGGGGAGGTATTTTTTTCAGAAAAAAGTGCAGGCTTTTTTTGGTGAAGTTCTTTATCTTAGTAAATGTGTTCAAGATTTCGTTTTAAAATAGGGTTTTGTCTTGATTAGCAAAGAGTTTGTTGTGTTATCTTGGCTTAATCTCCTCATAGCGGTATGTGACTTAGAAGAAAGTTACAGGTTTATATACTGGAGAAATTGACTGAATGTGTATGGAGTTGTGTCTCATTGCTTACTAGGCCTCTTTAGAGGAAAATAGGTGTGTTTTAGTGCTTGTCGAACTCAGCATGCTGGAAAAGAGATGGTAGCTTGCTAAGTTAAAACAGTACATGTTGGTTTGCCAATGTTGCAATTTTCTTCTATAATTTTTCAGAACTGTAGGAACTTCATTTTCAAAGAATTTAAGTTTATACATTATTTTATTTCAAAATACTGTATAAAAATATTGTCTTAAAATATTTTACTATCATGCAAATCACTCTCAAACAGAGAGCCAAGACTTGTATTCATTAGCTTTTGAGTTGTCCTAGCTATAGCTGGGAAAAATTTCTTCCATCACCCCTTGTCAGTCTCCATGGCTGTGAAATTGGCAGGCTTTGTTCTCTGTTTTATCTCTGCCTTTGCATGATTTTCAGGAGATCTATCAGCACGAATTGAATTTCTCTTTAGTCTCCGTTCACTTATTATGTATTATATAGCTTTTACGTTCTGTTCTGTTACTTGTAATTTTTTGTTGTGCAGCGCGAGGTGGTTGGTCAGAAGGCACAGTGTCCGCTGATAGCACTAGCAGAGTTCAGGTCTGTGGGAAAATGAAGTAGGGAAGCAATTTGGCTGTTGCTTGAATGTTGAGCAGCTATTGTACTTGTCCCTGCGTTGGTCTTGGAGAGGGTTGTAGAATGAGAACATGGGAAGTCTAGGGAATATTCAGCCATTTTCCTAATTGCTAATGCAACTTTTTCAACTGAATGCTGATTGTCATGGTGGTTGTCATCTAATCTCTGTTCAGATTTCATGGGACTAATCATCCATGATTTACTTTTTTTTATTTTTTTTTTTTTTTTATTTAGAGTGGTGAGTGGTTCTTCAAACTTACTTTTTGGCAGCTCACTTGAGTTAGTGTGCTGTTAATCTTTTTGTTAAATCAAGTGAAAAATCATTTTGTAATTTACCAAGGTTGTTCTGCTGAATGGGACTGAGGTAATACACTTAACCAAGATTAACTGTTCTTGGATAAAATGGTTATAAAGCTCTTTCAAACAAAGCTAAGGACCTAAAGGACAATATAAACACCTCTTGGTTCCCATTTTAATTTAGATATACTCTTTTTAGAATATTTTGTTAAGCTTTTTCTACTTAGTGGGTATTTTCATCGATACGGTTTGTATGAGCAAATAGTCTCCTTTAAGGATATTAACGGAAACTCTCCTATTCTTAGGTTGTAAGGGAACTAAGCAAATATACAAATCAATTTCGGATCTTGGCCCTAAGTGCCACACCAGGCAGTGATACAAAGGTGAGTCAAATCTACTTGCATGTTTGAAATAATAAAATTTCAGTAAAAGCTATGTTTAATACCAGTTTGAACGTTGTGTAGGATACTGAAGTCTATTAGAATTCCATGTAAAAACTGAATCTCTTTACAATCCATTAGATGTTAAGGGTTTGTCTTTTTCATGCTATAGACTCTATATTATTGATTTCCTGACCTTTCTAAAAGGAAATAATACCTTTTGGTTTTTGAGAATACAAACCTACTTGAACCAAAAAGAATATACTCTCAGTGCAAAATAACTTTCATATTCTGTTCAGTGTGATATGTTGGGTAAATATAAGTAAGGCTTAGCTTTTCAGTTTAAGGCAGATGGACATCCAAATTCAGTTTAAGCTCCTAGCTCCAGGTTACTTCTCGTCAGGTATTTCATGGTGCACCCAAAGCCAAAGGGAGAGTTCTGTCTCTCCAGCCCTTGTGCAATTGTATGCTTTTTGCATTCATGAACTTACCATGTTGGCTCTTTGTATGCTACTTGAGATCTTTAAGTGGAGAGTTTCATTTTTCATCTATAGGTAGTAGGTACCTTTTCCTTACAATTATATTCATGCTAAAATATGGAAATGGTTACTTTAATGTGATACTGACTTGCATTGTTGGGAGTGTTAATAAGCAAATACGGTCTTTTCTGTGGCTTCTCAAACAGGCTGTGCAGCAAGTTATTTCCAACTTACTCATTGCTCAGATAGAGCTATGTGCTGAAGATTCTCCAGAAATTCAGCCTTATTCTCATGAGCGACAAGTGGAAAAAATTGTTGTTCCACTTGGTGAAGAATTGGTAGAAATTCAGAATGCTTACATTGGGGTGAGTTTTTGCATTTATTTGTTGTTAAATGGACAGTGTCACTAAACATATAATCTTCCTTCCTATTTTAACGTATCTATCTAGACTAGCAATAACTTATAAAGGTAACACTTTGCTATGCAATTAACTTTGCCTTTGAGTATAAGGTAAAGAAAAAACCCCATGGTTTCAACTACAGCAGCTGCTGTTCCACTTTGCACCAATGATACCTGTTACCTTGCATATCTTAAAAAGTTCTGGCAGAAAACTTACAGTTTAATTAGTTTTCTCATCCTCTTTCAGAAGTCCTTGTAAAATTGACATGAGGACTCAACCGAGGGCTTCTTAATTTGGCTGAATTTATTAAGGTGTTGAGAATGGCCATGCTTGTGTTGTCTAGGTTATTGCCAGCCTTATGAAAACTGTGTATTGACTGAAACATTTTCTCTGATTAAGAATATTCTTTAGAGCTATAAGTCATCTGTAAGTGTACTTAGTTCTCCTTGATTTTTGTTGTTGGGGTTTTTTTCTGATTTTTTTTTTCTAATTTTTCTCTTGAGAGCTTTTTCTTTTCTTTTTTTTACCAGTAGGTAATGTCCAAATATAGGACAGATTAGCAGGGACCAGAACTGTTAGCCAGTCAATGATGACTTAATGGTCTGTATCTTGTCAGTAAGTTCCTAGTAGACAAATGGTATTACATAAGATACTACTTTGAAAAGTTCAAAATAGATGTTCTTTTTTTGTAGGAGACATAAAAAAATTAGGATTAAGTTAGTATCAGACTGTTGACCTTAGAGTATGGTTTTGGTTAAAGTTTAATGATTTTGATGTAGTTTATGTGAAGACCATTGGAAGGTAAACTTGTTCGTTCATTTTTCTAGATTGAATTAGCTGTTTTCAAACCAGTAACCTGAGAGTGTATTTAAATGAGGAAGTTCCACTGATAACCTAGCAAGAACTTCAAAGATAGTTTTGCATCACTACAGGTGCCTCTGAATGCTCGTATTGAGTGCAGGGATTTCATTTGCAGTGTTTCACTTGAGATTTAAGCTGAAATAAGCATGTAGGTTTGGCTAATCTGCTGTAATTGAGGCATATAAACAAACTTTGACTAAATTGTCACTGTGGCTTCAGTGGTTTCCATTTCCTTTCTTTGATCTGGTATTTGCATTTGTATTGCTACTGCTTTACTTAGAAAATATGACTTGTAACAATAGAGAGGGTGCGAAAGGATGGTGCCCCAGCCTTTTCCAGTGTTCCTGGGTAAGCCAAGCCTTAGTCTTAGAGACTTCAGCGCTTTCAAAAGTGGCTCCTGTACCTCCGTTTCTGCAGAGGTGTTTCTGTAGTGCAGTTTTCTGTGGCACAGCAGTGGACCTCAGCCATGCCCTGAAGTTAAATTACACCGTTTACTGGACTCCTGTGTTTTGGCTTCTGATTGGCTTGAGATCAGGGTGTATGACTGCAGCCACAGAGAAGCAACAAGTACATGTTGCATTATCCTTGTCCCTTGCCAAAAGAATCAGTCGTGAAGTATGTTCTGAATGGCATCAGGATTTAGGAGAAAACTATGCATATGTCGCTCTTTGTTAAGTACTGCTTCTCTACAGTTTGATTCTGAAACCAGTCCTACCCCAGTCTGTGCTGCAGTAAGAATTGGGGGAGACTGTGCTGGACGCTTGACAAAAATGGGCTTGCCAATGGCTTCTGCAGTGAGGAGGAGTGAGTTTGCTAGCAGGCCTGCTGGCTGCAGCACATAGACGCATAGCTCCAAATGTACATGTTTATTTCAAAGAATGTATGTTCTTTTGAAAGCTATTTAAGTTTTGTGGGTCTTAGAGCAACCGTTTCAAATGTGGGGCTTAAATGGCTTTTGTAAAATCAGAATAGCAACTTGTGACTTCTGCTGTTCCCATTCAAAGGAGAGATAGCAAAAGGACTTGTATGTTCATTACAAAAATGAAAGCTGGGGTACTCTGCACAATAAGATCATTATCTTTAATTTTGACAAACAGTAACAGTAAACAAGACGACATTTCAGTGAAAATGAAGGATAGTGTAAAACAGCACAACGCAACAATGCCGGATAAATTATGTTTATATTTGTATACATACAATAAGCAAGGCCCTGAGTATCACAATAGCTGGAATAAACCTTTGAGGCACTAATGCTTGTTTGGAAAATACACAGTATGCAGGACAACATTTATCTGTTAAGGCTATGTCATTTAATCCTCAAAAAATATGGGTGAATTCTGTTTTATTATCTCCTTTGAATAGTGGAAATCCAATAACTTCAAATTAAAAATGAAAATCCATTAATTAATGGCTTACAAAATAGAGCCACAGGTGGATAATAATAAAAAAATGCCTATTCTGGTAACAGGAGTTAGGTAATCATGCTTGACGTGATGTTTCCAGACTTTCTGAAGTGATGTATTTGAGTAATAGTAACATTTCCTTGGTATTTGCTGGTGTAACTATTAAGCAAACTTTATCGTGTGTCAGTGAAAAAACACAATTCTTTATGCCCGTGCTTGTGAGGGCCAGTTACAGAAGTTGGTACAATGATCCATAGCCATAAAGTGTATCTTCAAACTTGAGATTAATTGGTTCTCAGCAGCAGAAGCTGTCTAATGTAAGTCAAAATAAATACTATCTTGGAATTCACAGTTTTACATAAAACAACACTGAACACTTTGCTGCAGTTAGGATATCAGCACATTCAGATAAATAGCTTAGTTTTATATTTCAGTAACAACAATGTTTCTATAACATACCCACAAGTAGCTGAGTCACAGAAGTATTTAGGTGAAGATTGCCTATGAAAGGAGACATAAGATACAGCAAATGCTTTTTGTAATAGACATTTAAAATGTAAACTATGTACAAACTGGTACTTTATGGCGAGAGGATTTAACTACTTCCGATAACTATTTGACATTTGTTGTGCCAAAGCATTAAAATAATTTTCATAGCTGGCAAAAGCAACCAAGTTGCAGAAGCTTCTTTATTTTGCCATAAAATCTTGTCAAAGGTAAAAATTGTTTTTATTTGCTATTATGAAAATCTTGGGAGGGGGGTGTGAGGGCAAAACAAAATCTGTTATTTAATGCCTCCCTGGGCCCTCTACTCAACTCAGTTTTTAAAAACTTTTTGTTGTTTTTCATTAACCTGTTAGCTTTCATTTTAATACTGGCTAGCATTTCCAACAGTCTGAGGAAATGTTAAAAATAAATGAAAAGCAAAATAAATAAAAATCAAACAGGAAATAATCCAACATACTGAAAAGGAAGTCTGATTTTTTTTTTTCTTTTTTTTTCTCCTCTCCCCCTGCCCCCCTCCGGCTATGATCCTGTATCTTGAACAAATTGAGAGGAATAAAAGACATGACAGGTACCTTCATTGCCTTGTTCTGTTAAGTAAGAAATACTTTGATGTGCATTTAAATTGGCGCATAAAAGAAATACTTTGACGTGCATTTAAATTGGCACGTTGGACAAAGTAGTTCCTCATTTGTGACATCTGTGCTGTCATGTGGCAAACCAGCTTTGATAGTTTTCTGGCTGGAGTAAGAAAGATCCCAAACCCACAGTCTTTTCTGAGATTCCCCCCCAACAGTTTAACATCCAGTTAATTTGTGGCAATACAAATGTCTGTGCTGGACTCATGCGGGGTCTCTGAACAGCTAGGGATATCGGACATCCAGAAGAAAGTAAGGACTGCCTTTTTTGTGTGGTGTTTGTGGGGTTGGTTTTTTTTTTCTTTTTTCCTCCTCAGAAAGACTATCAGTTTGCCTGTGTCAAAACGAAGGCTTTTCTCTCTCTTTTTGTTGTTTTTTTGTTTTGTTTTGTTTTTTGTTTTTCCCCCCCTTCGCCCAGCTGTCTCCCCGAGGGGTCTCTGCGAGCAGCAGCCACCAGAAGGCGCCTTGCCCACGCGTGAGCACGCTCGGCCGGGCCAGCCGGCACTCTGACCTGGCTCCTCAGCCGGGGCTTTCGGGTTAAGCCGGCAGTCAGTGTGGTGCAGCAGAGCGCCGTGTGGAACCGGGAGCCTTAAAGCTCTTGAGACCTGTTTGTTTATTCAGTCAGAAGTACTACATAAATCCATTTTGTTTGCCAGTTAACTCTACTGTAAGCTAGCTGACACTGGCTCTGGTTGCTGTTTTGTATGCTGTAACTGAAGAACGCAAAAGCTCTATTTAAAGCCTAAACCCTGTAATCAATAAATAATGCTGGTGATGTACTTAATGAAATTTTATATAAAAAGACATTTACTTCTATTAAGATTAAACTCTACCATCAGATCTGTAACGGGACATATTAAGAAGGGATTTTTGAGAGCAAAACTGTTTGCTACCCTGATTCTAAAGTGCAGTAGGTGCTCTTTAACTGTAGTAAACAGCAAAGCATGAATGCTGCTTTCAGACCTTCTGATGCATGTAGAACTATGTGAGCTTGTCTTTCAATCACAGTGTGCTAGACTAGCAGTTGTCTACTTGAAGAATTATCATATGGATGAAGCGTAAAAGAAACAAGCTGCAATATGGAAAATTAGATATTGGGAAGAAAAATTCTCACAGTGAGGGTGGTCAAATACTGGAACAGGGCCCAGGGGGATTATGGGCTCCTCATCCCTGGAGATGTTCAAAATCCGACTGTGTGAGGCCCTGAGCAGCCTGCTCTGCCAGCAGCGCAGCAGAGAGCTGGACCAGGTGACTGCCAGAGGTCACTTCTGGCTGAAATTTTTTCTGTGATTCTGTGAAATATTTGTATCATTTAGAACATTAATAGTGTGGTACTGCCAGAAGAGTGTGAAAAGTACCAAACAAATTACTTCAGCTGCGGTGTTTTAACATTCAGCAAAGTTGTAAGAAGAAAGTGTTCAGAAAACTGAAGAGTTGAGAATAACCACTTTCTATTTAGGAATGCCGAATATAGTCATGGGAATACTATGAGTGTGTGATTAAGGTAACCTGTAACTTTTGCTATCAAAACTTTAATCGCCATTAGGACTGTTCTGCCACCTTGGTCTCTTCTCAAGGTTAAAAGTACTTTGGTTGAACGCTTTTTGAGGTAAGCATTAAGAATCTTTGCGCCACAGATAATGACATTAAAAGTAGTCAGTGTTGGCCTACTCTTACTCATTGGTTTAATCTCAGTGGTCTACATCTGGTAGTTTTCTTCAGAAATTAAGGCCCAAGCATTCTTTTTCTGAAGCATAGCCTGCATGTGTGAGGTGCTTTTAATGTGTGTCCCACTGAAAGCCCCAAGAGGGACTTTGTGTCCTGGTGCAGCACTAGGTACCCAGAGCAGGCTAGGCCATGGGCCCCAGGATCTCCCCTAGGACCGTCCCAAGCCACAAGCAGTCTAGAGGTGCTAATAAGTGGATGAGGAGAGAGGTCTCTGTCTCCCTTATCTTGTAAAAAAAGATAAGGTGAACTAACCTTTAAAGTGCTAAAAATCTCCATAAAATTGTGTAAAAACTGTGAAAGTTGACATAGGAAAGTTGACATAGGTGTATGTTTCAGGTGTTACCTTTGATTATTAAGTTGGAGTGATTGCCTTGCTAAACTGACTAAAAGCCACATTTCTAAAATCTTTGAGGGTTTGACATCTAGTCTCATGTGATTCACCTGTAAGATTCTGCCAGTAAATCAGAACTGCTTCTTGTGACTGACAAGCATCAGAAATGAGAGGCTATGGTCTTTGAAGGAACCATATCTCATTGTGTCGATTGGCAGCAGCTGGATTTGTGTATCCTGCAATGATGAACGTGTCCTGCAAACATAACTCGGGACTCTCCAGAATTTCTGCCAACAGGTTTATTTCTCTCATTATAGAGTCTTCATTGGTGATTCCTCTGAAGCTCCTGTAACAATCAACTTCATATCAAGTTCTTTTTAAATTCCACAGTTTTTCCAGAGCCTAAAAAATGCCTCCTTCTAAATTATTTAGTCATGTTTCACAAATGATACTACCTGACTGTGACTGATCTCAAACAGATAACAATTTTTTCTTAACATTTTCACTGATATGTCAGACTTTTTTCCCCAGCTACACAGAATAGTCTGTGTTCTGAGATGCTGTTATATCTCACGTTTACAGATGCATCATTTTACCAACTAAGTTGGTAACCGTTATTTCCTGAATATCCCAGTTTGATAAAGCAGGCAGCTTTTAACAATTACTGAAAATCAAGTCTTACTGTTTGTTAGCTTTTAGAACTTGATTTAAAAGACGTAACATGCCCAAATTGCAACTTTTTACCATTTTTACTAGAACAAAATAAAAATGCTTCTTACCTACTATAAACAATAGTAGAAGGCCATTCTTCAATTATTATGTCAGAATCAAAAGGATGAGGTGGCTCGTCCTGCAGCACTTCAGGCAGGTAATATGCTACTGTCACTGACTGTGTCATCTCCGACTGAGATTCGTTTGTATGGACTATGGTCACAATGGGTATTGTTATCCCCAAGTACAGTCCTGAGGAGACATACATGACTTTTAGAAAATACAAATGGAAGTCTACATATGGTGCTTGACTTCTGAACTCACACTGAATAATACAAAGTGAGTACCACAGAGCAGTTTCATTATGAAAAGGTATTCAGTAGGATGTTTTAGAAAATGGGTTTGTGTATTCCAAGTGGAAGTAGCATTTTATTATGCCTTGTAGTTTGTGTGTGTGTATATATCTCTAGAATCTACACATGCAAATATGTGTGCATGTGTGTCTAAAATGTGGTATTTGGTGAGCTCTCCTATCTTTGTGTAGGGCAAGGAGTTTGACTTAACTTCTTTCCTCCTCTTCAGAGGGTTGTGTTTATCTTGTAAACTGACCTTGTATCATGTTTTAAATATTTAGGAACAAACAATGTAGGCAAGACAAGGGGGCTGCATTGTGAATTCATTTAGGATTTGCTGTTACCAAACATGTTGCTATGTTTTTTGCAGTGCTATAGGAAAAGGTTGTGATTTCTGACTGTGTAGGTAGCAGTGATGACTAGGAGTGCGAACTTTGCTTCTGTACACAGTTTGAAAACAAAACTGTACTGTTCTCAAGCCAAAATTACTTTTAAACCATGTTAAAGGGTTAAAAGAATGGAGAGAGTGGGGAAGATACCTGATTAAGGAAAAGCTTTCATGATCAATGCTTTCAGTTTCTTGGAAAGAAAATTAAGGGTTGACTTGAATGCAACACATGTACTATTATGGAACAAAACACTGGGCATTGCAAAACTTTTTAATCAACTGGAGAAGGAAAAAAATGAGAACTGATGGCTGAAGTTAAAACCAGATTAAATCGGATTGGAAAATAGGTGCACATTTTTCATGCAGGCACAAGTTATCAGAGACATGGTGGACTTGCCATTAAAGTACTTGTGTTAAAACTAGATTATCTTTCTGGAAAATATGCTTCAACCACAAATTTTTGGTGTCCACTCAGACATACGCAAGTTAAGTATCATAAACTAAAATGGAGGCAAAACATTATGGTCTCTTTTGGCATTACACTCTGAGTAGGTTCTTAGACTATGTGATTTCAGTACTGCTGTGAAAACTAAACCACTAAAATTCTGTAGCAAAAGCCTAATGTATGGCTGACAGCCTACAGAAATAGCCAGTATCAATTCTCAGGCAGTTGTGGTGGTCACAGTGCCCCTAGAAACAGTGGTGGTTTCTCGCAGATGTTCTCTTCTAGCACGTATGCAGAGGGAGCAGCACTTTGGTTTAGACTCTGCTGGAAAGGCTGTATTACAGGAAAACATCCGTCTAGACAGGGTGGTGTATTTGGAAGAAGCTCATGAAAGTATCTTCCCAATTAGGAGGAGCTAGTGCATAAATAAAATGTTTTAACTTTAACGTAGAATTGGGGTACCAATTACCTGAGGAATTCTGCTCACAAATGTACCTCATAAGCTTCATGAATCCAAGGCATATGCTCTGTTCATACTGTTTTTCTTTCATTTTTATACAAGCCCACTTGGCTTTTCCATACTGACGTTTTTCGTAAAGCAGATCTCCAAGCTGGAAATGCAGTAAGATAATAATTTGTATTTTAAGTTAATCGCCTAAAAAACCCGTGCAAACAAATAAAAGTCAAACAATATTCCAGTGCTTTACTTGCAGCATAGAGAAATCAGATTTTAAGTCTCAGTGTCAGCTACACCTTAAGTGCGTTCTGTTTAATACTTAGTTCACATGTGCTTCATTTCAAGGTCCAAGCTGGTATATAATAAGTAGATATCCAAAACCAATGCAGTATGTGCATCTTACATGAGTACAAGAATAATGGCATCTTTTTTCAACTGTCAGTAAAATGATCTTGAAAGGAACATGTGAATTTCAATCCTTCCTCGTATGAATTAAGAAGGGATATGCTGCTGATCTGGGGCCAAAATTTATTTCAGCAGACTTCTAGGTAGCTCTCCTTTAAAATAAGAAACTGCCATCTTTTGGGCTTGCAGTATTAACCATTTAGTTGGAATTAACACTGAATAACCTTATTTTTTATCTGCAGTTATTACAGTAGTACTAAGAAATTGCTTTCAAGCATTTAATTACAGCATAAATAGTCAGAAGTCCCAAACTGTTTAGGTGAAATACACTCAATCAAATTGTGACATTTATAAATTTGAATTATATAGATCTACTTAAAAGAAATGTGACAAGAATTCTTTATACATGGTTAGTAAAGATTTTCTTGACTTGTCATGTATTTAAGGTTAGACACTTGTTTGCACATTTCCTGAGCTGTAAACAATTTGCTAGACATGTTTCAATTTTTCATTAGAGGATAAGATGGCTTTGATAAGATGGATTTGTAAATTGCTGCTTTGTTTAATAATGATCCATGATACAGAAGCACATGTTTGGTTTTAAAGTCAGATATTAATCTCTTTCAAGTATTCTTTGCTAAGGTTTTGTTAACATGATTGTGCAAAGAAGCAAGTGCATTCATTTAAATGAATAAGCATTTTTATTTCAAATGTCAAAATAAGAGGGGTTTTGTTAAATTAATTATAAAGTGTCACAAAGACTTTAATTCCTTGCCATCTTCTGACATTTCTGCTAGTTTCTACCGTACAAAAAAGAAAAATTCACACATGTAAGAGTGGTGAGGTGTTAAAAATGAAATGTAGTTATCCAGTTATAATGCTTTGCACTTATGATATTAAAAATCCTGAATGGTTACAATAATTTTATAAAGAAACATATTTTTGGAAGCTAGGTATGAATACTGAAAACACTGTTAAAACCTCAACTGGGAAGGGAAACGGTACCTTTTCTTTGCGCTGGATCAGAGTAAATGGGATGGTCTGTCTCTCCTGGGGATTGTTATTTCTAGTCAGCTGCTGAATTGGCTCTGCCATCTCTGTAACAAAATAACACATTTACAATTTTAGATGTAGGAAGGAGTCTGGGGACCTTGTTTTTGTAACAAAGTTTAAGTTTTGTAAGTTTAGTTTGCTCTTCAATATTAATAGAGGTTAACAGGCTTCTGTCTCTGTACTGTTGGGAACAGATTTCGCTCTCCCATTCCTCGTATACTGCAATTGCACAGGTGTCTAGGGAAAGCTTTTGGGGGAGACCAGTCTCCTGGCTCTGTGCTGGTGTTGCCAGGAGAGGATTTCAAAATAAAAGGCAAACAAATATTTTAATTAAGAAGTAGAAGAGAACGTGAACTTTTGTTTGTAGCTTCAGAAGACTGCACAGAACAGGACACACACTGGGCTGTATCAGCAAGACTGCAGCCAGCCGGTCAAGGGTGGTGGCTATTCTGTTTGGTGCTCATGAAGCTGCATTTCACTTTATGGTACAGCAATGGCATTGATGAACTCAAAATACTTTGGTGGAGGGCTGCCCAGCTGGTTAGGGCAGGATGGAGCATAGAAGGGGCTGGGAGAACCCGATGTGCTCAGGCTGGAGGGGAGAAAGTGAAGGTGGGGTGTGGAGGGGGGATCAAAGTGCAGTCTCCACCACCTAGTGGAAGGATATAGAGAAGACTGAGACTCTGTTTAGAGGTATACAGTGATAGGGTGAGAGGCAGCAGACATACAATTGCCATACAGAAAATTCTGATTAGGTATAGAAAAAACACTACCAAAACCCAAAAATCACAGTGTGAGTGATCAACCGCTGGGACGGGGGCCCAGAGATGTTATGGAGCCTCTGTCCTTCGAAAAATTTAAAAGTCAGCTGGATGAGGCCCTGAGCAACCTGAAACCCGGAAGTTAGGAACTTAACTCAGCAATTAGCCCTGCTTTTAATGAGGGGTTAGACTACAGATCTCCAGGGGCTCCTTACAACCTGAATTATTTCATAGTTCTGTATTGGTTAATTCTACATATTATACCTACTCAGCGTAAATAGATGTTTATACTTTCTTTAAAAGAAAAGTGCTGAAACTATAGATGAGGGAGGAGAAAAGTGTCCTGTTAAGCTAAAGAAGTAGAAGATGAGGAAACTTAAAATTCCTCAATGTATACTTCACTGAAGAAATGTGTCTTAAGAAGATGTGATTATTTAACAAAGAAATTGGAACACAGATTCGTGTCAATTGACACAAATCTCTTTTTGTTGCATAGTAGTTTCATAGGTATGTGCTGTCTGAAAGTTTTTATTTCAGTTTGGAAGGGGCAGAAGTGACTTAGAGTGAATATTAACATTCTAGCAAAGTTCAAACATAATTTACATAAAGATGGGAGTAGAGCAAAGCAAGCTTTGTAACTTGTGTTCTGTTTGTCAGGTTCCATTACACCCGGCAGAAAGAAATACGGTGGTTCAATGTTCTCAAATAGTCATAGTTACCATAAACCACTAGTAAAGATTAAATGGAATGTACTAACTTAAGTTGACTAACAGGGACACCCTCTGTTTTGCATGCTTCTTATGTTTGCCGTTGACTGTCGTCTTGCCCTTTGGAACGAGAAGGGCTTGGAGTACAGTCTAATGTGTCATCACTTCTGATCTCAGCTCACATTTTGGTGGCTCATTATGTGAAGGAGAGTGTTAATAGTTGACTGTTGTTGAAGAACTGTAAGCACCTGCATGCTCGCTTGCCAATACTGAGATGGAACTGAAATGTGCTGTGACTTTTTGAATCATTCTCACATTTTGTAAGAAATTAAATAACGAACCTGTTCTCTATTTCTAGATGTAGTGACACTACCAATCATCCAGTCTGTATTAATGTACACTTTCCAGCCAAGCTCAAATGGATAGAAGGAGAAAATATATTATACTTGCGTATATAATACTAGCATATTCTAGTACTTCTGTTCTCCTACAATTTTTGTCATTTAAATGTGGTTGGATTAGGTGTATTCGCAACTATGGTTATCTTGACATCAGTTCTAGCTGCAGTTCGTAAATAAATTCTGCTTAGAAGTTGATCCCTAACAGACAGGCTTGGAAACTCTGGATATAAGGTTAGTCTTAGGAATGGAAAGCCTCTCTTCGAAAAGACTTAGTCCCTTGCTTTTCAAAGGTGAAGTAATGCAAACATTTGTGTACTTTGATAGAGGATTAGAAACTTAATTTTTATGTACAGTGTTTGAAAGTCTGGATGTGAATTTCTGCCACACTACCTCATGGTATATATCAGACATGCATGAAAAGGACTAAAGTTTCAACTGAAATAAGAGCCCTTCTCTTAGGTGTTTTAAGTGCCTCAGCATCTTAAGTGGAAAAGGCAGGATGATAGGGGAAAAGAGTATTATCCATGTTGCAGAGAAGAGGAGAATTAAGATGCAGGAGAATTAACTTGGCCGAGGTCACTCAGTAAATCTGTAGCTGAGCTGGGAATCAAACCTACATCTCCTGGCATCCAGTGCAGGGGTTTTAGCTTTAAGACTATTTGGAATAGTAAAGATGGTTTTAATAAGGGGGAGAAAGCTAAACTTTAGTTAATTTTAAACTTCTTTTTTTAAAATGTGATTGGGAAACATTTAATTAATAACTGACATGTGAAATTGATGTCTTTGGAGGCTGAGAGAAAAATAAAAGTACATTAGACTTTCCACAGAGTACTCAAGAATTAGGAAACATTTTAGGACTCTAGAAATGTTAACTCTATTTTTAGATTCCTTTATTGATAAGTGTGGAGGGGTTTATATTTTTTTTTTTTTCTTCCATATTAATGCACAGGATAGGGATTACAGCTAATTAAAGTCCTTTGGGGAGTTTTATTCTTCAGTTTGTGAATCCACACCTGTCAGGCAGGATGGTATAACATTTGGATTATAAATATTTTAATCTGTAAAATACTTTAGATTATACTGCCCAAAAGCAAGTGAGTTGCTTGGTTTACATGTCATCTGTCAGTCCAAGCTTGCAAACTTGAATACTGGTGTGACAAAACAAGGCACGATGAGTTGTAGCAGCGTAGCTAGGTAAAGGCTTGGTTTAATTCAATTTCAAAATTGTGATTACAGATGCTACTATAGGTAGGTATTGTGAAACAGGCAAATCTTTACAAAGGGATTTATATAGATAAGGCACATTTGACAAGACTTGTTCGTAGCAGCAAGACTGAACAGTATTTAAATTGTTGCATGTCTTAATTTGTGTCTGATTGGACCTGCTGGGAGTGCTGCTGAAGTGGGATGTACTTGTCAGCTGTGCCCTTAAATAATGTACATGCACACAAAACTCTGTCATTCTAGAGGAGACAGGCTTTGCAATGCTGGGAACCAAAATCTTCATGCTGAAAAGAACCACTAGACATGCACCTTGGAGAAACAGCTCTGGGAAGTGTCTACGAGCACCATCTTAAGAAGCAGGCTCAGTGCTGGGCTGGGGTGGGCTTCAGCGTGAGGCTGCACCACTGGGATGACCCAGCGGTGGAGACTCTGTAGTCCTTCCTCACATGCTTCCTTCAGCTGACAGATGTTTTGGCTGTCCAGCAGCCTCTGTACCAGCAGAGCCTTGCTGCCACTTACGTGAGGTAACCTCAGCAGGGGAGGTACATTGGAATTGATGGAAAACCACCTGCAATTCAGATCTAAAGTTTGATCTGGAGCCTGGGTACTTGACCTCAGAGCATGCTTCTTGGTGCACTGAGTATCTTTAGCCAACTTTATGCTTTAGCAAGTAGATGGTTTTGATGGGTAGCAATTTTCCTGAGCTTTCTTATTAATGAATGTTCTTACACTGAAATCAGAATTGAGAAATTTAAAATTAACTGCTGTAGCATGTTTTTTGCTTCTACTGGGAGTAGATAAAATAGAGTTTTCAAGCCAAGAAAGTTAGATTATACCTTTCTGCACCTTCTGTTTTCTTTTACCTTTTTGTTGCAAGGTTTGGCACAGGCCAGTCAGTCTATAGGATTAAGATCTTGTTAATAGTGATAAATTGCAATATCTGTTCACATCTCACAAAATCTTATGGTTTTTAGAATGCTTACAGTGTTCCTGTTACCTTAAAAGGTGCTAACAGAAGCTACAAAGCAAGTCATCTTTTTGAAAGACATATTGTCACCGTGGAACAAAACAGGTGTCAAAGCTTGTGGCAGTCCAGAGCTATTGATGAGAGGGGTGGTAATATTCTTATTTTGCAGACTTTACCACTAGACTACAGGAAATACACATTCTGTTGTTAAGGTCTCAAGTGCTCTCTGCCTGCACAGTTACCAGGCTGGCAGTCAATAGTCGGCCAAGTAAAGTTCTTCTATTTTCATGCGTTGTGGCTTCAGTGACAGCAGCTGCTTGGCTGGGGCACACTAGTCAAGAGAGGTAGTCTGCTCCCTATTGACAGGGAGGATTTCTCCTCCCAGAAAGTCATCTCTGTTGCCTCTGTGTTCCCTGGGGCTGAAGTACACTTTTAGCTGACTGGATACCAAACATGGATATTAACAGTTAACTTGAACTTTGAATGGACCATGTAAACTCATCTGGCACTCTCTTAGGCTGTTCTAGCTGAGATGCAGTCCCCTCCTGACATACAGCCCTAGACAATATCTGAAGCAAAATCTTCTGTTTAGATTTTTGTAATGTTTGCTTAGTGCTACAAAGTAAACCTTTTATAATATAGTAACTAAAATGTGGTAAAATACTAGTTTTGACATATTTCCTGGATTTGACATCCTGCCTCGTAAATCTTAGGAATTTCAATGCCTTGTTTCACTATATATCAGAATACCAGATAATTGTGTGGGAAGGAATCTTGTTTTCTGCTACACAAAGCTAGTCTTAAGGAGCAACTTGGCATCCATGTGTTCACGGCTCACTCGTGTATGCCTTAAAACCTCTCCCCCTGCCTCTGTGCCCCTGTAAAATCAGAAGCCTTCAGATTTGATGTCCTGATTACAGACGCAAACCCGTGGCTGCTGGCATGTGTCTTGGAACTATGGGTTGGCACTGCTGGCACAGGGCATCCAAAGAGCCCCCCAATAAGGGGGCAGTGAGGACAAGGCAAGCCAGAGAACTCTGTTCAGTCTGACCATGCCCTTCTTTTAGTACCTGATGGGGTGTTAATTTTCATTGTTAAAACATTAGAAAGATAAGATGAGACTTCTGCATGTGACTTGAAAAGGCAGTTGTACCCTCTTTGCTGTGTTGGAATATAGAAAAAGTTTTTAAAGAACAGTCATTTCATTTTGGTAGTGTCTAGTGCAGTCTTGTTCAAGGTTTTGCTGCTTCCTGTCCTCTTAGAAGGTGATTTATCTGAACAGCAGAGATGCTAATGATCTCTCTCTGATTCTCTGAGCTAAGTTTGCAGTTACTCTCTGCTGCTTGTTGTGAGCTACCTGACTTGTTACAGTCTTTCAGATGGTTCAGTCTTTCTCAAAACTGAAACGAAACAATTTCTTAATAAGATAAGCCTAGGAGGCTTAGTGTCAAAAAGCAAAGTTGATCCTTTTTACTTGTTTACTCTGTGCCATCTTTCAATTCAACCACCTTTCTTTAAAGAACTAACCTTTTGGATAGGTACAGGAGATACTCTTAAGAAGAATGCTTTTGCAGGTAGTCAATTTGAGACTGAAAACTCGCATCAGTCCTCCTTAGTGCAAACAGGTCAATCCGCTACGACTACAGCCGCTTCTCTAGGTTAGAAAAATCTGTCGAATCGCCCCGTGCAAAGCTTCCCCGCAGACTTTCCGTCTGCGGGAAGCGCGCACGGCTCGGATGGCCGTGTGTTGCAGTACCGCGCACCTCCCCAGCCCTAGCCCTGCCCCGGAGCCAGCCGTGCCGCAGCTGCTCGCACCAGGCGTCCCTAACCCGGCCTCCCCGCCGCTGGCCGGCGTGACCCTGCCGCTGCCGTGGGGAGGCGAAGGGGACCGTGCTCCTCCCGGCCCTGCCCCGCGCCCTCTCCAGGGGGGACAGCTGGGTGCCAGCCCCCAGGACAGGCTCCCCCGGGCTCTCTCCGCAGGTGTCGGGGCCCTGCACCCCCCCGCGAAACGCGTGCGGGGGCTCCCCAGGGGAACTCGTCACCGGCACGGAGCAGCTCGCACGGAGCTGCCGAGAGGGACGCCCTGCAGCTGAAGGTCAGGAGTAACCGGGAAGGTGACGGTACCGGCCGGTAAGCTCAGCGATGCCGCCTCCCTAATCCCCCTAAAGCCCAGCGGGCCGCTGGGGGCGTAAGCGGCTTAGCCCGGCCCGAGCGCTGCCCGCTTGCGGGTGCCCGGCCGGCTCTTACCCCGGGGCACGTCCACCTGGTGCCCCCTGCCCACGCTCTGCCAGTAGCTCAGCAGCCGCTCCTGCTCCTCGTCCTCCATGCGCTCGGCCTCCTCCTCCAGGCTGCTGCCGTTGCTGTGGTACGCCGAGTCGGGGCTGTCCTCCGCCATCCCGTCCAGGTCCTCCAGCGTGATCATCGCCGGGGCGCCGGGCTCCGCGCCGCTCATGCGGCACCCGCCCGTCTCCATCGTGCCGAGCCGAGCCGGGGAGCGGGCTGGGTGCGCTGCCGCCGCGCCGCTTTATGAAGGGCTCGCCCTGCCCAGGGATTTGCGGGCGGGGGGGCGAGCGCCGGCACGGGCGGGGGCGGCCCCCGCCTCTGCCCGCCCGCCCGCCGCCGGGGCAGTGCCGGGGGCGGGCGGTTCGGGCTGGCGGAGCTCCGGAGAGGGTCCCTGCGCAGAGCCGGCGCCACTTTGCTAGCAGTCCTGATGCGCTGTAGCTTCACCCGGCGCTGTAGGATGCAAGCAGTATAGGTTTTAAAGAAGTTTGTCTTTCGTATGTCTTCTCGCTGTTAACTCGGGCTCTCTTTCCTAGCTATTCTCTTCATCATCTTTTTTCCCCACTGCTCTTCATCTCCTGTTAGTCCTTCTTTATTGCAACTCTCTTTTAATATTTTCAAACTGCGCTTGAAAGGCAGATCTTTCATTTTATTCAGGGGTGTCTGCAAGGTCATTCCAAAGTGGCTCCAGTTAGGAGTGCAAAAGCCATGGCTCATTTTGTTACTGAAAGTCCAGCTTTGGAAGTTGACAGCTGCACAATTTTGCCATTGCTGAGGCAAGCCTTTATGAGAAAGGTAGATGAGCAGACCTGTTATGGGGATGGCTATGACAATTAAAGCAGGATCTGAATTTGAGTCAGGGGTATGTGTGGAGCATATTGTTCTACTTGTAGTTGTCTCTCATTCCAACTTTAATGTGAAATGAGTGTTGCGGTCCTTTTTGCACGGGCAGGAAAGGGGAACCTCTGGGCTTTTAGAATTTTAGAAAAATAGCAAAATAGTCCTCTCCCATACACTGTTGAGATGCTTGCAGGAAGAGACCAAAGGTTGGGGATATAACTGTTGACTCTGATGTGATGCTTAATTCCCTGCCCCCCCCCCTTTTTTTTCTGATCAGTATCTTTCTCTCAGGCTCAGCTTTGGTTAGCTAACCCAGGGGCCAATCTTGGTGTGACAATGAAGTATCAATTGCCTTAAAAACCAGAGATGTGCAAGTCCTGTCTGTGTACTTCTGACAATACAGACTGAAATCCTGCTGTTCCTATCAAGTGTTTCTGTAAAAGCTGACCAGCCAAGGACTGTTGTTTCTTGGAGAATTTGCAAACGGAAGAACAACTGCCAGTGGGAATGTCCTGAGAGAACAGTTCTTCAGTTCTTTCCTAGTGAATTTAGCTTTTTTTTTTTTTTTTTCCCTCCAGAAAAGTGGAATGCACTTCTTGCAGTAAGTGAAGTAGATAGTTCCACTGTGAGGATGTTTGGCCTCTTAGTTGTGGACATCAGCATCACAGACTCTTCTCTGATGTGAAATTCACTGAGAAGGCAAATCCTTGACAAATGTAGGAGGTGGTGTTTGGTTGTCTGATGATTTGATTTCATGGTCAACTACCTAGTGTACAGAACCTCAAGTTTCATTGAAAATGTGCTGAAATGGACTGTATTTTGGGACAGTTATCAGATCTTCCTCACAAAGGTGGGGCAGCTACACTGCTGTGGGTAGGTACCTTGAAGTAAGGCACATGAAACGATCCACATCACAGGTAGTGTCTTAAACTACATTTTAGTGCAGTACAAACACTGACTGCAGTTTTGTGGGTAAGGAATTTTCCCTGTGATTTTGGAACTTGGATTATTACTACCAAGTGGGGGCATCCTGGCTCTTGGAGATTTCTTCCAGGAAACCATTATTCTTGAGAAGAGCCGACTTTTTGAGGCAATGTGTAGAGGCTCTTCCTCTGCCTATCCTGCGTAAGTAATTCTGACACTTTCTCACAGAAAACAGTCCCAACTCTTTTGTTCAAGACTTAATTATGAGAATAAATGGTTGCTTAAATGAAATTACTCTGTTTAAAGGATTGCTAAGCGTTGTTGCTGGAGATGGGGAAAAAAAAACCCAAAAAACAACAACCAGAAAAATTGTCTAAAATCACAGCTAAATTTCTCTGTTTGTGAGAAATGCCACTGAGTATTGACTGGCTGCCTGTGAGAAAGAGGCTGGTAGGAGCTTAAGATTCTGTTTTAAAGATCCACCTGCACAAATTACTGCATGTGTATTTTATTTGTCTTTGGTTTATGATGTGCTTAGTAATTATATACAAAGGGCTACATTTGATAGAGTACTGAAGATGTATCATGGGCTGTGTATAGACGCTGCTATGAGCTCAGATAATAGAGTAACTGATTGCTACTGGAGTTGAACAAAGCTGATTTTTGTTGTATTTGGCTTTTTTCCCCCCAACTTGTTCACTTTGGGTGTGACTGTTGGCTAATGAACAGTCACTCTTGAGATAATAGGGTTTTGGTAGTACTGTATTCTTGGTGCTTTCCTGCCAGGTTGTATCTCTGAATGTAAAAGAAAAACAAATGTTCAGCCTTGCAAACTGAGGATATGAAACATCCTCAGTAGGATGCTTCTTTTGGTCCCATGGCAAAGTGATGACATTTACTGAATGGCGGATTATATAGAAAAGCCACTTCTCTCTTATAACTTCTCAAGTAAAAGAGAAAAAATGTTCTCCTTGAAATTAATTGAAAAGTAAAAACTGTAGGCCTTCTTTTTTTGTAACTTTTAAGAAAAGAAAAATGCTGTAACAGGAGAAAAGACAAGATGCTAGAAGAGGACAAACTATTCTATCTTTTTGGTGAATACTAGTTTCCAGGGAGGAAGGGTATATGTTCAATGTGTAACAGATCCCTGGAGAGTGGGAAGACTGTGAAGTGTCTGAATGAGTTAATATAAACTTGACAACAAAACTTTCAGAGGCACCAAGATCATTACTAGGTTGATCAGTATTGGTTTTGGAGAATTATAAGATCAGCTTAAAAACACTGTACCCTGCTGTGTCCCTGTTGCTTTATTTTCAGTATTGGAAAGGTAAGAAAATGTCAGTAGAAAGCTTGCACAAAATAACACTTTTCTCTCTCGTGTTTAGAGTTTGTTTGTCATGACTCTGAAGTTTTACAGGGAGAATAACTAAAACTGAGCACTCGTCATGGCTCCAAATGCCTTTCTCAGTTGCCTTCTCTGTCATAAACCCACATTCTTTTCTGTTAATAATTGTCCTCCTTCCCTTCTTTGATGTACTACACTATGATTTGAGAGGCTTCATCAAATGTTAGAATAAACTGTTCTCACTCTGTACATAAACTTTATGTACTCCATGTGCCTGAAAAGTTTCTTTACAGTCGGGTAAAGGATATGTGTAAGCTGCCCTAGCTCATCCGTGAGACGTGCTCCTATGGCCACGAGGCTGTCCGGTTCTCTGATCACCACTGGACTTCATGGCTCCGGCTACTTTCTTTTTTGATGGAGTCTAAAGACTCAGTCACTCAACCTGGAGTTACAGTTGGCAGACACTAAACATGGTTTGTTCCTGGGATGTCCTCCTGGAAGTTACTTTTAGGAACATTACGTTACTGCACTGACACTTCTTAAGGTAGCACACTTTGTGAAACCCAAACCTTTCTAGTTTCAGCCCTAAAACAAAGCAATGAATGCTCTAGATCTTCATCTAACCTTCACTGGAGCTGCTGCTCCCTAGAGCTCTAGAAGGGCTTGATTGATTTCATACCTTCCTCCAAAATCGGTTTGCTCTCCCCCAGGACAGTATGATCACAACTCTATTGTGAAGACTTCTGATAAATACACCTTCTAAGCTGGCTTTCCAGCTGTGGGTGGTGGGGCCAGAGCCTGGAATAAGTCTCCTCTTTCCCTTTCTTGTCTTCCTTCGCTCTCTTTCTTGAACCTTTGAAAATCTGGAGCAGAGAGCAGGAGCAGCGTGATGTCCATGTGGTTCGTGACCACAACAAAAATCTGGATTTGTGTTCTGGAGCTGCTTGTGCTACTTCCCTGCTCCTGGCTGTAGTGGTCCCTTGTTAAGGCAGACCAGCGTGTCGGTGGGTCACGTTAACACTCCTGCACAGCTCTAGGTGTGACATTACCTCACCGACAGCCAACGTAGTCTCATTTTCTTGCACACCAATTCTGCATCTGCCCCAGCATGTTTGGAAGGGGTCTGTGGCATGTTGGGCATTGAAAATGCTGGAGCTGGCTGAGTTGGGAGAGCAGGGGAAGGAGATGAAGGGAGATGGCAGCTCTATTTAAGGGCAGTGTGACTGTATAAACCTGGTCAGGTCTGTCAGTTGAGGCTGGGAGTGCTGTGGAGAGCTTCCTGGCACTTCACCTTTCCTCTGGATAGAAGTGGACCTTTAGAGTTTTTGTTTTGTGAAGATACAATCTACTTAGTGGGTGGTTTCTCTCAAACCCTGCCTTCTGTACTCTGACAGAAATGCACTACAGTTATTTATGTGTGGCAGATTTCTTGTTTTTCTTTGGTAAAGAATGCTTGCAAATCCACAGTAAAATAACTAGGCCAGGTCACCTGTTTAGAGCCTTTGTTTTATATTGTGCCAAGAGAAAACAGGTTAATAGCAGGTTTTAGTGAGGTGTAGCTGAAATAGTAACGGTTCTTTGCCTTGCCAGTTCTGCTTGTAATACACATGGTAGTCCTTTGTAGCTCCAAATGGCAGATCTTAAGCTAACCTCAGGTACAAGCTTCAAAAAAATCAGTGTGATTTGCTGCAGAAGATACCTCGTTCAGCAAAAACCTTTATGCTCATGGCAAGTTTAGTGCACTATGGGATAGCTTTACCAGTTGTCTTTTATGTATTGGTAGTAAATCTGTCACCTTTTTGAACTCAATTTAGTTAGCTAGAAAAAGCCATGAGTCCTAGTAAGCAATTACTTTAAATTAATTCTACAGTTCTGTTTTTTAATGGGTAACATAACACTTAAATGTTTTGGAAAGATTGAGAAGAATTCCCAGAAGTATTATCTTTTTAATTAAAAATAAAGGTATGGAAGCAAGATAAATGTAATCACTCTGAGTAGTGCTTGTTTCTGTATCTCTTCTAAGTAGGTTATGTTTACTGTTCCTTATTAGTTTTGAAGCTCCAGGTGACTGGATCCTGCTGTCTTTCATAATAGTCTTCCTTGGTTTGTTTTGCAGAAGCTGATTAAATCAGGCAGGGGTGTACATTGAGCAAACAGTGACAATGTAATTTTCTTACATGTTATAAAGTAGGTCAAGGGATGAGACATAAAAGTACATGTAATGGAAATTTCTTTTTAAAAAAATCATGCAACAAGTATAGGAGATAATAAACCAGTGCTGAAATACTATACTTACATGGGCATTACTTTTTAATGAAAACATTAATTTCTTTTCTAGAGAAACATGTCTGTGTTCAGAGAGTGACTCCATTTCCACTATTTGAGACATAGTTTAAGCTTGATCTTCAGCATTTCCAGTGTCCTCATGTCCAGCTGTTTAGGGTTTAATAGGAAGGTAAAATGTTATTTCAGTGGTATCCCATTAAAATAAAAAGCAGTGAGTTATCCCTTGCATGGTCGACATTTTTAATTTATATTTTTTTTAGACACCTTTTTTTATAAGCTGGCACAGACATTTCTGTCTCTGTCCTTTTAAAGTGACTTGTCAGATACAGGCCAGATCTAAAAACAACATAACAATAACAAACTATTTGGTAAAAGACAAAGTTTTGAATTTTAAATGCTTAAAACTAAACCAAATATGAGAAATTAATTTCTTGTGCATTTAGACTTCCAAGTGGCTTGGTGAATGTTTGACTGCATTTTAAGAAAAGATAATTTGATTTCCTCCTCCCCCCCCCCCGCCCCTTCCTCCAGAAATTCCTAGCAATATTGTGGTTTCCAATTGGTGTTTAGTTGTTGTTAGTGGTGTTAGTGGTTTATTTGGTCTAATTAATCCATTAGTTTTAATTAGAAGGAATGATTCGGGATGGAGTCTCTTGACTGTGCTTTACTTTGCTTGGGGAGCCGTGTGAGGCAGTGTCCCTGTCTGCCTGTATCATAGAATCCTAGAATGGTTTGGGTTGGAAGAGAACTTAAAGATCATCCAGTTCCAACTCCCCTGCCATGGCAGGGACACCTTCCACTAGACCAGGTTGCCCAAAGCCCCATCCAGCCCGACCTTGAACACTGCCAGGGATGGGGCATCCACAACTTCTCTGGGCAACCTGTTCTGTGCCTCGCCACCCTCACAGTGAAGAACTTCTTCCTTACATCTAATCTAACTCTACCCTCTTCCAGTTTAAAGCCATTACCCCTTGTCCTATCACTACATGCCCTTGCCCTTGTAAAAAGTCCCTCTCTGGCTTTCTTGTAGGCCCCTTTAGGTACTTTACCTGCAGGTCAAGGCAAACCTGAAGACAGGGTTTTGAAGTGCCTGGGGGCTCTGTGGCCGCAGATGGATGTTCAGTCCACAGAGCTGGTCTGACATCAACTCCTGCAAGAGACGTGAACAGGCAGTGCTCCTCACCACCGTCCTGCCTTCGGAGCTGCTCCTGGAGGCCTCCCAGCTGCTCCTGTGGGCATCGCGGATCAGCCAAGCTGGGTTCCTGTGATCAAAAGCAGCAAGCTGCCTGAGCGTGGTATCCCAGTCTGAAGGCCCGGACTAGGGAAGAGGAGGACCCTAAGATGCACCAGAGCATTCAGAATTTAGGCTTTGTTTCTATTATTCCTCAAAAGCCTTTATCTGTCATAATCTGCTTAGCCTCCTGACTCCAGCTAGCTGTTTTTGAAAGACCTGCAGGCAAGGAGCGGGCAGTGTGGAAATTCCCCAGCACATTGTTTCCCCAGTTTGGCTGGTGCTTTCACAAGTTTTCCTTCACCCTTCCAAAGTTCTCTTTGCGTTTTTGATTCTTTGGGGGATTAACGCCTCTGTAGTTGACAATGGCAATTATTGCCATCCCTTTTCTCAGGATTTGTCACTTAATGCCACATAGGCACTGTACACAGAGTAAGAAGCTAAAGGAATACCAAAGTATAAAGATAATCAAAACAAGCTGAGAAAAGTTGTTAAACTAAGCTGCCAGTGCCTTGACAGGGTATGAGTAGAGTGTGCTGTTAATTATACTTATGCATCCTAACAGGCTCTAAAAACCCAGCATATGCTAGATGTGTGAAGAGGACAAATGGAGTGTTGTTACTTAGTGCATAAACATGCACTGCACTTTTACAGTTGACTTTCTTTTCCTGTTAGGGCATTTTGTTTTCACAAACTGAAAACTTACTTAGTTAGATCAGTATTGTTTGAGGCCTGAAAGTTAGACCTGTTTTTATTGGTTCAGTTGGATTTGATTTTCAGTGGGCTGAAAGAACAGCAGTAAAGGCATTAGGCTTTTGTTATGCTATAGCCTTCTCAGTGCAGTTCAGCTGAACTGCTGTTAAAATGCCTAGAAAACTTGGGAAACGCTGGATGCATGTAAGCAGCTATTGGGAACTATCTGCTATCAAACTAAGTCAAGACTGCCTTTGGAGAAGCTTGTTATTGTGCGCTAAGATGTTTTTGGTGCTACTAGCCAAGTGGGCCAACAGATTGTAAATAATTTTTATAGAACAAATCTGATTACTCCAATTATTACAGAGTTAGCGCTCATGCAAAGCTAAGTCTGTGAAAAAAATCATGACCACCTAAGGCTGAGAAACAAAGAGGAAAAACAGGATTAAGATGAATTAGTGCAGGTCAGTTCCCTTGTTTCACCAATGTGGAAAGCAGGTACATGTGATGCATAAAAACAAATTGTCTTTTGGCGTGGTTTCCGAAGGAAATGGGGCACGCTGCTGTGCTGGGCCCATCTGCTGGATGCTCATTCCTCTCTGTTCACGTCTCCCGACTCCCATCCCTTCCACACACAACTTTCTAACCTGTTGGCTAGTCTTCTGTCTGTGGTAATTTAGAGTTCTCAAAGCTGAATACAAGTTTTCCTGAGACTAAAATGCCATTGAAGTTAGGGTTACCAGTAAGAGAGGGAGCTGCAGCATGAGTTCAGTAGCTGATTACCCATCCCATTTCGTTTCCTCTCTGCTCAGTCAGTACTTGTGCGATTACAAAAGCACAGTGTGCATTTCCACTTCTCAGTTATTTGATGGGTATGGGTTTATCTTGGGGCAGGAGGGTGTTTGTCTGTAGGGTGGTGGGCACAAATCTTCAGGGAACCAAGTTGTAAAAATTCTGCAGGCTTTAGAAAAAATTTTATAAATTAGCCTAGAAACATTCTGATAATGGAGAACCTTTCGGTGAGGGAGAGCACCAGCTTGTCATCTGGTACAGTAACAAATTATTCAGAAATCACTACAGTTTGTTTTGAAAAATGCTATGTTTCAAATAAAATGAATGAGCTGCTTATGTTCTGTTGTGCAAGATCTGTAAAAATAAAACTACTTCAAAGGGCTAAATACACATACCTTCACATCTTTTTTATACTTCTGTGTTTTCTTTGCAGGTGCTAGAAACATTTGCTGGACGCCTGATTAAAATAGGAGTTTTAGCAAGGCGGGATATTCCCAGACTTACAAAGTACCAGATAATTCTAGCAAGAGACCAATATAGAAAAAATCCTTCTTCACAAAATGGGGTAAATGTCTTTATTTATTTCACTTTATTGAAGCAGTGAATAAATAATAATATACCACACCATACAAAGTTTCCTGATACGTTTTATGTTAGATTTCCTTTGTAACAATTATATTTTTAGTCTTGGAATGAAATAAGCCTACTTGTTCCACATTTCTTGATGCTAATATAGGAAAGTTAAGGAAAAGATGAAGAACTCAATTTCCAAACTGAAATTGTTTTGAGAACTTAGATTGTAATTACTGACTGCCGAATTTACACTTTCCCCTCAAAACTACATTAGTGTTCCTATTTTTCTGTAAATTGTCATGGAATGTTCAAATTTTGCAAACTTAAAAAAGAATATTACTTTAAAAAGAAAAAAAAAAGACTGTGTCACTTAAAAAGAACAATGGGAAATACACTTCACAGTAGGCAAGCCAACTTTCCTGACTTAAATTTTGTAGCTTGGGTAGATGTGCCAGAAATCTCTTGTTTTGCCAAACACTGATGGATAGTTCAGCTGTCAGATTTTGAGTGTTGCTGCATCAGAAAGTAATGAGCTAATCCTGGAAGATAATACAGGTATTTTGGAGATCATCTTGGAGGTGGAAAGAGATTGCCTTCATTGATCATTAAGAATTGTGTAACCTGTTTCCTGAAGGTTTTGATAGACAGACTACTAACTGTGCATCAGTTTGTGCTTTGGCTCTGTTTCTCAGATGTCAATCTTATCTTTGTCAGAAGAATTGCAGTATGATTCTGCTGCTTATTGACTTCCTAATTTAATGATGAGTTTGTTTTGTTTTCGCAGGGAATACATCAAGGCATAATTGAAGGAGATTTTGCACTTTGTATCAGTTTATATCATGGTTATGAGCTGCTGCTGCAAATGGGAGTACGGTCATTATTTATCTACCTTTGTGGAATTATGGATGGTTCAAAAGGTGAAATGTCTTTAGAAATATCCTTCCTTTTGTCTCCACTCCTCCTCATCTAATTTACCCCATCTGTATGGCTAGTTTTGCACAAAATGGTTTATATAATGGATGGGTTGCAAATGTAATTGCTATTTTGTTCCCCTTCATCCCTATTGGAAATATGTTAGCACAATGTTAAAGATAGAGTATATTTGGGAAAGCAAATGTGTTTATATGGTAGCAGTTCTGAAAACAGTAAGGCACAAAGAGAACTCAGAGTAAGTGGCAGTAATATCTCTGGAGAGACAGAGAATAACCATCAAACAATTTAAACTGAGAAATCGTTTGGTCTTGTAAAGCAATTCCTCCCACCATAGCAAAACTCACGTGCATGAGTTTTAAGTGTCAGATTTAGACACATCACACTAGAAGTTCTATTCCAGCTGTGCAACATCTTCCATGCTCACTAAGCAAAGTATAAAGTTGTTACTGAGTTTCTCTGTACCTCTTCTCATTTGAGAAAATGAGAGGATGAGAACTGTGCACACTATTCCAGATGTGGATACAGCATGAATTCATACAGTGATGCAATAATGTTTTCTGTTCTGGCCTCAGTTTATTTCCTAATTCTATCACTGACTATTGTGAGTCTTCTGCAACTCTCCACAGTCATTTTTAGACCTGTTGGGTCATCACTGCTATCTGGAAGACCTGGTTTGGTACTGACATCTTTTTTTGAGGGAACAAATTTCAACATAGCAATGTCAGTCCAACTGCAAATTTCTTTTAAACACTGGATGTGGGAGGGGAAGGTTCCAGCTGTTCAGATTACCCCATGGTGTGGTTCTCGGGTTTCCTGCTTCATTTTGGTTTACACTTAGCTGTGTAACTGTGTGGTAACTTACAAAAGCTAGTTCGCCTACAACACTGCTTAGTTAAAATGACACTGCTTTGTCCTACGTCTGAACCAAAAATGTACAGTGCATGCTTCATGTTACAGAGTATCTATAGAATATATTTTTAGAGTATGCATGTGCTAATAATTGCTCATTAATTTTGTGCTTTTGACATTTTTACAATCTATTACTTTAGCATGTGCAGACTTTTACATTTCTGGTGGTATAGTGCTGTTAGACCTAGTCACTGGAGAGCATTTCGTGTATTTCCTAGTTTCTCATATTCCTTAAATCCCTGTCTGCTATTGAAAAATGACTGATGGAAAATAGTTCTAATAAATAGGTCTTCTGTACTGGTGTTCTGGTAAGTTTGGTTTCTGGTTTGAGTAGAACAAAATTCTTTTCAACATTGACATAATATCATTCAAGAAACTTCTTAATTTTAGCTTTTAGTCTAGGTTCCCTTCTCTTTGAGTAACTGGCAGCATTTCATAGAATCCCAGACTCATAGGATGGTTTGGGTTGGAAGGGACCTTTCAAGACCATCTAGTCCACCACCCCCTCACCCCCCCCCCCAATGAGCAGGGACATCTTCAATTAGATCAGGTTGTTCAAAGCCCCATCGAACCTGACCTTGAACACTTCCTGTGATGGGGTGTCTGTGACTTCTCTGGGCAACCTGTTCCAGTGTCTCACCACTATCATCGTTTTTGGATTGAACGGCTTTTGGTGCTAAATGGTTGATGTAAAACTTTTTCGTTTACCCACAGGACCAGGCTTCTGTCTACACATATGTTTTTCATGTTTAAATTCATGTTTTCATGTTTAAATTCCATAATGCCATCTTCCCTGAAAAAATACTGATGCCGAACAATGTTTATTACATTTCCTAAAGCTAGTGTGTATCTTATAGCTCTTGAAAGGAGCTTGCTACTTTTGAGAAAGCTTGTCTTTTGGATAGCAAAAATTATATTCACTCCAGAGATTAAATACTAAGGTATTTCAACTTTTTACAAAGGGTTAACCCGTACGAAGAATGAACTTGGTCGTAATGAGGACTTCATGAAGCTATATCAGCAGCTTAGAGACATGTTTTCAGACACATCTCTGCCTTCACTGAATGGAAATGTTTACAAGAGTAAAACAGGTAAGTATTTCCCTTTTAGGGACAGAATATTTACTTTCTGTTTAAATGAAACAGTAGATAGCTCTACATAGTTTGTAGATGCAGGAAGCTATTCACTGTGATACACTCGGCTAGTATTCTTTATGCCAGATTTTTTCCCCAGACTCTTATCTATCTATCTATCTTCTCTAGGTGGTTTTAGCTACCTTCAAAGAAGGTATGTTTGAAGTTTTTAATTTGATTTAAAATGGAAGGTTAAAATATTACTGTTTGACTATATATCTTTTACAGTGTGACAGTAACATCACTTGCTCAAAAACTGGGTTTAACAAATGTGCTTCTGTAAGTAATTTACTAGTTTGTTTAGGTGAATGCAATTAGAACTAGTGTCAGGAATTTGTATGTCTGACTTGGAGAATTAATTTTTGTTTTTACTTACATCTTTAATTGCTTTATTTCCTTTTTAGTGTTTGAAAATAAAAAGGAATTTATCTACAGCCATCCAAAATTAAGGAAATTGGAGGAAATTGTAATAGAACACTTCAAATCCTGGAAAAAGGGATGTTCTGGTAAGTACTAACAACTCAAAAGAAAAAGTATCTGAACAGTTGAACCCGAGGACGAAAACAAGTAATATCCTACTGATTTATTTCTTAATTTGTTCAAGTGCTTCTTTATTGTTTTGTATGTTTATATATCTTCTGTGTGGAAAAGTCCTCTTTAGGAGGACTATACCATAATATTTCTTTAAGAAAAAACATTCTGTAAGTTATCATTATTAATTTGATATAAACTGTTCTAACAGTTTAGTAAAACAGTGATAGTAAACTCATTCCTAGTGCTACTATGTCTCTTGATCTTCATAGTCACAGAATTTGTTCTGGAAACCATCTCTCAGTGCAGTGCTACCATTACCTCCTGCAAAGTTATATGCAAAATATTTATGGAGCTTAAGGGTAAAAGTTTTGATATCCAGCCTGTTGCGAAGAATGACAAACTCTGAGGCATCGATTTGAAGTTTAAAACCTTCAATTACATTCATCTTTCTCTCATTCTTTTTCATCTTGACTGAAAGGGAGAACAAAAATATGTCCCACAGTAGCATGAGATTAAGCAGCAAAATATTCTGAATCATTCAGACGTTTCTGGTTTTAGGAAGTTTCAGTTTCTTGATCCGGTTGTTGCTTTTGGAATGATGACATTAGTAACAATTTTTTTTTTTTTTTTTTTTTTCAACTTCACTTTTTTCCTTGTCTGTTTGGATCTTTGTGCTCTATGAAGTTGGGATAATTTCTGACTTGCCATTCCTTTTTGTGGTTTGGTTTTGGGTTTTTTGGTGTGGTGTTTTTTTGTTGTTTTTTTTTTTTTATATTAGAGGCTTGATTCTCAGAATACATTAAGTGACTGCTACATTCTAGGAGGCAACTTCAAGTTTCATCATGTCTGTTTTTGTTAGTTTATAATATGTCTAAATGTATTTAATCAAATTACGTTTCTTCTCCCCCCTCCCTTCCATCCACACTTCTCTCTGTCCTCCCTGCCTCCCTCCATGCCTCTGTCTTGTTTCCTGTAACACATCTGTCTAAGCTATTGCCTTTTGTTTTCAAATTCTGTATTCTGTACTAGAGTTCCTTTAACTAAGTTTCATATTTAATATTCTTCCATCTTCTTTTGCATGGATTTCGCTGTCATATGAATCCCATCAGATATGTTTTTCCTTGCAATGTTGGTCAGACATGTCTGTTAATATTACTAACACGTAATTAATATTCAAGTGTTTTGATTTTGTTTTGTGTCTCTGTGTGTGAACTCAGAAGTGAGTAGGCATCAATTTTAAATCTTTCCCATTATAAATACAAAATTACAGTAACCGTGCAAGAAGAAATATGTAATCTTTTATAGCATAATTGGTGAGCTATGATAGAATCTCTAGTCATACGTTGAGCTAGCTATGTTAGGTTTTCTTGCTGGACTTCTTTCCTCCTTATCCCTGGAACCTCCTTTATCCTCGTGACTAACACGCAAGGCAAGGCCATGGCGAATATAAATCAGTGTCCTGAACACAGTTCTTCTCTAGATGCATATAGTCAAATTGAAAGCAAGTACAAACAACTGGTCCTGAAATCTTTGTGTATAAAGCAAGGCCAGAAAGCACTTTACAATTTGCAGTCTGATCACAAAGTTGCAGGCATTCTAGTAATTTAGGGAATGTAGTAAGCTCCAGATTGTATCTTCTAAGCTTATGCATCTCCAACCCAAATGCACTGGGCAGTTGATGGAAATAGTGAGACACTGATTTTATTTATTTGCCTTATTATTCACTGTGTCATAGTGCCTCTGATGATACCTTTTGAGCAATAACCCAAAACCTGTATTTCTACCCTTACTCCCTGTTTCTTGCAAGTAAACTCTACATTGACACGTACGCAAGCAGCTACACCCTGAATTCTGGTTTTGGACTCTGAATAGAGTACACACCCATGTCCTGATTTCTTACTCCTCCAGACAAGAATTTGTCATGAGTCTGTCAATAAAAACTTGAGTACTTACTAAGATTCCAGACATAATCGCATGTATCTTTGCTCCATCAGAAGGCTCTGAAATAAAAGCCTAAATCATTATGCGAGCAGTGGAAAATACATTCAGCATTTGTTTCAGGAACTCATGCAAGTGTGTATTATCTCTAGGGGAAAAAAACCAGAAGCAAATAAACCCCCTGAACTTAACTCTGCCTTGTTCCAATTATGCATTACTGAACTACCCTAAATCATAATTTACTGTGTTCATGCCTGTGTAATTTTCAAAACAAATAACTTCTTCTGCAAAGCGTTTTCCTTGAAAAGCCCTACATTTGAGACAGAAAAGGAGAGTATTAATAACCTGTCATTAGCCATATCAGGAACAACACTAGCTCTTTTTCCTCCATTTGAAATGAAACCTCTCATATGAGAACTTGTGGGAGTAGTGCCAAGTTGCCTGTGCAAACTCTGAACATTTCTAACTAGTGATCAACCAGGTTAAGTTTGAGCTTCCTGACCATGTAGCTATTGCCCCTGCTTTGCAAAATGCACTTACCAGCAATTTGGATAAGTGCAAGATAACATTCTGGCCAGCCCTTAAGAAATGTTGGCTCAGCATAATAAGCTTCTCCCAGCTAATCTTCCATACCTGGATTACTTGTCAGATTGATTATGGGCTGCTAATGTCTTGAATTTTCTAAGTCTTGTTTTGGATAAGGTCAAGGAGGTAATGGCAGCAGTATAACATTTTTTACAGTACAGGGACAGATGCTACTGAGCATTACTGCTATTCAAGTTATGAGAATATGCTAAAAATAGATATAGAATAATGTTATTCAGTATGAAGTTAGTGGAGGAGAATAATATGAACTCAGGTAAGTAAGATATATCCAACCTGCACTTATTCTGAAAAATGTAGTTTGTCAGTCTGCTCAGGATGGCAAATTATGTAGAACACATTATATCAGTGTTGCAATTGTCTGGTTTCTAGCTAAAAATATTGAATCATATTCACCATTTTGTTTCTAGGCCTTTGCTGGGCACTGGTTTCTGTACTTGACAGATGACCTCCCATATTGCCTGCAATTTACTGAAGCAGTGCAGTAGAATATTATAGAATAATTTCGACTAGTTAGAAGGGACCTCTGGAGATCCTCTTGTCTAACCTCCTTGGCTCTCAGCCTCAAGAGTGAAATTTGTTTTGACCAGAGGCAGCCATCTTCATGATCTACCTGTGAATTCAGGGCTCATCTTAAAAACAAATGGCCAAGATGGTTAGCTTCAGCTTCTCCTTTCTGACTTAAGCTGCTGAAAGCATTTCTGCATGTAGATATGCACAACTGAAAACTAAACTGAAATTTCTGATAGCTGGTCAGAAAGATATATAGATAGATAGATAGATATATTGATCTGTTACACTTAATGCTTTAACTTCAAGAAACAGCTTGATACTGGAATTACAGGCATAGCATGAAACTGTTATCAAGCACCAACTGACTGTTCTTTGTATGTTCCGGGAAATAGCTTTTTACACGTTCAGTTTTGAGAATTTTAATTCCTTGTCTAACATTTCGTTTAGTGAGATAAAGGTGCTTTGTGGAGAATTGTGTAAAAGAGGAGATCTTTATTCCTGGAAATCTATTTGATTTCATCTGAAGGGTATGTCTAGGTAATGCATGCAAGCTGTGCCAATTTCAGTTATTCATTATATCCTTTTAGGGATTCTCTTTTTTAACATCCTAGGTTTTTACTTTGTAGCATGCAGTAATGGGCATGTTGGTTTAGTGTTTGGATAGGATAAACAGCAGCTGACTGTTCAAGACTTGCATGTTGCTTAGATAGCTTTCGCTTGTGCTCATGAAGGCAGATACCCTTTTTTTTTTTTTTTTTTTTTTTTTTCCCAAAGAAGTTGAGTATCCAGAAGACGAAATCTATGATGGTATAACATAAAGAACATGGTTTTGGTCAAAGGCGCCTTGCTAAGAAACCGTGTATCAATGCAATTATTTTTCACTTTTCTTTGAAAAGGGAAAGGTTATCTTTGCTATTGGAATGAGAGATACAACCAGTTGTGATGACAGATCATTCAGAAGCAACAGATTATGCTATTAAGGGAAGGTTTTGCACATTTCTGCTGTCATGAGGATCCTAAGCAGTAGAACTAGAGACAACTTGCTGCAATAAATCATAGAAAGTTAATATACATCTCTAATTCCACCACGCTGAATCCTAGACTAATGGTAACAGTGTTTTTTATTGCTATGTATTGCTAACCTCATCTGACTCTGGGCATTTAAGTGGCAGATTTAGATGTCACATTGTAGGCTCTTTGGAAGAAGGCATCTTAAACTTTATTTCAATACGCTTGCCATCAAACCTGAGATTTTCAAAGTAATATTAGTAAAGGTACCTCAGATATAATACATTCTTGCCACAGTTGGTGTAAATTCTCCAAAATTAGAATACTGCTTTGATTCCAAAGAGGAATTGTTTGAGCAGGTGTATCTTGGAACGTTTTCCAGGAGGTTGGTCTAAATAGGCTGAGAGGCTCCTAATTGTCAGTTTTCTCTACTGTTTGTTTATTTATTTATTTATTTATTTACTTAGACTTTTTTTTTTAAAATGAATTTTTTTTTAAAGAAAAAGTCTTTGAAAAAATCAAATGCAGTATACCTGGACAAAATCTTCCCATTAAGTGAGATGAGAGCTGTGAATGTATAGCTTGTGGGATGACCTCTCCTTTTTTATTGGTAGTTATTTTAAAATCATGCATAAAAATGCTCTTCTGGCTTTTTAAAATTAAATAGATCAAATCACGACTGAAAGCACATCTGTGGACACTGTGGGTACCAGAGTGATGATCTTCTCATCATTTCGAGATAGCGTGCAAGAAATTGCAGAAATGCTTTCCCGGCTCCGTCCAGTTGTTAGAGTAATGACATTTGTTGGCCACTCCACAGGAAAGAGCACAAAAGGCTTCACACAAAAGGAACAACTTGAGGTAAACAAAAGATGAGATTTGTATTAGGAAATAGTGATAAAGAGTATTAATTGTGTAAATAACTATATGAGTATTGATACAGGTTGTATGGCAGTGACTGAACTTCAAAGCAACATTAGTACATTCCTATGTAGTTCAATTGCTTTTAGAGCGTTCAAAATTATACTCACTGAACAGAATGTAGTAGAAATATTTTATACATTTACATTATATTAACAGCTGCTGACTTTTATGTATTTGAAAATCTGGGGAAATACTCAAATACTTGCTTCGGGGATTTTTTTTTTTCTTGTAGGTAGAAAAAATAAGATATCTCCTTAAATTTTGATCTAACAAAGTTTAAACAAACAAACAAAAAAACCCCAAACGCTCCCCCCCCCCAAAAAAAAAAAATTAAAAAAAAAATTAATTGCAAAGTTGGGAAGATCAATTTAGAAGAGTGCCATGGTTGGAGTCAGAATAAGGTGTGCTTTTTTAAACTTTGTTTCAGAACTGAAGAGTTGTTACGTTAATGTTGATAACATTAGTGCATGGTATTTGATCACAATATGGTAGTTGACAAATTCAGAAAGTAGTTTTATGATATAAATTAATTTTTTCAACTTCTGTCTGAGCCTAAACTGCAAAGTGTGTATAAGGGGCCTTCTGGCTAACCCGTTAAATCTAATTTTAATCATTTATTCAGGTGGTAAAACGCTTTCGTGAAGGTGGGTATAACACTCTGGTCTCTACCTGTGTTGGGGAAGAAGGCTTAGACATTGGAGAAGTTGATCTCATCATCTGCTTTGACGCTCAGAAAAGTCCAATTCGTCTCGTGCAGAGGATGGGTCGAACGGGGCGCAAGCGTCAAGGCAGGATCGTTGTCATCCTCGCCGAAGGGCGGGAGGAACGGGTGAGTATGTAGCTTTCTTCTCTCTGGCAAAACAAAGTGAGTTGTTTAGTCTGTTACAGGGAACTATATACTGTGCAATCCTGAGCACTCCTAGCAGCATTTTAACTGTCCCTACAGGAAAGTATAATAGCCCACAATATTCTAGAAATATGTGCCCTTTCTCAATGTGAAGGGCTTCAAGCCTTTGTTCTTAATAACAGTTACTTTGTAAATGATAAACTGAAACTCAGAAAATACACAGGTTTTGACAAGGGTACAGAACAATGTGGAAGAGATAGGGATGAATCTCTGAGGGCGGGAGGACTGGAAGCATCTCGCTCTGAATTGCTGACGACACTGTGCTTTCAGACAAGTGCTTAGTGGTAGCACACTTGCGTATGTGGTCTGAAGAGATCAGCTTAAGTGGAAATCTACTTTTGCTAAATTCCTGAACCTCAGCATTCAACTCAGAGTATAATTAATCATCTCTGAGTGCAGGCTGCCCCTTGGGAAACTAATGTACCAGTGGAAATCTAAGCCGTGAGTTGTGAGCCAGGGGAACTGATCTTCAGCTGTACCTGCACTCTGCCCAGCTTCATCCCGCAGCCGCACCATTGCTAGGTCTGATCCAAGGAAGCTGGTGGGGCAGGGTTCAGGTAGGAGGAGGTAAGGCAGTCCCCACTGACATCACTTGTCGGTGAGATTGGTTGCAGAGTGACAGGAACCTGCATCTTTACAGTCTCATTGTGTAACCCCTGTTTGAATGCAAGGCATTTTTAGGGTGCACCTCACTGTTCAGGCTGAAAATTGATTTTGTTCTTTGCTGGCTTTGTTTACTTGTGAGGTTGGTTCTGAGTTGGATCGGGTTTCATGACAGAGAAGTTCCAAGATCTGTGTAAGCTAATTGTAAACCCAAAATTTCGGAATCTTGCTATTATTTCATTTATTCCGGTCAATGTTGTGCCTCTGGTTTAAATTTGTAGGTAGCAAGGATTTAATTCTAAATGAGGGTCCAAAGAATCCTGCCTGAGGAAAAAAGCTGCTTTGAAGGGATGAAATTTAAAAATTATAAAAGCGAATGGTATTTGTAAATAGATATTTTCTCATGCTGCTTATGAAGACTGGTTACTACTGAAAGCTCTGCTCTGTAATGGGATATTAAAATCGTCCCTTAAATTCCTTGTAGTTTCACTTAAGTAGTTGGATTATTGGGTTCTTCAGATTTTCTCAGTAATCTTTGAAGCAGAACCTTCCCCCAGGTAGGATAGTAATTTTATGTAATTTTGTTTGTTTGTTTTGAGATCATGAAATAAATTTTATTGCTGAACAATATTGCCTTTGTTTGGTTGGTTTTGCTTGGGTTTGTTGTGGGGTTTTTTGTTTTTTTTTTTTGTTTTGATTCAGTTTCCTTCCAGATCTGTTAATGTGGAGATTCTTCCCCATCACATAACTTGCAGCTAAGTAATTAAAGGTCTCATATTAATTTGTGGGAATTTGTTTTTCTTTTTTAAAAAATCAAACCACTTCAAGTCAATTATAAACTTTTGAAGGAATTTTATTGGGAAAAATTGGTAAATGCAGGTCTGGAAATTTGACGTTTGACAGGAATTTCTGTTACAGAAGTGTTTATTACTCTGTTCTGGTCCTCACCTCCCCACGTGTTTCCTCAGCCAGTTCAGCTGTCCCACATGGAAGCGCACTGCGTTTCAGCACTGCACCGCACGTCACACAGTTGCACCCTGCTAATGCCCTGGGTTCCCTGAGCGTTCGGCTTACGAATCTTCCACCTTTCTAGTTTGGCCATATTCCAAGATGTGCTGTGTTTTGATTTGGGTTTTTTAACGTCTTGTGACAGCTCAGCTGCATGTGCATCAGCCTGGAAGGGAGCCATTAGCTGCAACTTTAAACTGGTACAAAGAGAAGGGCACAAGGGAGTTCACAGCCTCTCAGGCTCCTGTCAGGCCAAGCTGACACTCTCCGTGAAACAAAGGAAAAGGAAACATACTGTCTCAGTAACAGCAAAGTAAAAATTCTGTTAAGCAATGAATTTGGGAATACAAATTATTTTTTTCATATAAAGACCTTTTTGCCTGTTCTAGAATTAAAAGATATTTATTGGAATGCCTGAGGGACAGTATAATAAAGCTAGCCATTAACCTCTTCCAGTTTTATTCAGAAAGCATCTTTTTGTGTCCATCTCCTCTAATCCTGGCTTCCAGAGATCATCTCTCCCAAAAAGAACACAGCTGCCATACAGTCATACTCAGAGCACTTAGTCTGCCTAACTGGGCATGCTGTCTCCATCGGTGACCTGTCACAGAGACTTGGAGAAGGGTATTAGGATAAGAAATACTCAGAGGGGGACCAGTTTCTTCCCTTAGTTTGTCCATCTTTGTCTTGGTTTCTGTGTTGCACAATAAAAATGGAGTGTAATTAAAAGGACTTGGAGCATGTATGACATCAACAAATAAGCTTATGCCTTTTTTTTGCTTGACCTCCTTTCTTTGTTTCTGATGTAATCTAATTTACATCACGCCTGTATCTATTGCAAATTGTAAATTCCCCCAGGCAAGGGCTGTATTTCTTTTTCTCTCAAGTGCTGTGCCTACTTCTGATCTATTTACAGAGTGTAAAAAAGCTGTACATTATTTTACATTTTGTATTGTTTGCAACTTAAAGAACAATCACTTCTTTGGTACTTCCTTGATTTTTGTCACATTTGCTTTGAATGTTTTACCTAGGCAGAAAACAGTGATAATTCAAATTTAATTTGACTTAGATATTTTAGTATGGAAGCTCTTTAAAAAAGAAAAAAAAGAGCTTAGTAGCTATGTTTTAATGTATACATTATCAGATTTTCAATGCAACCTTATTGCTTTGTTGTTCTCATCTGTGTCCTTCTGTTCCTTTCCCCTCTCTGCTCTGGTTACCATAATGTGGAGCCATACTGCAAGTCTTGAACTTGCAGTCACATTGACCTAACTGATGATATTCACAGAAGAGGGAATATGGTTGGCTCTCAGGGCCTTGCTTCACATTTTGTTTTAGTTGTGTTTTGGGAAGAAAAGAAAAAAGAAGAAAACCAAAAAACACCTTGATGGTGGAACATAAAATAATGTGAAACCCCACAGACACTCAGGTGTTCTTTTACATTTGATTAAGTTGTGAAAAAACAATGCAACAACATATGACTTGTCTTCTCTTTTACAGACTTACAATCAAAGCCAGTGTAACAAAAGGAGCATCCACAAAGCTATTTCAGGAAACAAAATGCTTCATTTCTACCAGCGTAGCCCACGTATGATTCCAGAAGGCATAAATCCAAAGTTGCATAAAATGTTTATTACTGCTGAAAAATATGAACCAAGCAGTTCAAGAATGCTTTGCAAAGAGAGAAGGTCTAGTTCCCTACAGCATAAATCTGCTCTCTTTTCCTATGTCACTGGTAAGAGGATTATGGTGTTTTTCTAAGCACTGCGTGAGCTGCTATCTCATGTTGTTATATTACAGCATATCAAAACTGCCTGCTCATGAGTTTTGGGGTCTCTAGCAAAAGTATAATTTCTGTCAGCTGCAGCCTTTTGACTGTGATACTGTGCTGACTGTGCCTTTGTTTCCTCATCCTTTTCTTTTAACAACCTCACATCACAGTTTTGTCCTCAAATATCCGTACTTCAAATCGGACGTTTCATCTTTCTCCATAGAGCTTCTTATGGAGTCAATGACTGAAGGTCAGAAACTCCAGCTACAAACAGAAGGGGCAAATGTTAATGATGTCTTGTGAAGACTTCTGATATACCTATGTCAGGTGGCATAATTGTCACTTAAATGTTTAGTGATATTTCTATACAAAATCTCATTTTGAGCTTTAACAGTCAGGCTTTATGTTTTTATTAATGCAAGAAAAGTATGTCTTGTACCTTTGTAAATGACAATAAAACAGAAATGCTTGAAAACTAAAGGAATTTGAGGAGAGGAAAAAGAGAAGTCAAGGGTAGGATATTCATGAATTGCACACACGCTTGGAGGAAAACTAATCTAAAAAGAGAAATGGCTCTTTAGCTGATGCAGTTACATAGCACCAAAATGCTCAGTAAACTGAACAAAATTATAAGATAGGAAGAAAGAGCTAAGTTTTGTAAATACTTGGAAACTGTCATGCTCAATCTCTTTGGTTAAGTGCCTTCTGTAAAGACCAATAGCAACTTCTTGAAAGAAGAAACTCCTAAAGGCCTTGGGAAACTTTGTATTTCAGTATCTGAGTAGTTAGAGTTAGTGGTTTTTAAAATGCTTTTGATTACAAAAATTCTTATTATCAAAATCTACATCTGATCTCTTTCCACACACCATCCAGGGCAAACAAAAGGCTGACCACAGAAAGGGGAAGCAAGCTATGAAATCAGGCAGAAAAAAATCAGCTTCCCCTTTGGCCTCCAAAACAGTTCATACTATCTCCCATTTTGCAGGGTAGAAATGTAATGGGGAAGAATTAGTATCAGTAGAGCAATCTGTACATGCCATTGTCAGCCCAGACTCTTTGTAAGTATGCATGTGCTGCAGACACAGCTGTGACACAGTTGTGATGATGCTCCTGATCATGACATTTCCCCTTATGCCTCTGGAGCCTTCTGTAAGGCATGCTTATCTGGGTTTTGTGCACAACCCAGGTGGTGGCCAGTGAGGAAAACCAAGGATGGAATAAACAGACACAACTTGCAAGAAAATAAGCGGAGCAAAACATGGAAGTAAATAATCATTTTGGAACGTTTGGAAGCCTGTCCTAGAAAATAGAAATGAGAGGCAGTAAGTGCATAAAGAAGATAATATGCTGAACATATTTCCTGCTGAGGGAATAGCACTTCAAAGGCTGTAATTACCAGGTTCCTTTTGTGTGAAATAGGTTAGCAGCTGCCACAGTTGAAGTACATAGCGTGCATGGAGGTCTCTCAGTTGCTGAAGATGAACATGATTGACTGCCCATCTTGCAAACAAGTGTTACATAAGCATGAGTTATTGAGCACCAGCTTTATGTGTTGAAGTTCCCTTCATTACTGTATGAAGCAAGTGGCTGTTTCTGATTTTAATGATATTCAAGATAAATCTCAAAAAGAAGAGAAAGGCCTTTATCTTTTGCATTTTCTCCTCTCCTTATTTCGGTGCCTCCTTCCGCATTAGAAAATTGAAAAAGCTAGCAGTGATGAATAAGCCGTGTGCATTCTTACTTATGCTCTCTTACTTTTCATTTGTTCTTGAGGTTCAGTTGATCTTCAGGTTTATCCATGGAAGAATACATGTGCACAGAAATTGCACAGAAATTGCAGTATCGTGGGCAGAAGTATTGTAGTAATTTCAAGCATTCTCCTCCTTTTCTTGTCAAAATTAAATTGTTCTTCTTAAATTGATTCAATTTCTATTAATTTTGTACTATCTTTCCACTTCAGAACCTCTTTCATAAATTTTATCTGTTTGTCAATACCAGAAGCAGGACACCTTATTCTTGTCTTGCCCTATCACTAACTGTGTTCTTCAGTTGTATGAGCTTTTCTTGAAAAAGCACAGCAACAAGAGTGAAAATCCCATTACTTGGCAGTCCTCTTATATCGTTTCTTCTGATTTGAGATTCTTTTCTCTCTGTTTTTTTTTTTTTGTTTCTTTGTTTTTTGTTTTTTAAAGAGCTTGCTGAAATTGAGTAGCATACTAGTAAGTGCAATAAAATCAAAAAATATTTAAGAAAAAATAGTTTTGTGCTTAAAATGGCTTGGACTCATTGGACGAAAAATCTCTGAACAGATATCTTTGGAGACAGCTCATGTGTTTTATACTCATCTTTTTTCACTTTATAAAATGAGAATAACTATCCCACAAGATAATTGAAAAGGTGAAAGTGCTGAAAGATCTGTATGATCATCTCTAACATTATTATCTTTGCAAGTTCTCTGCCAATCTCCCCACTCTGTGAGAGGTATGAAACCACAACAGGCATGGCAAAAAATAGCTAACATGCATTGAAATGTGCTCTTCCTCTACCTGTTGTTCCTGGTAGCTGAATGTCGTTTTAAGCTATCAATAATTTGTTCTTTTTGCATTGCATTTATGTAGATGAAATCTCACTTTGTTAATTCTTCTCCTGGTTCTTCACAATTACTCTACTCTCCCCCTTTTCAGATTGCATCAATTCTGAGTTGTCCATAGCTGTGTTTTTTGTTTGATTTTACAATTTCACATTATTTCTTTAATTGCTGTTTTTATCTTACTGATGCAAACTTCTTTTACTGTCTTTTTCTAAAATATACCAATGCCTTCTTTAGACCTTTGTGGGGTGTTTTATGCCCTACCAGTTGCCTATGCCTTTTAATGTACTTGTGGGAAGGGCTTTGGATGGCTGATAAATTTTCTGAGTTCATCTCCTATTTGAATTAAACATGCATAATAATACACATTACCTTCTCGAGTGGTTGTCAGAAAACTATGGAAATACTGCAGAAGACTGCTGTTTTCAGTGTTTATTTTCTTTGAAAAAACCCAGTTAATCAAGGATGTGTTTATGCACATGTACTTTACTTTCTTCAATTCATATTTCTTGTCCTGACAATACCCGTGTCGTGGGTTACACCTTTCATTGTTTTCAGGATGATAGCTACACAAAATTTTCCTAATAAGGTGGTGGGGGGTTTTTTTCAACTTATTTCAGCTACACCTATTTTGAGTTATTTTTTTCAGCCAGTGACATGGTTTCTCCAAAACCAATTGTATCTTCTTCTCTAGTCATGCCTGCCCCAAACAAGCTGCTTGTGCTTTGTATGGAAGCATTAATATCAATTTTACTTGCCAAAAGTGACTTCAGCAGCAATATTGTGCTTATTGCTTTACCTGTAACTCTCCCTTGTCCACTTCCCTCTCCCACATACACACACTTCTGGTAAAGGAAGCAGTATTCTGTGCTGGCAGTGAATAATTTCTTAAGTAAACCAGCAAAACCTTTGGACAGTTGAAGTTTCAGCTTTCTTCATAGTGAGAAGAGGGACAGTTTATACTCAGAAACAGAAGGCCCAGAGCTTCGGGAAGTATCTGTTACCGAATTTTGCCAGCTGCTGGAGGCCTTCATGCCTGTATAGTATTGCAGGATCCTCTTGTCTTTGTCAGAAGGAGCTGTCCTCCAGAGCTGTAACACAGAGAACTAAGTCATCTGTTGTTCTTGGTGTTTCCCTGGACATGTCTGGATGGCAACAGTTCATCACCTGAGCTGCTCAGGAAAGTTCTGGTACACTGTCGGGACAATCATCTTCAAGAGCAAGAGGGAACCCAAACTAGATCTGTTTGTCTACGAAGTTTTTTGCTGGTGCCCACTTTTTCCTATCTAAAAACTTGCTGTTTGAAAATGCATTCTTGGTTCCTTGATAGGCCATCTTTTTGCTGCGTGGTTATGAAGACAAGTCTTAAGTGAGGCAGTAGAAGTCACTTTGGAATGACCAACAGCGTTAGATTTTGGTTACAGCTGAGGACTCTTTCTGGCCTTTCCTTTCTACCTTGTCCAGGCAACACTGTCCAGAACTCCATGCTAATCCAAGATGGACATATTCTGTCTTGGTGTGTTGGTGCTGGATATGAACTGCTAGAGCAGACCTAATACTTAACTGTTCCTATAAACAACAGGAAAGGCTGTGAGATATGCCTTTCTGATAAGTGTTCGTAATTTTCTTTTCCTTCAGGTCTCTCTTTTTTCCTCCTCTTCTGGGTCCTTGAACTGTGTGTTGGCTATAAAGGAGTGTAATGTCTTCTAGACTGGAGTCAAAAATATTGTAGTAGCACTATTGATCTTCTTGGGTTTTTTTTAATGATGGCCTTAAACTTCAGTGTTGGTTAGCTTTTTCCAGCTGTGAAAGACTTTTTCTGAACAAGATTTGAACCTAGTACTTTGAACTCTGAGGCATCTGGTTTTGAGTCTCTAATCAACATTGTCACACCATCCTGTAGAGACACAGTCTCTGGCAGTTGTAACTTGAGAGGATTGAGGGATACACGCAGATTCCTCCCACGTGGCATTAATTCAGAATAGGGTATTGACTGCAGATTTATCCCAAATCCTGTCTGCAGAGTGATTGTCAAATTAACTTAATTATTTTTCTCCAAGCTTCATACATCTGGGCTAAAAGCAATCACATTCTTAACATGCTCTTAACACTCATTCTTTGGATGTTACTTTGCTATTCACACTGATGACTGTTTTGAGGGATTTGGCATTTTTTTGAATAGTGGTGGTATCAAGGCTTGCTGTCAGACTGCCAAAAATGACTCCATTTCCTCTTCGTCACTGGAGTGTAGTCGCTCAGAGCCAAGCACCACCAGGGCCTTGTCTTCAGCAAGCTGCCACACGAGCACTTTGGTTTTATCTAGCATTGGTGCTCACAGGTGCCCTATACTTCCTACTTGCAGTTATGAGTCTGAATAAAACTGATGAGCCTCTTTTTTCTTTCCCTGCTCCTGGGGAATTTTCATAATACTTTTGTTTCTGTCCTCTTATTCATGTGCATGACCTTAACAGAGGAGATTGATTCAAAAAATGACTAAAAAATATTTTTATCACAACAAATTAATGTTGCTTTCCAGTATTTAAAGAGTAACTATAAAAAAAAAAGGGGGGGGGGGAAGAGCACAGTTATTTGCAGTTTGTTCCCCAAGGTCTCTAAGACAGATGGTTAGCAGTTCGAGCCATATGATTTCCCTGTTTGCTATACTGTCATCAGGGCTTGTAGGTATTTGATAGACGTATTTCTCTCTATTTATATCTGTCTGGCTATCTATATCTTTGTATCTTTGTAATGCCTTCCCCCAAAACAATCATTTCATAGCTAGATTTATCCATAATTATAACATACAACACTGTTTTGATACTTGTTTCTGACATCAGATTCTCTCTATCTGGTTTTGCTTGTGGCACAGAGAAAGTATTTTTTCTTTTAGCTGGTTTCATACAAAGTTTTTTTTATTTTGTGTATCCTTTTTCTTAAAGTAGGTAACATTTTCCTGTTATTGTTTTTCTCCCCCATAGACAAAAAGCAAATACACAGTCATGAGAGCTGGTCTCTCTCGCCTGAGGAATATGAAATATGGGACAGACTTTACAGGATTAAGGAAAGTGATGGAGTAAAGGAACTGATATTGCCTCAAGTTCCATTTGAAACCTTAGAAAACCTGGAAGAAATATCAGTGAGTTTAACATAAATGTAATATTTCCTTTGACATGAGTCTTAAAGGATACCCTGAGTAACAAAGTTAACTGTGAATTTGAAGGAGGTCTGTATTAAAAATGCAATTTTGGGAATTACATGTAGGGTTTTGAGGTTAAGAATTTAGAAATTAGATGTTTGAAATGGGTCTTTGAGGTTAGGTCTGTAAATTAAAAATACATTAAAAAGTCTTTCAGTATCCATTACGTTCCATTCCTGTTTCTAAGAATTCCATGCAGGTTGCTGTATTCATGATGGTATTGTATCCACGCTTTTTCATCCCCGAGTTTATGTAACTATAAAAGTGTTACTGAAAGAAAGCCTCAAGTTTTAAAAGCTCTTCTCTGATTCAGAGAAAAAATTTGGAGCTTTTGTGTCATTTCACTACTTAAAACAGCCTGTCTTCCATGAAAAGCCATGACAACACAGCATGGAATTGTTTTTATTTTAGACCAGACTTAAATCTTTGTGATAATGTTTGGATACTTCTCTGCATGCAGGGTATTTATTGTCCTTGACAGAGAAGTGGGCATTGGTTTTGCTAAACAATTTCTTGACTAAAAGGTCTTTGCCAATCTTAATTTCAAACTGCAGAAGCGTGAAGAGGAGGCAACTCACGAACTTTCTTTGTCTGAATGGAGAATTTGGCAGAATCGTCCTTTTCCTACATCTATGGTTGATCACTCAGATCGTTGTTACCATTTTATCAGTGTTATGGAAATGATAGAACTGATGAGACATGAACAGGTAAGGTGTTTACATTTGGCTGGCTGTAAACATGCACAAGTATTTAATGCACAATTAGAGTATTTAAAAAATAATGAGTGCTTTAGTTTTGTCTGATCAGCTGAAGCAAAAAGTGGGGAAGTGTTTGCATGGGGCTAAGTGGCTAAGTTAGGCATTGTGAAATGAATAACTGTGTATTTCATTTTGTTTCAAAATGTGTCCCACTGGTATTCTGTAATTCTTAATCTTTTCCATGGAAGTTGTTTAAAAACAGTTAGTGTTTCCCTAGGCAGGAAAAAAACCTACACCCATAAATCATTCTTTTTTTAATGGAACTGAGTATCAATATTTTACAAAAAGTCATTAAATACAAGAACTGTATCTGTCAAGGAGCAAAGTCACCAAGAGAAGTATTAGAACTGTTGCAGAGTGTAACAGGAATTGGAAATAATTTTGTATCATGTATGTGCAGCATCCCATAAAAATGATGCAGGAATGTATTGCATGTTTTAAGGTGGTTGTGTTTTGAGGCTTTTTGGTTTGTTTTCTGTGAAAGCTTTAATTAAAACCTAATTGCTAGTAAGAATTAAAGAATAAGAACAGGGCAGTCAAACATGGATGAAAACCATTTGAGAGATGAGAATTTTGTTTACTAAGAGTTATGGATAGCAGATATGCCTTTATAATGAAAGGCACATACAAGAAAATGTGTGTAGAGGTGGATCTGTTGACAGTACCTGAATACTTCAGTTGTTCACCACACTATTTTTTCCTCTGGTTTAGCTCTTCTATGTTCCACACATAACTGTTTTTTAGTGTGCTGAAGTTTTCTAGGTCATCAGAATCTGTTGCTAAGCGGCCAGAGTTTCCTGAATAACTAGACTAATCAAGGAAGAGAATAGAGACATTGTAGTTGTACTCCTTGCTAGGAAAGTGTATTAATGGGAAGTTGTAAATAGACTTTCAGAGCTAAGATAAGCTTTTCCACTTCATCACAGAACAACGGCATTCTTGACTTCTTTGGGAGTCTGTGTTCCCAAGCTAGGGTCGAGAACATACTGCCAGAAAGAGAGGACTTTGGGGAGAGTTCAGGTATAGAGAGATGAAGGAAGTAAAGAGGTAAAAAAATGGTTAAAAAATTTAGAATTGCTCTTCTAATTGAGGATTTCCTTCCCCACCACCAAATCAGGCACTTGAAGTATTTGTGACTTAAGTTCCTTTTGTGAAAGGGTATTAATACCAGAAGTCTGTTCAGGTTCCCAAGCTCCTTCAAAATTGTAGATGCTAAGCCAACATCTGGCACCCTTAAGATAATTTACAGAGCAAATTTGTTAGTCACCAAGCAAGTCTTTGGTCTTGTCCCCCAGATTCTGCCAAAGTAGGTGCCAAAAATTATAAGCAAAGCAGAGTGTCAAATACTTGCTTTCATAAGTGAGCTTTTACAAAACTTTTAGAGAGATAGGTCTGCCTACTGTCCCTCACAGGAACAAGACAGCCCAGCTCACCTACCCCAGCTCTGTACTGTGCGGTGAACAGAGAGGATGTCCCTTCAACAGGTGGGACCCAAAGCTATGGCTTTTTACATTGTGGTCATCACTTTACATTTTGCTTAGCTCTGATGATGACCATCCAGCGTTGGCAGGGTGTGTAGTGCTGCATTCTCTGTGTAGTGCTCTGCTCGGAAATCATGCTGCTCTGTGCCATAAAAGCACATGGGCTCTCTCCCCAAGTAGTTCAGAGCAGTCCTGCATACAGCACATTGCAGTGCTGCAAAAACTCTGCAAACAGTCTTGGAAAATGCTGGAAGATCTGCATCAGAAAGGAAGGGATACAGCTATTAGTTGATAACAAGTGATAAACAGTTGGCTTTCACTATTGCTAATTTAACAGCTAAATGTCAGCTTAATCATGGTACATTGTAAGTAATGCTCTTGCAGTCAAAAGACTGGGACTGCCTGTTATCTCGTTCAGCTGCCTCCCAGCTAACATTTCAGGCATTATCAGGATTGATTTCCAGCCAGCTTTCTCTGATCTGTCTTAACTAGTCTTAGGTGGAGACACTGAACTTCTTCCTCATCAGTTAGAGGAGAAATCATAATTGAATGTCACTGGCATGTTGAAAACACCTTCTAATGACTCCACTGAATATGAGAGGTTACAACATGACACATCACTCCACCCTGTTGAATTCTAGAGAAAAATAAAGGACTAGCAGTAACTCTGGCCACGTATGACAAGGCAGAAGCTGTAATCGGCACTGACACCCAGTTTTTAAACTTCAGTGGTTATTGGCCTCTTTCTTATATCTAAACCAAATTGTCAATGTTCAAGGACATCAAAGCTTCACCATAATTGTTTCACAAAAACCAAAGATGCAATGTGTCTTAATTTATTTTGTCAGCACTGACAGTCATTTCTCGCATGTGAGCTTTATTAATATTTTCTTAAGTCATCCTTGACTTCTCTGAAAGACATTGCTAGTCTTCCCAAGACAGGATGTGTTCCCACTGAAATTCACCAAAGAGAAGGGAAGTGAATGATGTATGTTATCTTTACAGTGGAATCGCCTTGGAACAGTCACTGCACTGTGGCAGTCCTTACTCATCAGGTAGATTACACCAGCAAAAACTTGTTGCCCTGCAATTCAGAAGAGAACAATCTTCCATATTGCTAACATGAGAGCACATGTGAGTGTGGGGGAGGTGGTTTTGGTTTCCTGTTACTACCAGTCTTGTCCTCATTCAGTCTTTCTACAGCTTCAGTTCTGGTGAATCAGAAAATGCATATGGAGAAAAATGGGTATAATTATACAGTAAATCAGACCAAAGAAACTTTCAGTGTAAAATATTTTTTTAAAAAATATCTCTGTTCTAAACCATTTCTGTCAGTGAATGCTGCTTTGAGGGCCATCACTATTAACGTACAGCAGTTCGGTTTGGACCTGTGGAGCTCTCTGGTCCAGTCCAGGGCCCATGTACATCAGGTGGCTGGGCCCTCAACAAGTCAAGCCTTCAGGATCTCCAGGGCTGGAATCCTACAGCTTCCCTGGGCCCCTGGTTCAGTGTTTGATCATCCTCACAGTGAAAAAATTTCTCCCAATATGTAATTGAAATTTCCCTTGTTTCATGTTGTGCCCATTAACTCTGGTCTCGGTGTACCTCCAGGAAGCCTGGCTCTGTCTTCCCTCTGCTCTTACACTAGATAAAGATGGTAATAAGATCCTTTCTTCTTAAGACTGAATGGAGTTCCCTTGTCTTCCCTTGTACATCCTTGTGTTCCAGCCCTGTGACAGTTTTGGCCGCCTCTGCTAGACTTGATCCAGTCCAAGATATTTCTTGTACTGGGGGCCCAAAACTAGACTAAGCACTCCAGATGTGGTCTTGCAGACAATGAACAGAGAATAATTGCTTCCCTTGCCCTGCTGGTGTCTGTCTTGCTAATGGAGCCTGGGTGCGATCGTCTTTGTTGCCACAAGGGCACACTGCTGTTTCATTTTTCTGTCGTGAGGTTTCTGTCATCCTGTTGAGGACCCTCTGGACAGCTACCCTGCCCTCAAGCATGTCACCTGCTTCCCTTCACCCGATACCATCTGCAAACTTACTGAAGGTGCACTCTGTGCTGTAGTTAAGGTCAATAATAAAAATTTTAAACACCAAAAACCGCTGAGAAACTCTCCTAGTAGCTAGCCACTGTCTGGACTTCATGCCAGTTCTCAAAACACTTCAGTCATGGTGCTCCAGCCAGTTTTCCACCCACCCTTATTGACCACTTCTGTGTCAGAAGCCTTGCTAAAGTCAAGGTAAACAACATCCACTACACTTCTCTTGCCCACAGAGCTGGTTAACATCTTCATAAAAGGCAGTCTTGAATTCTTCATCCCCATGCATTCTGTATGCTTGTTGGGATATTCTCTTGAAAGCTTGAATGTTTTCTTACTAGTTTGATTAGAAGTTTGTACTTTAAACTTAAAATTAGAACAAATATAACATCCGTGTAGCACTCTAATTTCACACATTTAGATTTTCCTCATGTTATAATATTCCCAACACTATTGCATATAAAATTGTTCGCATCAGGATCTTTCAAAAATCAAGCAAGCTTTTCTAAAAACTGGTTATGCAACGTTGCCCATAGCTAGACCTGTGGGGACACACGGATGGTTTACTTCAACAGTAACTACTAAGCTGATTTTTTCTGTATTGTAGAGTGCTTGTTAGAAGAAAATATTAATTAAAAAATGCAAAAGTAGAGCAAAATTAAAGAAACTTAGAGATTTATAGGCAATGTTTTGAATTTCTGCA